>NW_012267306.1:3739908-3753231 GCF_000151885.1 Dipodomys ordii
AGGAACCTCCATACTACTTTCCAAAGTGGTTGAACAAGTTTACACTCCCACCAACAATGAAGTAAGGTTCCCTTCTGTCCACATCCCCTCCAGCACCTACCCTAGTTAGAATGGCAAAATCAAGAACTCTAATAAAAAATTAAGTTTTTATTGTGAAAATACTGTACAAAGGGGTTACAGTTACATGAGCAAGGTAATGAGTACATTTCTTATCCAGCATTGTTGCCTCTTCCTTTGTTTTCCCCCTACCATCCCTTCCCTCCCATCTCCTCCAAATGTCTCAAGAAATACTTTACTCTGGACACTGGAAATACCACACATCAAACATGCATATTCAGCGCACTTTAGCATTACACTTGCATTCCCCTCAACCTCCTCCCATGAATTAAAAAAATTTTTAATCTATTTTTAATCTAGGTGTTGATGGTTCATTTCTGAAATCCTAGCTAGTCAGGAGGCTAAGATCTGAGGATATCTGCTCAAAGCCAGCCTAGACAGGAAAGTCTATTAGACTTTTATCTCTGAGCACAAAAAGGCTGGAAATAAAGCGGCTTTGGCTCAAGTAGTAGCCTTGAGCAGAAAAGCTCAGAGACAACACTCAAGCCCTGAGTTCAAGTCCCTGGACTAGCACACACACACAAATTAATAATCTGCTTTGTTAAATTCTTTGTTAAATTCTTATTTGTTCATTCATTCACTAACATTTATGGTTGGCAGCTTTTATGTATAAATTATCAAGTAAGGTATGTCTCTACTTCTATTTTTTACTATCTGTAAGTACTTGTGCAAAGGGGTTTCATTGCAACCTTTCAGTTTATCAATGACATATCTTGACTAATGTCTTTCCTTTGATGATTCTCCCTCCATCTCTCACCAATCCTCTTAAGTTACCTGGTTCCATTTTCACTATGTGCATTGACAGTGAGTATTATGATCATATTTTCCCACTCTTCCCCTCTCCGTTTGTCTTTCTCTCTCCCCTTAAGCCTCACATTCCTCAGGCAAAACATATTTATGTTTCCTGGTATTCATTTTGTTAAAATGTCAGTTAACTGTTCAAAGAAGTTGCACCAACGGAATTCACCCCTGCATATACCATACTTTAGTAGGTTTGGTTGTGTATATGCATATGGGTCTATATATGTTTTCATAAACGTTCACATTTTTAGATCTCACTTTTATATATGAGAGAAAGCACATACACATTGTTTCTCTAATTCTGATTTACTTCACTTAACATTTTTCCAAGACCATCTATTTTTCTGGTCACTTCCCTTTACTTTTGATGGGATTTCCTTAAAACTGATTGAAGCAGATTTTGAAACATGTGAATTATGTTATAAGATAAACGACGTTATATTATAGCATTAAACATAATAATGCTTTACTCATCAGATGCCTGGAGAGTCAAAAAAAGTAGTCTAGGACCGGATGTGCTGGACCTCCTCAAGGACCAACAGACATTGTGCCAGTGACACATTCAGATGGAGTCTGTTTGCTCAAAGGATGTATTAGGTGTGGATGAAGTGGCTGCAGACAGAACTGTAAAACTGTGAGTGACATCTTTAACTCCATACTCCATGTTGTAAAGTGTAACCTAATATCCTAATGATATCAAATACTGGACATATACTGAGATGGATGGTTAGGTAGGGATGGCAATTTTATTTATTTATTATTGTGTAAATACAGTACAGAGGGATTACAATTACATGGGCAAGATAACGAGTACATTTCTTATCAAGCATTGTAGCCTCCTCCTTTGTTTCCCCTTCCAGTCCCTTCCTATACCACCCCCCAACCGGATCCTCCCCACCCACACCAAAGTTGTAAAGTTCATTTTTTGACATAATGATTTGTATATCTCATTGATGCAATGGGTCCACCTGTATCCCTATTTAAACGATTTGTTTTTTTCCCTTCCCCTCCACAAATTATACCAACAAGGGATGGCAATTTTAGAGTTAAGGTGACTCACATCCCCTGTACCATTTACCCATAAGAAGCCACATGACTTCTTGTGTCAATGGAAATTTTTGTGGGACTCTGACTTAATCCTGAATATAATCCTCATGAGATCCAAAAATTGTTGTACTGCAGATTCCACATATGTGGAATTCAAATTAGTTCGTGTTGCTGCTTTAACAAATTGCAACATACTTAAACGCATATATAAGGCTACATTCTTTTGGAAGTCTTTCCAAGAGAATCTTTTTGCTTATCTTCTGTCAGCTTTAACAGCCAAATAAATACCTTTACATACAGACTTTTCCTCTGTGTTCAAAACTCATTATTCCAAAATCTCTGGTTCTACGGTTACATCTTTTACTTTGGCCTACTTACATCATACAGGAAAATCTCCTCATCTCCAGAGCTTTAATTTAATCACATTGGCAGCATCTTTTTTTTTACTATTTAAGGTCGTGTATCCACAGGCTCCAGGGATTTAGTTGTGAACATTTTGGGGGGCATTGTTCCACCCACTACAGTTCTGCAGGTGTCATTGTCAAATAATGAATTCTGAGCTGTAGGGATCCCAATACATAATTGAACAATTTTATTTTCTCAACAAAGGGGGTTATAAAAACCACTAGAGGTGCTGAGTAGGAGACAAAGAGCTGTATGATTTCTCTTTACTTTTGCACATAGCCACATGTCACTGAATTGACATTGTTCCACTGAAGGGAACAGGAAAGACTTTGAAATGCTGCCATGTGTAGCACCCTGTGATGCTGAGATCCCGAATTGCTGTTACTTCCTTTCTTTCTCAGAAGGGAGTCTGTCACTCTGCAGGAAGACTCCTTTGAAGCAGCCACAGCTTTGGGGTTGTTGAGTGCAGGGACTTCTCAAAGACAACACTTCTTTCATTTTCTGTGGATGAGGAGTTCAAGTGCAAAACAATGTTCTTTCTGTTTTTATGGTTTTTCATATGTCTACTAATAGAATATTGCCAAGATTCCGCCTAGGAGTTTATAGTAGATTCATGAGGCTAATTTGATGAGAACGAAGTAGGTCCTAGTTTCTTAAACTCATTTGTATAATTTTGAAGTAACACCATGGGACTCAAATGAACCCATACACTTCGTTCTCTTGCGGACCCCAGAAAACTTTCTAAAGCAATACATCCTTGAAAGTAAAAAACTGTAATCTATTTTTTAAAGTGAGGGCTACCTTTTTTTTTATCAGTGACCAAATCAAAGCATGAAATGTTTTTTGTTTCACTATTCATATAAGTGATCACTGAGTATCATATCTGAAAACGATTGTATTAGCAAGTCATTGAGTAAGCTTAATCATGCCATTGTATGATAAACTGTGGGTCAACATATAATTGGACAAAGAAATCCATGTGCAGTAACCCTGCATCATTTGCAGATTTATTTTACATGGTTTTGACTAAGACCAATTTTACAAAACATAAAAAAAATAAAACTCAAAGTGATTTTTGTGACTGGTCCTGAGCCTTGGACTCAGGGTCTGGGTGCTGTTCCTGAGGTGGATTTTTCCCCCCTCAAGCCTAGTGGCTCTACAACTTGAGCTACAACTCCTCTTCCAGATTTTTGGTTTTTAATTAGAGAAAAGAGTTTTATGGACTTTCTGATCCAGCAGGCTTTGAACTGTGATCCTCAGATCTCAGCCTCCTTCGTACCTAGGATCACATATGAGAGCTACCAGCATGTCACTCTAAGGTTTATTTTGTCCATCACTGGGCTGAACTCAGAGCCTGAGTGCTAACTATGAGATTTTTTTCTTTGCTTGAGGCTATTGCTCTACCACTTTGAGTCACTTCCAGTTTTTTGGTAGTTTATTGGAGATCAGAGTCTCAGGACCTTCCTGCTTATGTTGGCTTTGAACTGTATGGTTTGATCTCAGCCTCCTGAGTAGCTAAGAGTACAGGCATGAGCCATCAGTACCCAGTTTAAAAGTATTTTTAAAAATTAAATTCTCTCACATTCATTATGCATCTCAATTGATGCAGAGTTCTCCATATAGGTAATTATCAATTGTGTTTAAATTGAATTGTGTGATCTGTGTTTCCTTGTTCTTAATTTTGTGAAAACATTTCTCCCTAAACAGCAAATGGTGTTCCCAAACCACAGTAGTAGTTATAGTAATCTCTCCCAAGCCAAAAACAAGACAGGTAATGTTTAATTTAAGTGAGGTTAAAATTTTAGATCTGATGAAAGGTAGAATGTCTGTAGCAGAAGTGAGAGTCATTATGTAGCCTACGCCATGCAGTTATAAGTAATAAAAGCTCAGGCCTACTGAACATAAAAATTTGAGTAATTTGGCATAAACTTGAGTAATTGAAAATTATGCAACTTGAGAATTTGTGATTTTTCCACAGTGGTGGCCTCTTTGGATCCATATATCCCCAGATACTGAGTTTATTCTACATAAAATAAATGGAGCACCAAGACAGAGAGTTAGCACTGAGAATTCAGAATTACAATGTTTGAACAAATAGTAAAGATTTAAAGGCAGTAAAATGCTCTAGACCTGAGAGCAAAGACATTTTCCTTTTTGATTTCTCTGTTAAATAGGGGTAATTCTAGATGTGTTAAGTTATTGTCTGAGAAAAGGTCAGACACTCCAATTATTTCTCGGATTTACCAGGACTTAGGTAAATCGATTTCATAGAAATCAAGTCCTTTTCGCTCTTGACTTAGTTCTTTCTCCAAGTTTAATTTATATGTTGGTCCCTATCTATTATAATTTGATGATGCAGTGAGCTTGAGAACTATTGTTATAGTTTAAGCCATAAATCTATTGGCTTAAACATGTTACCTGCCAGATAACTTTTCTTCCAAATTAACCATCAAGAATTTCAAATTTTCAATTCCTTTGGCAAAGTAACTCATATTGACGGGTTAATCATGTTCCTTCTCATAAGAGTGAAGAAATCCAATTTTCCATTTGTAAAAATATTTTCTTTTATCTTTAACTCTTCTGAACATGTTTGGAATTCAGAATCTATTTTGTTTTCCTTGGGAAAATAGTAAGTTTGTGATTAGGGTGAATTATAAGCTTTCAAATCTCACGCTTTTGCCCAGCAGGGAGCCTCCTGAATTCTTTGGAGGCTTTGGATGAATAAAGAAATCAGATGTGAAAAGGTCCTGGGTTCTGGTGGGAGCAGAAGTGGGAGAGCTGCAATGTGTGAAGGGTTTGAATACAAGAGGAATAATTTTCCATCCAAAACGTTTAGGTTTTTATTTAATGACCTCAGAGAGTCCAACACGAGTTGTGATAAATGAGTTTGTTTCACCTTTGACATATATTTTGTAGGCAAGCAACATACTGTTATATAATCTTAGTGATCTCTTTTTCTCCTTTTATAATTATTATCATTATTAGATGATGGGAATTTACATTTTGGGTTTTCCCCAGGAACAGTATATTTTATCACCTTTCTGAGAGCATTTTGGCCAAATATTCGTAAAGTCTTTAAAAAGTACATTATTTTGAATTAGCTGGTTAGCCCTCCATTGTTGCTTTTTAGTTTTTCTTCTTTAAATTTACTTTATTTTTATAGAGGAGATGTACAGATGGATTACGATTACCTGAGTCAGGTACAGAGAACATTTCCTTTTGTATTGTGTCTTCTGTTCCCCCACTTTCTCCCAGTCCTTCCCTCCTAGCTCTACCAATGAGTTCAGTTAGTTCACTTTCATCAGTGTCCAGTGAGCTCTGCTGCTGCATGTTTTCACCCTTTTCCCCTCGAGTTCTGTGCCCTCTGTCCCTTCCACAGTTATACAAGTGTGTATAACATATAGTTATACACCATGCATAAGGTAAAGAAGACTGAATTGGCAAAAACTAGAAATGTAAAAAAAACTAGTCCTTTATTTCCATATCTTGTAGTTCATTTCAGTATGTATATTATTTTGTATAAATATGAAGAGGCACTTAGGCATTGTGCCTTAGTGATTCTCTCCTAAGACTAATCTCTTTTGGTGTCACTGTATGTGAGTATCTAGAATCCTGTATAATTTGTTATATCCTGTATAAGTTGTTATATCCTGGTGTGTTTTAGATCTAGCTTCCTCATAACAGAAAGAGTATAGGCTGTTTGTTTTCCTGAGCTTGGCTTACCCCACTTAACATTTGTTCAAGTTCTATACATTTCCTTGAAAATGACAATATTTTTTTTCTGATGGCTATATAAACTCCATTGTAGATTAGTACCACAATTTTTCCATCCACTCATCCATTGTGGGGCATCTAGGCTGTCTCCGTATCTTGACTATTGTGAATAATGCAGCAATGAACACGGATGTGCAAGTGTCCTTATCGTGTATCCTAGCTCATGATGTTCAGAGTAGATGCTGGGAAGGTCTATGTTTAGTCTTTTGAGGAAGTTTCAGACTGCTGTTCAGAATGTTTGTACTAGTTTACATTCCCACCAGAAGTGTGGTAGGGTTCCTTTCCCCCCACACTTCCTTCAACATTTGTTGTTTAAATTCACCAAGTTGGCAAGCTTACTGGGTGAGATGGAATCTGAGTTGTTTTGATTTGTGTCTCCTTTATGACCAGGGATGTTGAGCATTTCCTCTGGAGTTTCTCTGCCATTCTTACCTCTTCTTACAAATCTCTCCTTAGCTCCCTTGCCCATTTCGTGATTGTTTTATTAGCATTGGGGTGGGGGAGGTAGTTTCTTGAGCTCCTTGTATATATTGGATATTAGGCCTTTGTCTAATATATTGCTGGCAAAGATCTTTTTCCAGTTTTGGCTGTTTTTTTTAGTTTACTAACTATATCCCTAGCTGTGTAAAAAACTTTTTATTTTGATGTAGTCCCACTTGTCAAGTCTCTCTCCTATCTGTTGTACCCCTGGGACTCTATTCAAGAAGTTTCTGCCTGTACCTATAAGTTCTAATGTTTCTTCTACTCTGTCTTGCAGTAATTTCAGTTTCAGGTCTGACATTGAGGACTTTGATCCACTTTGAATTGATATTAGTGCACGGTGACAAACAAGGATCCACTTTGAGTTTTCTGCATATGACTGCCCAGTTTTCCCAATACCAAATGTTGAAGAGTTATGTTTTTCCACTGTATGTCTTTGGCTCTTTAATATCAGATAACTGTAAGTGAATATTTTATTTCTGGATCTTTTAATCTATTCCTTTGTTCTTAGTAGCCCCCGTATTTTAAGTATTTTCTCCAAAAATTATTACTAGTGCAAAGAGGTATTCTGTTTTGTGTTCTTAATAATAATAAAAGATTATCATAAACATTAGAAACAAAAATGTATGCTCATGATATGAATTGTTCACATAGATTGTCTGGGTTCATTCAGGATGCCAAAACTATATAATAGTTTAGACATAGCAATACTACACTGTAGGTTAGACAAAAGAGGTTTAACATAAGAACAATTAAACTCTAATAAAGAACCAATGACTTTATATACACATTATCTATATTAATGAAACAAAGAGAAAAGAAAAGGGGAGATCTGAAGAAAGGAGCAACTTGGAAAGGGTTCAGAATTTCTTTAAGTTGTAATTCTGCCCACTAGTAATAGTGAAGCTCACTGGGCTGGTCACAATGGAACTGGTTTATAGGCACTAGGCAAATGGCAGAAACTGTTTGAAATACAGACAAGGAATAGACAGAGGCCTGAAGAGAAGTGGTCTCCCATTAGGCTGCTGCAGCTGTTCAGGGCTCAGCAGAGTCTCAATGAGAATCCTCTGATAGGTTGTTCAATGGACTACAGTTAAAAATAGTCTTTTGTGGAATCATTCCTGGAACTTGAAAGAGAAATAATGGAGATTAATACTTCAGAGGATATTGAGGAGAGTTAAGGTATTAAGAGTCTTTGAGGGAAATAGTTTTCTTGGCCAAGAAAACTAAAAACTTTATATTTATATGCCCAGGTTGTCATGTAGCCAAAGGTTCTTGTATTCTGGGTCTATGGCTAGGGTGGAGCTCTACCAGATGTCTTTCTACTGCACTGCTGACATCTTGAGTTTGTGCTACCGGTAGAAAATACTGAGTAACCTTTTTGATAATTTCCTACCAGAAGCTCTCTACTAAGACAATTTAACTTCATACTCACCTTCAAAGAGAAATGTATGAAGGAATTTCATCTAATAGTTCAGGATATATGATAAATGTGAATTTAGAAATGGAAAGTAGCAAATGAATAACTAGGACAAATACAGATGGTACAGCAAAAGTTGTTATGGAAAGCAAATAGAGCCTCGGAATACATAGCCTCTGACTAGCATATATCTATGGAGGAGAGGTTTACTTAAAGTTCTATGAACTTTTGAAGTCATCCTATTGATAGTGGGGCTCAGGGAACTGATACAAACACTATTTCTAAGAGTGCTAATGTAATTATGTCTGACCTAGCAGTCTCTGATCTTTTGTGAGCAACCGTGAAGACATGACAGTCTCACCTGTTTCAAGTAAGGTAGACTAATGTATTAATTGTAGAGTTAACTTTTGATACTCTGTTAAAATCTATAATTTTGGCAGTTATTTAAACTTGAAAGAGAAAGAATTTAGCATTCATATAGGTCTTTTCCTATTAGCTCCCATTATAATTACGGTTGCATACTTGGACACAGCTAAAACACAAAGATACATCTTCTGAATAACTCCATCCAGAGGTGCTTTGTTCTGCACTGTTCTTTGTAGCTCTAGAAAATACACTGAAATGTTCAGGCCGCAATATGTACACCATAAAATGACTGTTGACCGAGTCACATTTACAGTACAAAAGCATTTCCATATATAGTTGTTTTTTTCTCTATCTTCTCACAAATGTTACATACATAAATCACCCTGACCTAAGAATGAAGTATGACCAGAGGTGATGAGATTTGATCATATGAAATGTACATAGAATTATCATGTGGCATTTTAAAAGAAAAAACATATATATAAAGCATGTTGAATGGAGGGAGATGAAATAAATCTTACATTATTCTTACCTTTTTTTAAAAAAAGAAAAGATCCACAAAGTTAGTATTTTATGCATAATTGTATTTTTACATGAATCTTTTTATCCAAATATATGGCACGCTTTGATTTACAAACTTTCAAGAAGAGTATAAATCAGCAAAGGGTCAAATCACAAGGGCTGTCGAAGGAAGAACAGACCCAGAATAGATTTATGAATACCAAAAAAACAAGTTAAAAAACAAGTTTATAATTTACAGCTGCCCGGAGGCTGCAATAACTAATACACTGAAAATTCACCCATTTTATGCATCTATTTTGCTTGTTTTACTACTTTGCTTTTCATGGAAAACACATTTATTTCAGCCACTGTCACTTCTCTTGACATTTATGTGATCTCTGAGCTATGTGTGAAAATATACATATTTCTGCTTTCCAGTTTTTTTGAAAAATTATTTCTTTTACAAATTTATGTCACTCTTTTGTTCCATGCTAACATCATTCTCATTACTCTTTTTTAATCCCTATCAGTAACTTCAGAAAATGAATCTTATAGTTTATTTAGTTTAACATCTGCTTTAAATCTTTTTCCAGTTGCAGCTTGAATGACATTTTATCATTAACTATAAAGGGGAACAAGTGGAAGTTTTCAGAACACAGGTCACACCAAAAATTATTCAATGAGAATAGCACTGTAAATTACATTGAAATGACACTACCCTCATAAATACTCCATGAAATTCACAGCTGTAACCTAATGAGTTCTCAGATTGTTCCTGGGAGTCTGTGGATTGGTGTGAACAAATTTTCAGATGTATGGTAGCAGTATAAACTTGGGCAGAGTAAATAGAAGCAGGTGGCATCTGAGTTCCTATTTCCCAAAAGAATGGGACTAGAGGAGCCAAGGCTCAGATTTCATGATATTTCACTGAATAAAACATTAAGTAATAATGCATGGAAGGGTTGTGGACACATCTTTACTTCTTAGCTTTAATTCCAGTGTCTTCTACATTTTAATTCGGTTTTAATTAGTGTATTTCAGTTGTAGTTATCTGTATCCACAATTTCGGAGATGATCTTTTTATTCAGGACTACAACTTCACAAGCTGATTTTCACTTATATTTGATATTTTAATTAACAGTTCAGAAACAACCAGTCTACTTGATTCTCTTCCCTCTCAATGTCCATCCATGGCACATTCTTTCTTTAGCAGCCATAAGAACTATTAAAAGTGAAAGAGACATCCAAAGGAATTTAGTTCTGAGATAAGGGGTGATGGTGGTGGTGGTATATAACTATCATACTATACTTGGTCGCATACAATTTTAGAAACAATATTGAGAACATGATGTTGAGTTCTTGACTAAGGAGAAGGGCAAAGTATGGCTTGACAAGAACACTACAGCCTATGGTTAAAAATACCATCCTTATAGCAAGCTATATATGTAGGAATCATGATTTAGAAGGCTTATCCAGTGGTTCAGGAAAACACACTTCAAAGGTAACTAAATTATGAAGCAATTATATTCATAGGAAACAACTATATATGCATATATGTCACACACATATATTTATAATATATGCAAATATATTATTTACAGGGCAACACAGATCTCATGTTCATTATATTGGTAAGATCTCGTGGGCTTCACCTTAGATTCTCTATCTTTGTGCAGTATTTTTTTTTGTAAAATGCATAATCATTACAAACATCTGAGAACTGTGTGCTTGTAAGGTCCATGATATTTTATTTTATTTATTTATTTATTTATTTTTTGTCGGTTGTGGGCCTTGAACTCTGGGCCTGAGTGTTGTCCCTCAGCTCTTCAGCTCAAGGCTAGCACTCTACCACTTGAGCTACAGCACCATTTCCAGTTTTCTGGTGGTTTATTGGAGATAAGAGTTTCACGGACTTTCCTGCCCGGGCTGGCTTTGAACCACAATCCTCAGATCTCAGTCTCCTGAGTAGCTAGGATTACAGGTGTGAACCACCGGTGCCCAGCAGGTCCATGATATTTTAAGTAGACTTTTTCATTTCTGAATAGTGTAGATTTACAGAAAAGTTGTGAGGAATATAGAGTTCCAAACACAGTTTCTCTTACTATTTACTATCTTACAACAATATGGTATGTTTTTCTCAATTAATAAAAGGATATTGCTGCATCATTATAAAGTCCATACCTTATTAAGGTTTTCTTCATGTTTCCCTAATGTCCTCGTTATATTCCAAAATGATTCCATCCAGGGTAGCATACTACATGTAATCATGTTGTCTCCTTAAGCCTTATTTGGCTTTAAACCTTTCTCAGACTTTCGCTGGTTTTGGTGAGCCTGACATTTTTGATGAGTACTGGTTAGATATTTTTGTACTTTTTCTCAATTGGTGTTTTTCTGATGTATTTCTCATTATTAGACTTAGGTTATGGATTTGGGGAAGGAAGATCACAGAGGTTAAGTATCAGTCTCATCATAGCACAGCAAAGACATATACTATGCATTGGATTTAGGACTGTTGATGGTGACATTTACCATCAGGCTGAGGTACAGCTTGTCAGGTGTATACACTGAAACATGGTCCTTTTCTTCCTTTACTTGGAAAGAATTCATTCTGTGCCACACAAATTTAAGGGATGGAGAATAATGCTTCCTATACTTGACTGTGGAATACTTACACAAACTATGTAGATACCTTCTCCAAGGAATATTTGCATCTTCTCCATTATGCATTTATGTAGTAATTTTTATATAAGTAGGGACTCAGACACATATATTTTATATTTTAAACTAATCTAATAGTGCTTTATTTACTTTTGCAAGTGAGAATTCTTTCACTAGCTTCTATGACTTTTGCTATTTCCTGATTATTGTTTTTAACTCTCCAGACACTTCCTTTTATTTTTAGTAATTATTTTTATTAGTGAATATTGATGTTAAAATTGAGAGGTTTCATTGTATCCTTTTATCATATTCATCCCTTATTACTCTTTTTGTTTGTTTGTTTTTTTGTCAGTTGTGGGGCTTGAATTCTGGGCCTGGGCTCTGTCCCTCAGCTCTTCAGCTCAAGGCTAGCATTCTACCACTTGAGCCACAGCACCACTTCTGGTTTTCTGAGTGGTTTATTGGAGATAAGAGTCTCATGGACTTTCCTGCCTGGCCTGGCTTTGAACCACGATCCTCAGATCTCAGCCACCAGAATAGCTAGGATTACAGGCCTGAGCCAACGGTTCCTGGCTTCATCCCTTATTACTTTCTTATTCCTCCTTTCTTTATCACTTCCTCTATTAATGTTCTTAACATGCATTTCATCATGTCCTGATCATATGACCAGAGTAATTTCTACTATCTGTGATGTAAGATGTTCTGTGATTATCTTCATTCTTCCCTACTCCATCCTGAGAATCAGCCATTTCTCCAAGTAGACTTCATTCTTATGATTGAAAAATGAATAAGATGGCGGAGGAGAAGCTGGAATCTGAACAAGCTCTCGCATAGAAGGCAGTTTTAGAGTTCCAGTGAACAGTCCTAAGCAAGAGAATCACACCAAGTGTGCCATCACAGAACAGAGAGTTAGACAAGAGAGGGAAAGCCAAGGCAAGAAGACACATCTGAACGCTTGCCAGAAGCCGCGGCGGCAGCGGCGGCAGCAGGGTCGCTTCGGAGACCGCAGCCGGGGCCATACCTGAGCACTCACACAGAGAGTCCGGGACGAAGGAGCCAGACGCAGCAGGCGAGCGGATTCTACTCAACACCAGCAAGAACCGACAAGGAGCAGACAGCTTCATCCTGCAGTTTGCAGACCAGAGATGACCCAGGATCCAAGACTCAGCATGAGTAGAAGCCCGACATCCTCACTCCTTCTCAGGGAGCAGAGGAGGGAAGGCCACTCCTCCCCCCGCAGCACCGGTAAGCTCCATCTTGGATACTGACAAAGCTCGGAGGAGCTGCCAGCTCCAACTCAGGCCTTGGAATAAAACGAGTCATTTAGCAGGTCACAAGAACTTAACAGCGAAGTGAACTGTCAGACTCAGCTCCATCCAGGGAAAAGTCACCCAGCTCAGGCGCCAGCCATTGGAGTGGCTTTCCCCACTGGGTAACCAGAGCCAGAGGCTGCCCTTCCCTCTAGCAGCCTCAACAATCAACTGAAAAACAGAAACCCTGAGAATGGCTCCAGGCTGGGCTCTGTGAGTTTTTTCACTAAATAGCCCCAGGGAAAAGCTACTGATTGTAGAAAGGCCTCAACTCTACCCAGAACCTAGCCTCACCACTGCATCCCCCTCTTTTGTGATTCTCAAAGCAGATCACACTCCCATTAAACTAATCTGGGAGGGGATCTCAAAATCTTGGGTAAAGCAGAGCATTTTTCTGCCTGTTTGAACAAACTGACTTAAGAAACCAATCAAGCCACAGGACCT
>NW_012267306.1:3759321-3762847 GCF_000151885.1 Dipodomys ordii
CACAAATAAAATAAAATAAAATTAAAAAAAAAGAAAAATGAATAGAAAAAAATATGGTACATGATGTGTTTGTTGTGGTAGAATGGATACTCTCAGCTGAAGAAGTAAAAAAAACCTCTTTGTGTGTACCAACCAATTCATACATATAGATCCATATGTGTTTCTTTACGTGTGCATCTTTATCTATAGTAGTAAATAGGATTTTGTATTGATTTCTCTGGTTTGGTCCAGTCTTCTTTACTTGCTTCACTGTAAACTCTAACTTTAATGGTCAGAAACCTGGCTCTCATTTTACACAATTCATTTGTTTAAATGTTTTATTTCTGTACAAATTTGTAGGAATTTCACAATTTTTAATTGTACCTGGAAGCTGCATATTTATTCCTTTAGTGTATGTACTCGGTGGATTAGAAGAATCACTTTTTTATTTTGAATGATAATCAAGCTTCTTTTCTTTTATTTGATTGTAAAGATGCTGTACAGAGGGGTTACAGTTACATGAGAAAGGTAATGAGTACATTTCTTGTCGAACATTATTACCCACTCCTTCATTTTTCTCCCATTATCCCTTCCCTCCCTCATTCCTCCCCCATCCCCTGAAGTTGTAAAGTTCATTTCTGACATAATATCTTGTAGTATCATTATTGTACATATGACCACACAAAATGATGCTAATTGAAATGAACTCCAAGACAGGGCAAAAACAGGTCCTTTTTTATGGTTGTTGACCTTGTTGTTGCCAATGTACGGTATCTAGCTCTTTCTTCTCATTCCATTTCATTTTTCTTTTTCCATTGGTTTATCCCTGGCAATCACTCCTTTGATTCTGGTACCCTGCACCTTTTATATACATTTATCTGATTTGGGGAAAGGAAGGGGAATAACAAAATGCAGAAGAATCACTCAACTTTTACTTTCTTAAATCATTAGTATTAACGAAGCAGTTTTTTTTGACTATCACTATTTATACATAAAATGTATAGATATAAAAACACCTATCTGAAATAAATGAACTATGGGAATCTCAATGTAAAATTTATATGAATTAATTTTTAGTTTCCTCAAAAATATATTTTGTTAAAATAAATTAAGATGCAATGTCACATACTGGTCTTGTTATTAATAGTTTTCATGTAGCACAATTTTATCTCTCCCTCTTTATTCTCTTCCTCCTTCCTTCCCTTCCTTCCTGTCCTTCCCTCCTTCTCTTGTTCCCTTCCTTCCTTCCTTTCTTTCTTTCTTCCTTCTTTCTTTCTTTCTTTTTTTCTTTCTTTCTTTTTCATTCTTTCTTTCTTTCTCTCTTTCTTTTTCTCTTTCTCTCTCTCTTTCTCTCTTTCCTTCTACTTGCACCAAAACTCTGTGGTGTAGCAGATGACTTGTATGTATGGGTTAGCTTCTGGGTTATTTAGGAGTGCTCATTGATACCATTGTTTCCTGCAGTTAACACAAATTGCATTGACTGTTTCTTGAGCATTGCCTGGTCAGTGGCCTAAAACAAAGCTGGAATAAAGACTCAAAGGTATATTTTAAGTTGCAAAGCATTCACACATGTTGGCCTTCCAGTTACATGAAGTGGTTTGGGTGTTTCCATAGTTCTTCCTTCCTTTTTATCCTCTGCCTAGATGATGAGTCTTATCTGATGGGAACTGGCTCTTCCTGTGTGTGTGGTGTGACTCAGCCTTCTAAAAGGTATTATTACTCTTATTACCATTAAGTAGTTGTATAAGGGATTTTAATCCAACATATCTTTGTTGTTGTTGTTGTTGGTTGTGGGGCTTGAACTCTGGGCCTGGGTTCTATCCCTGAGCTCTTCAGCTAAAGGCAAGCAATCTGCCACTTGAGCCACAGCACCACTTTCTGGTTTTCTGGTGGTTAATTGGAGATAAGAGTCTCACAGACTTTCCTGCATAGGCTGACTTTGAACTGTGATCTCAGCCTCCTGAGTAGCTAGGATTACAGGCATGAGCACCAGTGCCTGGCTAACATATCATTTTTTGAGTATAATGCATTTGATCTTTGTTATTTATAATTTAACTCTAGTATTTTTAAGAAAATTGTGATATTTGATTTCATAGAAAATATTTGTGCTTATTCCTATCAAGGACTTTATATCAAATTAGTTAAGAGAGAAAATGAAAGCTGTAATTCTTAGTGTAAATGACTAGATGCATATAGAAAATATGCACCCTTGATATCCCTACTTTTTGAAAGTACATCATAGATGTAAAGTTTAAACTTTGGAATGTTAGAAATAGATTTTAAATCACCATCTACAAGTACACCCATTACTGTTACTCAATCCCTATGTAGTATTGTATAATGCAATTTAAAGTTTATATATTTTCTATTCATTTCTTTTTTTTGTTTTTTTATTTTTTTAATACTTTTTTGTTGTAAAAATAGTGTACAGAGGAGTTACAGTTACATGAGTAAGGTAATAAGTACATTTCCTATCAAGCATTGTTACTTCCTCCTTTGTTTTTCCCCTACCATCCCATCCCTCCCTACCTCCCCAACTCCTCCCTCCCTCCCCCCACAAGTCGTAAAGTTCATTTTCAACATAGTGTCTTGTACACCTCATTGTTACAATGGGTCAACCTGTATCCCTATTTAACATTTTGTTTTTTCCTTTCCCTTCCCCAAGTTAGAAAAGTGTATATACAAGATGCAAGGCACCGACATCAAGTACAGTGAAAACAGGGGTTATACCATAGGGGAAGAATATACAAAAGAAACAAAAAAATCACATAGTACATTATAAGTACATTAAAAAACAATAGCAAGAAAGTAAAAACCACTTATGTTCCTGTCTTGGGGTTCATTTCACTTAATATCATCTTGTATGGTCATATATACATAGCGTTTGAGCTTTTCTGCTTGTCCTAGACATATACTAGTTATTGCAAATAAGAGCCTGGCTTACTTTACTTAATATAATTTTTTCCAACTCTTTCATTTCCTAACAAATGGGGCAAGGTCATTCTTTCTGATGGAGGCATATATATATATATATATATATGATATATATATCACATTTTTTATTGTGAAAATACAGAGGGGTTACAATTACAAGGGCAAGATAATGAGTACATTTCTTTTTTTGTGATTTATTTTTTTTTATTTTTTTTCTATTCATTTCTTAATGTTCATGACCTATTATTGAAAAAAATATTATCAGATTCTTTTCACTAAACAGTTACTTATAAAACACATATAATACTCAAAAGCACTACCTAGATAATCTTTGAGAAACTTTAGATTATTTCTTGTTTGCTAAGTTATACTGTTTAGCTTAAGCCCAGCATAAAGCAAAAACTATATTTTATTCTTGCAAACTGTTGAGTTTAATGAACAAATGTATACTTTTTCTTTCTTGCTTTTCTTTCTTTTTTTTTTTTAAATTTTATTTTATTTTATTTGTGAACAAACTGTACAGAGGGGTTACAATTGCATGGGCAGGATAATGCATACATTTCTTACCAAGCATTGCAGCCTCCTCCTTTGTTTACCCTTCCCATCCCTTCCC
>NW_012267306.1:3763294-3764605 GCF_000151885.1 Dipodomys ordii
TTTTCCTCTCTTTTGATCTTCTGTATGTGACTTAACTCTTGTCTTGCACATCCTCAGATAAACCCGTAGTTAACTAGTAGACCCTATCCCCCATTGTGAACACACTTAATCCACAAATTTATTATTCAATTCAAAATCTCTGAGACTTAAATTCCTTAAAAGCAGTACTACCTCTTTATACCTATATAATATTTTAAGCATTTTTTAAAGTTTTTCACTTCTACTCTATGTCCCTTCCCTTCTCTTAATATACTCACATTCCTCTCTAAATAGATGGTCTTTTATCTCCATAATAATATTAATTTTTACGTTTCTATTTTTTTCTGGTCCCTTTTCATTTCCCTTTCCCTTTCTTCTTTTTCTCTCTATCTCTACTTGCATCCTACCCAACCAATTTCCTGCTTTGGGATTAGGACATAGTTAACTCTCCCTGTGCCTCCCCACACCAATCTATTCCTATTTTTTACCCACATCTCTCCCTAACCCTAATAATTTCTGGTTTTCCAAAATATTCTCTGGGGTTCGAAGCCCATTAACATATAGTTGTTTGATGTTGAATAGATCTATCTGTTGAACTAGATTTTATCTATAGACTATTGACTGTACAAATGCAAACTTTGGTTGATGGTTGTCTTAAGATAGTGTTCTAGCACAAAACTGGTGCTATTTTCATCTCAAATGGGCAGAGTAAGCTGGAAAACCACAAGAAAAATGGCAAATCTGGATATCTCAACTCCCAATCTTGATAATCAGGGGTCAGAACAGATAATGAATAATCCAGAGGAGCGTTCCCAAATAGCTCTACAAACACTGCTGGCAAACATGATAAATAAGAAGTTTGACAACTTACAAAGGACTCTGTATGAGCATGAAAGGGAGAGAGAGGAGGCATCCCAAAAGCTTATACAGGAATATCATAAGCATGTGGAAGCTACTCAAAAACTGATACAGGATTTGCTTGAACAACTTGAGAATACTCAAAGAGAAAAGGAGGAATGGTGTGAGCAGGCTGAGAACACTCAAAGAGAACTGCAGGAATCCCATGAACGGGAGGAAAGAGAACTACAGGAATCCCTTGAACGGGAGGAAGCTAATCAAAGAGTAATTCAGGAATTGAGAGACCAGGTAGAGAATACACAAAGATCACTAAAGGCATTCATGGAAACCATTAACAAAGAGCTGAAGGAAGTCAGGGAGACCACAAAGGGAATGCTGAATGGAACCCAACAGAAGGAATGGGAGTCCAAAGAAACCATAACCAATCAACTAAGTGATTTGTGAACAAACACTGAACACCAAATTAAGGAAGTA
>NW_012267306.1:3764655-3782507 GCF_000151885.1 Dipodomys ordii
TTTCTCTCACTTGTCTAACTCTCTGTCCTGTGATGGCACACTTGGTGTGTTTCTCTGGCTTAGGACTGTTCACTGGAACTCTAAAACTGCTTTCTATGCGAGAGCTTGTTCAGCTTCCAGCTTCTCCTCCGCCATCTTGTCCCGATTCCTCTCTATTTTTTTTGCATAATTGCTTGCTTGTTTTATTTTGCAGTTGCATTTCTTCCATGTGTACATAGCTGAGAAGTGCAGTTTCAAAATAGAATAGTTATTTTCTACTTTTCCTGATGATGCATTTTCCAATTACTTAGCTTTCCTGTAAAGGAACGTGAGGTAAAAGTGAGTACTTATTTGCCTGTTTAGGGGTATGAATGTAAGGTATGCAATCTCATGGAAGCCAAACGGAAGCTAAAGGAGAACAAGGCAGAGGAATAGAGGAAGAAGAGCATGGCCTGGGCTAAGACAACTTGGTTAGAAAGCAGCTGGTTGCATGGGTGATATATCTGCTGAAGAATTTATCTGGCTCTTTGTTTCCCATGTCAAATCAGTTAAAGGAAGTAAATGAGATATGAATTTTTTATATGTTGTTACCTGACCACTCTGATTTGTCAGATTTTGCCAATGTGAAAGCCAGATTCCCTATCATCACAAGCACAGCAAAGAGGTCATCAAATGCGGGCTAGCAGCTTTCTGTCTTCTAGTAAGTTCGTTGCAGAGGCTCTTGCAAGTCTTATTCATTAGAAACAGCAAGGAGATTATAGAGTGGGAGATTATAGTGTGCAATATGCAGTGCAGTGCTGTGAGACAAGGCACTCTAGTTATGGGAGGAGAGGCATAGGTTTAAGAGGCTGCAGGCCATACTGGCAGAAAGGCTTTGTAATTGTTTTCAGAGTTCAGTGTTCCAGAAAAAAATGAACCAGCATTATTCCTGTTGAGATCCAAGGATGGATTCCATTTTTACAATTATTTTCTACGTTCTAAACATTTTCTTAGGGATTCTGCGCTGTCTTATATCATGGTGTACCAGCCCCAAAGCATCCCTGAGGGATGTCACTCCTCATCTCTTTCTGGAGGCACCTCACATTTAGATTGTCCAGTGCGATTATTTTATTTGTCTAAATTCTTCAAGGTGCCCTTCTCCTCTGAGCTTCCTCCAATTACCTTTTCACATTGTAGTCTAAAGCAAGCCATTCCTGTAAAATGGATATATGTAAACGTTCACAGTTGGAACTCATTGATCTTTTCCTTTTAGTTTACCACATCTGAAGGAGCACAAATTAAAGACTGTTCCTTAGCAGAATACTTACAAAATGTGGGAAAGCTTTATCATGAGTCAAAAGTCCAAAAAGAATTTCAAGATGCATACATCTTTTTCAAGTAATGTTTTCTTTATGGTATAAAAGAACACATTTTTATTATAGAAAACTTAAATAATAGGCACAAATATTAGCTTACTTCTCCAAACTTTGCTTTTAATACAAATGTCAATTTATTTCTAGTTTTACATTTAACACAAATCCTTTTGGACTTTCAGATACAAACCATACAAATCCAATGATCTTTTTTAGACATTTTTTTATCGAGTAGCTTGTGCATTTAACTTACTCTTGCTTGTCACATGCACATGTTTCCCTTCTTAGCATGATCTGATGATAAGAGTTGACTAATAGAAGTAGCAATCACAGGCCTGCACCATATGCCCTTTTCAAAGAATGCCACTAGACCTCTCCTTCTTACTGAACAAGGCTTCTTAAGTCTTTGAAGGAAGAAGGCGGGTCTCTCTGCCTGTTGAGCAAGTTCAATTTAAAATCTTGTGGGGAGAATTCACAGCAGGCAAACAGAAACAATTTTATTGCCTCTATTTTCAGAATCTCTTTTCAAATTACAATAATATACCCAAGAAACATATAAGAAAAGACAATCTTTGTGCGGTAAAACAGAGCTTTTGCCCTTTAAACTCAAACTACCAGTAAAGGAATTACTTCATTTTTAAAGGTTTATTTTCCAACTCTAAATTCCATACTTGAGGAAATGTTATCTTCTACTAGAGGAAAAAAATCGATAAAATAACAGTTTTCTCTAAATAGTAGATGCACTCAGATTGAAAGCCCTCTCCTAATTTATCTCTTTGTGTAAATATGTGATGAGCTTTCATTTCCCAAAAGATATATTAAAGATTTTGGGAAAAATTATTGCATATATGTGTAACAAAACTTCATTATTTAGTTTTAAATTCAATGTCTTCTAATGTTTATTATTATGTATCAACATTAAAAAAACATTCAAAAAATAAAAGCTTAATTTGTCACATTTTGTAATAATGTTGAGTTATGAATTATTATGTTTTGCTTGACATTCTTGAGTAAAATCAAGATGTATATATTTTGATTGACAAGACTGAATAATATTATAATCCCAGAAATATGGAATATCGTGTTTTTCATAAAGAATAACTTGCTTTTAGTTATAAATTTCTTGAAGCAAAACCAGAATTGGTTATTTCTAATAGTTATAACAGATGAGTTGGTAATTGAAATTAGATATGTCTCTGTAGATTTCAGAGATTGTGCAAAAAATTCATGAATGAATGCACCATAAGATATATAAGTACTTGTAAATATTTTGGAAGTGGGGTGTTAATATATTTTATACTAAAAGTATTCTCTTATTAAGCTTCTTTCTGTCTGGTAGAGTCAAATATCTATTTATGTACATCTGTATATTGTTTTTACATATATATATATAATATTGCCTGAATATATATGCACATATAAGTTAATTTAATGTATACAAGTATATATATATGTATATATACACATAATTTTACATCTATGTGTGAATTCTTAAATATTAAGAACTAAAGTTGAGGCTTTCCATTTCCTAACAAATGGGGCAATATCATTCTTTCTGATGGAGGCATAGAATTCCATTGTGTATATATACCACATTTTCTTGATCCATTCATCTACTGAGGGGCATCTGGGTTGGTTCCATATCTTAGCTATGGTAAATAATGCTGCAATAAACATAGTCGTGCTGGTAGCTTTAGTGTGGTCTTGTTTGTAAACATTTGGGTAAATGCCCAAAAGTGGGATTGCTGGGTCATAGGGGAGCTCTATGTGAAGTCTTTTGAGGAACCTCCATACTGCTTTCCAAAGTGGTTGAACAAGTTTACATTCCCACCTACAATGAAGTAAGGTTCCCTTCTGTCCACATCCCCTCCAGCATCTGTTGTTGTTAGAGTTCTTGATTTTTGCCATTCTAACTGGAGTGAGGTGGTATCTCAATGTTGTTTTGATTTGCATTTCTTTTATGGCTAGGGAGGTTGAGCATTGCTTCATGTGTCTATTGGCCATCCTTTTTTCTTCTTCAGAGAAGTTTCTCTTTAAGTCTTTAGCCCACTTATTTATTGGGCAGTTGTTTCTTTGAAGATTTGTTGTTGGGGGATTTAATTTTTTGAGTTCCAAGTATATTTTAGATATGAGACCCTTGTCTATTGCATGGCTAGTGAAGATCTTCTCCCAATCTGTGGGCTTTCTATTGATCTTGCTAGTTATGTCCTTTGCCATACAGAAGCTCTGTAATTTCATGCAATCCCATTTGTCCAACCTTTCTTGATTTGTTGTGTTTCCGGGTCTCTATTAAGAAAATTTCAGCCTGAGCCAAGGAGACTTAAGGTTTCTCCTATTCCATCCTGTGATGTTTTCAGAGTGTCTGCTTTGACTTTGATCCATTTGGAGTTGATTCTGGTGCAGGGTAATATATAAGGATCTAGCTTTAATTTTCTACAAGTAGTTAACCAACTTTGCCGTGCTGGCAAAATTTACTAAAAAGGCTGTCTTTCTTCCATTCTATTGTTTTAGCTCCCTTATCGAAAATTAGATGGCTATAGATCTGTAGGTTCATTTCTGGGTTTTCAATTCTATTCCATTGGTCCTGAGGTCTGTTCTTATGCCAGTACCAAGCTGTTTTGATTACTATGGCTTTATAGTAGAGTTTGAGAAACATAGGTCCCATGGTTTCCTTTATTTGCAATATCTAGTATACCTATGAGTCAAGTGGAAAAGGTCAGATAATGTGATGTTAGGAAAATGAACCCTTAGATATGTATTTTAATGTTTTTTCTTTCATGCATTTGTTTCTAATGCATTTATAAGATTATTTCTTTGTTGCTTTGTATGTCCCTCCCCCACAGTATAACCCCTGCTTTCAATATATTTGATGTTAATATAACTTGTGGAGGAGATGGAGAAAAACAAGTCGTTTAAGGATACAGGCGGACCTGTTGCAACAATGAGAAGTACAAGTTGTCATGTCGAAAATGAGCTTTACAAAGTTGGTGTGGGGGGGAGGCTGGGAAGGGATGTGAAGGGTAAACAAAGGAGGAGGCTGCAAAGCTTGATAAGAAATGTACGCATTATCCTGCCCATGTAATTGTAACCCCTTTGTACAGTATGTTCACAAATAAAATAAGATAAAATAAAATGAAAAAAAAAAGAACCAAAGTTGACTACTTCATTTTTTACTTGCTTAGTAATTTGCAACCATAAGTAAGATGTGGTTCACACCCTTATAGGTCAATGGGGTAATGTGGCTAAAATATGTTTGTGCACATATAAAATATTATAATAAAACTCACATCAGTAGAACAGAGGGAGTGATATTGTACATGCATGGCAAAAACACAACCAAACTTTTTATTGGTATAATTAATCTACACAAAACCCAATTTGTATTACTTATATTTATATGCATGTATTAAAGCCACATACTCTAGGTGCTTTCTTCTACCATGAGTGAGAAACACAGTTTCCAAAACCAATCTGAGATGATTGTATAATACAAACTTGGTTTCAATAATGAACCTTGAAACAAATTATTTCTGTAATAAGAAAAAATGGATATCAGGTAAGATTTTGCAAGCGTATTCATCAACTTTATAGCTGTTCATTTTTATTTTACTTTAAGTGTACCAGTTGTAGGTTTTGAACTCAGGGCCTGAGTCCCTGAGCTTTTATGTAAAAAACTAGCATTCTAAAACTTGAGCCATAGCTTCACTTTCTGGCATTTTGATGGTTAATTGGAGAGAAGAGTTTCACACATTTTGCCCAGGTTAGATTTGAACCATGATCCTCAGATCTCAGCCTCTTGAGTAGGTTTACAGGTATGAGCCACTAGCACCTGGTAACTATATAGCTTAAAAACATAAATGTTGGCCTGGCACTGGTGGCTCATGTCTATAATCCTAGCTACTCAGGAGGCTGAGATCTGAGGATTGAAGTTCAAAGATAGCCCAAGCAGGAAAGTCTATGAGACTTATCTCCACTTAACCACCAAAAAACGGAGGTGGTGCAGTAGCTCAAGTGGTAGAGGGCTAGCCTTGAGCTAAAGAGCTCAGGGACAGCACCCAGGCCCAGAGTTTAAGCCCCACCACCAACCAAAAAAAAATCTCGGTGCTAAAAATGGAATCTAGTGTACATTTTCTGTTATATCTAAACATCTGAAATTCATTTCTTCCATTATTCAGAGAAACCCTTTCAAAACAATGATGTAGAAGTCCAACCTGCATACAATAGTATAAAGTGGCACCATTGTAACTAATTTTACAAAATTTAACTATACACACATGTCCTGTTTTGAAGAATGAAATTCAAGTTAACATATGCTACTTATTGTAGAAGCTGTAAAAGATAGTGAATGTTTTGACATTTTATACCTTTTTTCTCTTTCTCCTTTGCTCTTATCTCCTCATTCCTGCCTTTCTTTTCTCTCCATTGTTCCTATAATTCTTTTTTTTGTTTTCTTTCTCTTCCCTTTTTTGCTCTTTCTGTCTTTCTCCTCCTCTTCCTCCCTTTTTTCTTCCTGGTTATCTTCCATATAAGACATTGAAATCAGTACAATTCCAGAAGATTCTCCCTCTTTCTGGTGGGATCTAGATGGTGCACAGTACTTAGGACCAATACAAGACACTTTGCTTGAACAGAAACTTGTATCACTTAATTACATAGTTTATTTTTTATATAGTTTATTTTTATTGTTATCATTGTGTTACTGGTACCAGAATTAATAATACACTGAAAATAGAACCCAAACAATGTGTGATTGGCAAGGAAAGTAAAAATTGGAATGGTAGAAGTTGGTATAACACTTTGGAAAAGCAATATTAAAATTGTCACTTGAAATAACCTAGCCAGTCAGTGATATTTTTTATAGTTTAGTGAAATTGTTGGAAACAAAATACTCATACTGAGCATTGTCTATTCTTGACTGTAGGATTGATAAGAACAGGCAAGCCCAGAAAAGTGTTCCAGTTTGAATAGAGAGAAGGAATGAAATGACACTCTTAAAAGTTAAGATGTCAAGTTTGCAAGAGATATTATTGCATCTCCCTTTCTGACATCAAAAGACAGAATTAAGGAAAAATAAGGTTTTAATATCAGCCTTATGAGAAACACTGTATACATCTTATAACTAGATAATAATTGCTAGAAGCATTTCAACAGTGTTAGTAACAAGCAGTACATTTTAGTTGGAAAGACTTACTGAACACTTAGAAAAGATTAAGAATGTTTTAAAACCTTCTGTGCAGCTCAGGGTATATGTAGAGAGATATCTTTAGACAAATTGAAGTTGGGACTATTTATATATAATGTTGACCAAAATTAGATAAATAATACTCCATTTAATTCTTTGAGCTATATGACCAAGAGAAGCACTGGAATAAAAAGTCATTCATTATATAGTATTTAAATTAACGTTTGTTTCCAGTTTTCTATGGGCAGAAAATGAGCTCTGATACTTTCCTTGTAGATAAAAAATTACATTGTCACATAATCTTTTTGAGTTATCATTATCCTCGGAGGATAATGAAAAAATAATTATATCTTAGCGGTTGGATATAAAAGGTATGCAAAACTATAGACTAGGATTCATTCTTAAGAAGATAAATGAGAGGCCAAATAATGTTCTCTATCCTCTGGATAGAAGTTCATTTCTGTTCATAGTTTGTATTTGCAGCACTAAATAGGCAGTTGCTGCAACTTGATCCATTTGGGTGAACTATTCATGACAAGGGCACAATCTTTAGTTTCACTACTGTGTATCTGGAACCTCTGGTAGATGATATTAGGCTTCATGAATCCCAAAGTGAATGAGAATTAGGAATGGTATGGTACTATAGAAAATGTAAATAGGGGTAATATACATCAAACATGTGGGTTGTTTTTAATCTTCTGACAATATATCGGAATGTCAAGTTTCCTTTGACACCCTCATTTGTTAAAATATTTCTTATCTTTCTCTCTTGACTGTCTCTGTCCTGATTGCATTTTTCAGGCATGACTTTATTGTCTCTTTCCTTCATACGTTTTTTGGTCTAGGTAATATGGATAGCTGCATTGACACAGGGGAGTATTATTTAAGGTTGTCATGTCCAGAAACAGATGCAGAAGGGAAGCTGGGGATTAAACAAGCTCTCATGTTTAAACCAGTTTTATTGTTCCAGTGAAAAGTCCAAGGCTAAAGAGTCACACCAAGTGCCATCATAGTACAGAGAATTTGGCCAGAGAGGAAAAATTCAGGTAGCTCTGTTAAGGAGAGAGATTCCAGCACTCCCTTGTGTTTCCAGAGGTGGCAGTGGCAGATGCTGCCATGGCCTCCATATCAACATAGAGAGCCCAGGACAAAGGCACCAGAGGTGGTATGCAAGAAGATTCTACTCACGGCCAGCAAGAACTGACAAGGAACAGAAATCTTTATCCTGCTGACCATAGACAGTCGTGGATGGCCAGGAAACCAAGGGAAAGGTGTGAGTACCCCACAAGACATACTCACTCCTTCTCATGGAATAGCAGTGGGAAAGTAGCCCCTCCCCCACCACTGGAGAAGAACTCCATCTTTCATACAGACAGAGTTTGGGCCAGAGAAATTAGCACATAACTCAGGCCTTGGAAGAAGATAATAGGAGCCATTAAACAGGTCAAAGGAACCTGACCTGTGGAGCTCAGCTCTACCCTCGGGGAAAGTTGCTCTTCCCAGGCAGTGAAAGCTCCTACCAGGGAGGAGTGACTTTGTTTACTGGGTAGACAGAGACAGAGGCTGCCCCACCCATGCAGCACAGGCAGCAGACCCAGCTGCAGGACCCTAAAAGAAAAACAATTGGAAAGTCAGTACACATAAATCCTGAGAATGGCTCCAGGCTGTGTGTGAGTGTCTCAGGAGCTAGCCCCTCAGGGAAAAGCTACTGAATGTTGACAGGCCTCAACCCTACTCACAACCTAGCCCCATCACAACTCCAAGCTAGAGGAAACAGCCATTTCCTTCTTTTATGATACTCAAAGCAGATTCCCTTCCCACTTAACTAGCCTGCAAGGAAGGTCATAAAGTTCCTGGTAAGGCAGAGCTTTGTTCTGCCTGCTCAAACAAACTGATTTAAGAAACCAATCAAGACACAGGCAAACCAAATACCACAAGCAAACCAGAGACTCCACCAAGATACTGGTTACAGACACACGGGAGACACAAGATCCCCCCACCCCCAAAGGAAATAAAATGAAGAACTCTTTTTCTATTTAATTTTTTAAAAAAATTAAAAAATTTTGTTTTCTATTTTTTTCATTATTTTTATTTTAGGTTTTCTTTTTAATTCTCATTTTACTCTTTTCCTTTTTTGTCTTTTTGGTTTTTTTGCTTTACTTAATTTCTGTTCTGTTCATCCCAGATACATACCTGTTTTTGATTATTATCCTTCATTGTGTGTACATGTAATTCAGATATTGATTATTGAATTAAAAAACTCTTAGCCTTAACTTCTTTATTTGTAGTATTATTTCCTTATACATATACAATTTCTTAAGTGTTTCATTTTTAAATTTTGTATTTTTCATTATTCCTTTTTCCTTATCTCTCTTCTCCGTTCCTTCTATCCTTTTCTTTTCTCTGAATTTTGGTCTTGGAATAAAATTAACCATCAAAAATCAATGGCTTTTCTGTATGCCAATAATGAGAAGAGTGTGCCTGAAATCTGAAAAGCAATTCCTTTTATAATAGCCCCACAAGAAATAAAATAACTAGGAGTTAGCTAAAGAAGTGAAGGACCTCTATGATGAAAACTTTAAAAGCCTGAAAAAGGAAATTAAAGCAGAACTAAGGAAGTGGAAAAATATCCCATGCTCCTAGATTGGAGGATTAACATCATGAAAATGGCAATACTGTCAATGGCTATCTATAAATTCAATGCAATACCTATCAATATCCCAACTCATTCTTCAGTGAAATAGAAGAAGAAATCCAAAAATTCATATGGAACAATAAAAGACCCTGAATAGCAAAAATAATCCTTAGCAGAAAGAGCAATGATAGAGGAGTATCAATACCAAATTTCAAACTCTACTACAAAGCCATAGTAATCAAAATAGCTTGGTAATGGCACAAGAACAGACCTCAGGATCAATGGAATAGAACTGAAGACACAGAAATGAGCCTACAGACCTATAGCCATGTGATCTTCAATAAGGGAGCTAAAACAAATGAATGAAAGAAAGATAGCGTTCTCAGTAAATGGTGCTGGCAAAATTGGTTAAACAATTTTAGAAAACTAAAACTAGATCCTTATATATCACCCTGCACCAGAATCAACTCCAAATGGATCAAAGACCTTAAAGTAAAAGCAGACACCCTGAAACCATTAAAGGAAGAAATAGGAGAAACTCTAGTGCTCCTTGGCCCATGCCAAAATTTTCTTTTTCTTTTTTTATTGTGAAAATACTGTACAGAGGGGTTACAATTACATGGGCAAGATAATGAGTACATTTCTTATCAAGCATTGTAGCCTCCTCCTTTGTTTCCCCTTCCCATCCTTTCGTATTCTCCCCCCCCCTCCCCACCCAATCCTCCCCACTACCCCCCCCCGCCCACCAAAGTTGTAAAGTTCATTTTATAATTTGTGGAGGGGAAGGGGAAATTTTTCTTAATAAAGACTCAGAAACACAACAAATCAAAGAAATGTTAGTCAAATAGGATTTCATGAAACTGTAGAGCTTCTGCATGGCAAAAGACATAGCTAGTAAGATCAATAGAAAACTCACAGATTGGGAGAAGATCTTCGCTAGCCATAAAACGGACCAGGGTCTCATATCTAAAATATACTTAGAACTCAAAAAATTAACTCCCCCAAGAACAAATCCTCAAAGAAACAATTGCTTGATTAATAAGTGTGCTAAAGACTTAAAAAGAAACTTCTCTGAAGAGTAAATAATTATTTGGAGTGAGTAATATATGTCTAGAACAAGCAGAAAAGGTCAAAATCTATATACATATGACCATATAACATGATGCTTAGCGAAATATACCCTAAGATAGGGACACAAGGTTATTTTGGTTGCTGTTGTTTTTAATGTATTTATAATGTACTATGTGATATTTTTGTTTTGTTGTATATATTATTCCCCCATGGTATTACCCCCTGTTTTCACTATATTTGATTCCAGTGCCCTGTATCTTGTTTATACATTTTTCTAATTTAGGGAGGGGAAGGAAAAAACAAAAAGCTGAAACAAGGCTACAGGTTGACCCATTGTTACAATGAAATGTATAAGACACTGTGTTGAAAACAAACTTTAAAACTTTGTCGGGGGGAGAGGGTAGATGGGGAGGTGGGATGGGATGGTAGGGAAAAAACAAAGGAGGGGGTAACAATACTTGATAGGAAATGTACTCATTACCTTACTCATGTAACTGTAAGCCCTCTGTACAGAATATTTACAATAAAAAATATTACAAAGTTTGTGAACAAAAGAACTTTATCAGTTTTATATTTGAGTGAAAAATATATGTCTCTATGGACCTAATGCTGGCTCTATTTCCAAATATCTAATTGGAATGAACAAAACTTAAAAAGACTCAGGCTTTAAATGTCTTGATCATGATTGAAATATTCAAGCTAGTTGTTTTCTTATATCAGGAGTATCTATTCTAGACAGGTGCCAGTGGCTCACAACTGTACCCTATGTGAGACTCAAATTTTCTATTCATTACATACCCCTCCCCTCCCAAGAAAAGACAGATGTGGAGCTTTGGCTCAAGTAGTAGAGTGCTAGCCTTGAGTACAAAACTCAGGGATAGCACTCAGGCCCTGAGTTCAAGCCCCAGGATGGGCTTAAAAAAAAAAGAGTACCTATTCTCATAATTTCCAAGTTCACCATGTTTCCAATCAATTTCTAGAAAATTCTCTCAGCCTCTTCATTCTTAATTGATTAGTTCTCCTCTGTGTAACTTTCCAAACTTGTTTATTTCTCATGCCATTTAATATCTGAAATTATAATTTTCATATTGTAGGAATGTTAAACTCAATACAGCAGTTGATCTAAACTGAATAAATATATTCTGGTGTCTGGAAAAAATATTATTTTTCAAAAAATAGAGGTTTATTAACAAAATGCTGAAATAAGGATACAAGATGAACCATTGTAACAATGAGATGTACAAGACAGTATGTTTAAACAAATTTTACAACTTTGGCAGGAGGAGTGGGAGAGGGGAGGGAGGAGTTGGGGAGGTGGGGAGGAAAAGGATGGTAGGGGAAAAAATAAAGGAGGGTGTAACAATGCTCCATAGGACATAGACTCATTACCTTGTTCATGTAACTGTAACCCCTCTGTATAGTATCTTTACAATTAAAAATTATATTATATATCAGGCTAGGTTTGACCTGCGAGCAGGCAGAAGTCACTTAACACTTAGTTTGTAGTATTTACTCCAACTCTTGTCATATTTACAAATCAGCACTTACCTTATATTTCATTATGTATGTGAGCCAAATAAAGGCCTTTGCTCTGAGAGATTTATTGTTCATATAGGTCATTCTTAGAAATCTCAACCATCAATTAAGTCATATTTTTTTTTCTCTTGGGCTACTTATCACTTGTATTCAATGGTGAAAGATGAAAGAACAGGTATACAAGTCATAGGATGGTTTGGTCAGACCTGGAAATGGTGCTCATGCTTTTGATTATATTTTCCCAGACCAAACTCAGTTACATGTACCACATAACTTCAAAGGATGTTGAGAAATGTGGGGTAGCTGTGTGCCCCAGATATAGTGTCAACAATAGTGTTCAAAATAACAAGTCCTTTATGACATCTGTTACTTTTCCTGTTATCCCAATTTCTTTATGTCACCTTCCACTCATTCTCTAAAGCTCTAATACATAGTTATACAAAGTAAAAGGAAGAATAGTCAGATCTTTGCCACTGTCTCTGAAACTATCTCTGTTCAATAGGAAGCTGAGGGTTTATTTTTGTTTTTCTGCTTCTTTTTTAAAACCACTCCATTGGACTAGGTCATAAATATTTCTTGCATAATCTAGTTTGAAAGTCAGATAGCTTGTTTTACCACTCTATAGTGCTGCTAGTTTATTGCACACTTTCTACCATTTCAGCAATGACGTTTTGACATCTGCAAATCTAATATTAACATTCTCTCAATCGACTCCTCACTATTGAGTCCTGTTTTTGTAGGTCTCCATTTCCTAAGATTGAAATTAAATCCCAATAGGGTGTTGATATGTCTTATAATAAACCATCTTCTATCTCCTCTATTCTTTAAGCCATAAATCTCCAGACATAGGCTGTTATTTCCTCCCCTTGAATAAAACATGCAATTTTAGGTCTTGCATTCTTTCCTTCCTTTGCCCAAAATATCCTTCCTTTCTTCCCCTCCTTTCATTTTGTTTCTCTGCCTTCTTGATGTAAGTATCCTTTAAGACATGACTCAAATGTCACATCCTTTTCAAAACTTTTCTTTCTTAATATCCATAATCTGAATTAATCAATCAGATTTTCCCTTCTTTTTCCAAAGGAGATGTTTGTAGTTTTCTAAAATCATTTTTCACTGTGCCCTTGCATTGCAGATACTTGTATTTATTTCACTTTAGCTTTACTCAAAATAGACTGTCAGATGCTTGATAGTTGTTACATCATCTTATCCATCTCGCTGTGTCTCCAAACTGTGCACACAAATTACATACCTGTGGGACTGCAGCATAATCATCCAGAGATCTGTTTATCAATGTATAGTATAAAAAATCAAATCCCCCTCTCTGTCTCCTTGCTTCTTAGAGAAGTCAGATAAATACTTTGTAGGAATTAACAATCTGTATACAAGAAAAAATCCAGGAATGAGAAGAGAAAATGTAATCTATCTATCTATCTATCTATCTATCTATCTATCTATCTATCTATCTATCTATAATACAATTACCTAAGTAAATCTTTTAGAGTAGTATGGATCAATTGTCATAAATTAGCACAATTCTTATACACTAAAATAAAGTTTTATGACCTCAGTCATGTAGGGCTTTAAGTAGATATACTTGAAAAGTATGAATGATTTACATATGAAGAATATGTTCTTTATGTTTGTGAAAGAAAGAGGCAAAACGACTGGAAATATATGGATGAATACAAATTTGTCTTTAAAGGACTTATGCAAGAAAGATAGGAAAGGCAGGATATCAGTAACTGATAGGTATTCTGTAAGTTAAAGGAGATTTGCAAGTGAGAGAATTAGAGATCAGAATCACCTTTATCATGGAGAATGTTGACTTTTGCATTTCCCTAGCCTGTACAGAGTCACCTAACCACTACCTGTCTACCACTGTATCAAATATCTTTCTACTTATCTAGCTAAATAGATATAGATAGCCATATAGATAGACATAGAGGAGCTGTATAGATATAGATACTTCTAACTCCACAAGTTGTTAAGTGTAAGATACATTTTATTGCCAAAGATATGTTGTCCGGTATTGATGATGTGACTCTTGCACATTCACTGGGTCCTTGCACATTCACTGGGTCCTTGCGGGTCAGAGTCGTGCATATCACTCCCCATAACCTTGGTTCTTATGACTGAGATTCTATCCCCAGACCCTCTTGTAGCATTGGAATTTTCTCCTGTTGTTGAAGCCTCATCTAGAACTTCAGTTAATTTGTTTGCAGATATAATACTTCATGACAGAATCCCTGTTCCCTGGGTCATAGAATATAGAAAAGTCATATTCCACAACAGTGATTAACTTCTTACAGTTAAATATTTGCAAATTCTGCTTCCCCCTTTCCATGCCTGTGATTAGAGTATGGTTTAAATCCCAGCTTCTGATTTGGCCATGTAGAGGAGACTGTTTCTTTGGTCATTGGATGGCTGGACTCTTCTTCCATATTCTTAAAAGATTAATCTTATCACCATGTCAGTTTCACTCACTGCTTCTTTTATATTAGCTGCCTTGCTCTTTTCTAGTTTAAAGGGCCTTGAGACAAGTGTCTAATCCATTGTTGGTCTTGATTAGTGCATGACACTGTGATGCTGTTTGCAGCAAAAACTGCCATCTACAATGTGACATAATGAGCTCTTTAATTCTTCTTAGTTCCTTGGCCTGAGTGTTTCAATGTGTGTACAGTCAGAAGACTTTGTGTAAGTCACTGTACAATACATGCAGAGACAAGTATCATCTTTTACTTGTGTGTGTGTAGCAGTGACAACCTTGCCCTGACATTGCTCATGCACTATTAAGTTGGTGTTCTCTTTTACTCTTCCTTGTTTCTTTTTCACACATTTAATGGTAAAGGTGTGAAACCAGATGGAATATCAAGGAATTAAGACAACTCATAAAGTTTTGTCACTGAACGTACACAACTTGGGGGCTGAGAAGGTGGCTCAGTGGTAGAGTGCTTGCCTTGCATGCATGAGGCCCTGGGTTTGATTCCTCAGCACCAGATAAGCAGAAAAAGCTGGAAGTAGCACTGTGGCTCAAGTGGTAGAGCGCTAGCCTTGAGTGAATTGCTGATGGACAGAACCCAGGCTTAGAGTTCAGGCCCAGTGATGACAAAAAATAAAAATAAAAATGTACACAACTTAGCTATATTTCTCAGTGCAAATAATGTACCCTCCCTATATATTAGATTCCTTATCTGTAAATGGGGATAATAATATCTTTGGCTTCATTGTGAAATTTAAAACAGAATCAAGATAGAAAGCTTATTACACCAGGGCCCAGGTGTCTCACACCTATAATCCTAGCTATACAGGAGGCTGAGATCTCAGCATCATAATTCTAAGCCAGCCCAGGCAGAAAGTCCATGAGACTTTTATCTCCAATTAACCATCAGAAAACAGGAAGTGGAGCTGTGGTTCAAAATGGTAGAGCACTAGACTTGAGTGAAAAATTTCAGGGTCTGCACCCAGACCCTGAGCTCAAGCTCCATGACTGGAAACAAAAAGCTTATTATAAAACTTAACATATATTACAAGCTATTTCAAACTTTGTAATTATTACCCATGCTTATGGTATGCTTGTAAAATACTTGTTAATTAACCAAAGAAATAAATCATTAGAATAAAAAGACAATTGAAGAGAAATCCCCTCCCCTCTTCCTAATCCTCTCCCCATTTTTTTTAGTTTCATTTTATTGTAAAAGATGCTGTACAGAGGGGTTACATTTACATGAGTAAGGTAATAAGTATAATTCTTGTTAAACATTGTTAACTCTTCCTTTTTTCTCTCCTACTATCCCTTCAATCCCCCAACTTCCTCCCCATTTTAATAATTTTTTTCTGACTTTCCTTTTGTATTTGATGTGTTCTTTTTATTATTAATCATTTTAAATAAAAATTTTAGATCTCATGGATCAGAACATCAGTTTGTGTTTGGCAACCTGATATTAGCTCTAATTGTTCTTAAATTTATTAATTACTAGTCTATTTAAAGAGACATAAACAAAGCTGGTATCTGTAGTATTACATTGTAGGCATAATATCAAATCTGTAATAATGAGTCCATGAATTGCATTTTCAGTGAATTTATCATGAACATAAATAATCAGATCTGTCTTTGGTTAAAACCACCAAGCTCCATGTAGCTTAAATATTAAAAACCATTAAAGATGGAAGGTAATTTTCTTGAACAATGTACTGCTATGGAGAGTTGCTTATCTTTCTGTTAAAAATCTAAAATTGATGTGAGCTATAGAAACATAAATTGAAGTAGGTACAAATTATGTGAATCACTTGTTTCACGTAGGTTCATTATTTGTTGGGTACTCACTATCAAATGAAACTCTTTTTCTATGCCCAGCAAATGCTCTATCACTGAGCTACATCCCAGCTCAAGCTAATGCTTCATAAAACTTTTACTTAAGCAAATAATTTACCAGGTCATATTTTGCCACTTATGTTATATCTTTAATACTTGTGACCTAGTTGGTTATTTCACTGTTATTTATTTTTTCTACATAAATGATCATATATATTTATTGCTAATTTTGAGAGCTTGAAAAGCTGAGCTGTGGGACACTAAAGGATTGGGAGTATGGAAGGCCATTTTCCCAGTAAAAATTGTCAGAACCTGAAGATTTTCTGGAATGGTCAAACAGGCCTAATTTAACAGGAATTCAGATGTCCATTCTTGGTGTGGGCTAATTAGACCTTAAACTGTCTGGAAGTCTGGCTGTAGACTAAGGTTTATGCAAATTGTAAGTTGTTTAAGGTTTAGCTCCAGTTCCCAAGATAAGGAAGTCATCTACCCCTTATATACAAAGTATTGTCACATGTTGATGTTTATACCTTACTTTCTGCACCTACTTCCCTGTACGAAATGCAGTGAAAACCTTGGTTAATGGAACCTTGGTATCTGAAGTTGATGGAAGGCTACAGGTCTCCTGGTTCCCCAAATCTCAATTCCATGGTCTGGTCTCTGTTACTGCCTTTTCCCCACTAATAGGAACATCTGGGGTTGGCTGCAGCATCTACTCTTCAAACTCATACCTAAGTAGTCTTGTAGCCTAGGAAAGTATTTCCTCCACAATGTTGCCATACTCATCTAATTATGCAGAAATTCACCCATGAGGTCTCAACATAGTGAGATAAATGGGAACATATGGAAACACAGGTGTTTGCTGCCTCATGACTGAATTATCCATACATAATGCATTAACTGTAAAAAAGAAATTGTACCAAACCAGAAACCTAGATATAAAGATGTTATGAAAGGCTGCATCAGATAATTCTAGTTTTGTTTTTATAAATTATCTTCACTACAAATATGATAGTGGAAGAAGTTGGTTGTGGATACATCTGATAGGAGAATAATTTACAAGATAGAATGTAACTAATCTGCACAACTTACCTGAAATGGCAATGGATGTTGTGCCTGTTAGGTCTGCCCAGGAGAAATGGCCTCTTCCTTTTGTTTTCCCTCCGTGCACAAGTGGCCCTTTATAGAAATTCCTGCCCAGTAACTGTAGCCCAGGAAACTGGTGTACCTGGGGGCAATGGGAGGCCTCCAGGCTCTGAAATCACTTCTGCATCTACCATGGACACGCCCTCCTCACCCCCAGATAACCTCATTGTCATACTGAGTTGTCCTCTAGCCACCTCCATCTTGTGTGTGCTGGTAGTTTGATTGCTTATAATAAACTTTCTCCTCTTCCTGAATGAAGGAGTGGCAATCTCCTTTCAGCAAATCTTACTGTGTTGAAGCTACAGTTGCTATAGGGTAATTTACAGTGTATTTATTGAGGTACAAAGGACAATAAAAGTAAATAAAGAGCACATTCCCAAAGTAATTTCAGACTTACAGGACAGTTTGTTTTTTATTTTTTATTTGAGGATTTGTTTGACAACTCTCACTACATCACTGATCTAGCATGATAGTTATTTATCCATTTTGAATCTTGCCCTAGATGCATCTAAGAAAGCCTACAATCCTGACTTTTTTTTAAATTTTATTTTATTTTATTTGTGAACATACTGTACAGAGGGGTTACAATTGCATGGGCAGGATAATGCGTACATTTCTTACCAAGCATTGCAGCCTCCT
>NW_012267306.1:3784255-3830050 GCF_000151885.1 Dipodomys ordii
CATTATTTACCATAGCTAAGATATGGAACCAACCCAGATGCCCCTCAGTAGATGAATGGATCAAGAAAATGTGGTGTATATATACACAATGAAATTCCATGCCTCCATCAGAAAGAATGACATTGTCCCATTTGTTAAGAAATGGAAGGACTTGGAAAAAATTATATTAAGTAAAGTAAGCCATGCCTAAAGAAACATAGGTCCCCCATGGTTTTCCTTATTTGCAATAACTAGTGTATGTCTGAGACAAGCAGAACCAGTCAGATAAGTTGATGTTAGGCGAAATGAACCCTAAGATAAAGTTTGAAATGTTTTTTTTTCTTTTTTGCAATTGTTTCTAACATATTTATAAGATAATTTCTTTGTTGCTTTGTATGCCCTCCCCCACAGTAGAACCCCTGTTTTCACTGTATTTGATGTTGGTATAATTTGTGGAGGGGAAGGGAAAAAACAAATTGTTTAAATAGGTATACAGGTGAACCCAATGCAACAATGAGATGTACAAAATGCTATATTGAAAAACAAACTTTACAACTTTGGCGGGGAGGGCGGGGGGAGTGTAGTTGTGGAGATGGGAGGGCAGGAATGGTAGGGGAAAAACAAAGGAGGAGGCAACAATGCTTGATAAGAAATGTACTTATTACCTTGCTCATGTAATTGTAACCCCTCTGTATGGTATTTTCACAATTAAAAACTTATTAAAAAAAGAAATAGAAAAATCAATTGCAAAACTTAATATAAAAGAATGAGGCCCCAAATAGCTAAATTAGCCCTCAATAAAAAAAGCAAACAAAGCTGGAGGTATCACAATTTAATTCTTCAAATTCTATCACAAAGCCATAATGTTAAAAATAAGCATGATGTTGGCTCAGAAAAACAGACACAGTCAAATGTTTTAAGTGCATTATTGAAATTATGAAGCAAAATTACTTTCAAAGAAAGTCTTCATTTCACTTCTCAAACTGTTTAATAAACAGATGAGAGTAACAGAAACAGACATAAAAATAAGTAGAGGGGCTGGGAAGGTGGCTCAGTGGTCGAGCGTTTGCCTTGCATGCATGAGGCCCTGGGTTCGATTCCCCAGCACCACATTAGCAAAAAGAAAAAAAACCGGAAGTGGCGCTGTGGCTCAAGTGGTAGAGTCGTAGCCTTGAGCTGAAAAGCTGAGGGACAGTGCCCAGAGTTCAGGCCCCACAACTGGACCCCCCCAAAAAAAATAAGTAGAAAGAAAATCCAAAAAAATATACTAAATTCTTAAAAATCTGGCAGCAAAATGCTGGGAGTTCCAGATACATGTACTCAGTGATAGTTGATATTTTGGAGTGTATGTGTATATATTGAGTGGGTGGGATTCATGAAGAAGATTAGGAAATGAAAACAGACTGAAATGCCTATTTTTATAAAATAAGTAAGGACTAACGATTGAGGACTGCTGGGTGGTAAGTGTTGGCTTATTCAGTTCGTGTGCTAGGCCTTTCTTTCATATGAAATAAAATAAGTGTGTAATGCAGTGACAAGAAACTCTCTTTTGTTCTTCATTTTGTCCAAATATCCATTTTTGTTTGGGGATAAACATAAGTAAAGGATTTTTACCAACTTGAGAAATTCAGGAAACCTATTTTCACCTGGCATTCTCTGATAATAGGATGCAGTGTGGCTGTCATTGAAGAGAGGGAAGGAGATTTTATGCTCCAAGCTCATCACAGAGAAAAAGGTAAGGAATGTTCAGAAAACTTCATCTGTGGAGCTCTGGTGAACTGAGTTTAAGGAAACATGGCACAAGTACAGTGGACCTAAGAAAATACCTTCTTTTCTATCTTAAGAAAAAATATAACTTTCTCTTTTTATTTTTAGTGTTATTATAAAGCAAAATTGGCAAAAGTGGAATTCACATATTGATCTCAGTATCTCTGGGTTCTGCATGAATAGTGGCAGAAAACAAATTCCAAATGCCTTTGGTTTGTGAATTTCTATAATTTTTAAATGCTAATTCTTGTATCCTGATCATGACTTCTATTAAAAAAGATCAGTTGTCTAGAAGAAGGTATCTGTTATAATATGGAAGCATTGTACAATCCATACATGAGGATATAGAGAAGTTATAAGACTTGCACAACTTAGGGTATCTCTTTACCTCAGGCAATACTTCTGGGCTGTTTTGAAGTCCAATTCCACGCTTATGAGTGGTGAATAGTGGAATTATGAGAATTATTTAAAATATATTTAAGTTGAGATAGCAATTTTCAGGAGTGCCACACACAAATAGGTAATATATGTGATAGTGTTTGGAGTGAAGGCAGGGCCTATAAAGTTTGGCTTTTAGGGAAATTAAAATAATAAAAGAGTCATATTGATATCATGTTACTATATAGATACTTCTACATAGTTAAATAATGGTGTTATCAAATTAATTATTATATCCCATAAGGTATTTGAATATTTTCATTATAAGCAGTAACTTAATGCTATAACAATAGTATGAAAGCTCTACCTGAATTTTGACTGTGTGCTTCTCAAGCAAGACTAATTTTAAAGTGTTCTATTTAAATGTTCAAATAGCTGGTTAATCTAAGAAAAGTGGCAATAGAAGCAACTACTGTCCTTTGTAAAGTCCCAAATCTTTTAAGCCTCTTTTCTTCTTCATTTTTAGAAACGTGAGTAGTAAGACTTCAACCTGGCAGCCAGAATTTTGCAAAGTACTTTTTTCCCTCAAAATCTGAGGTAATATAGTTCGTATTATGGTGTTTATAAAAGGAAGAGTGTATGGAAAAGGGTCAAGTGTTAAGGCCATGCAAATTTGCCATCTGGATAGAATAACATTGTTTTGCCTAATATTTTGCTCAATGATTTTATAGAAAGAATCTTCATCTTTTAACCATGTGCAGTTTTCTTGTACAATTGACCAAATCTTATGTTTCCTCAAGTGTTCAATTGCACTGAAGAAAAAAACAAATAAATAATTGGCAAAAGACTTCCTAGTTCCATTCTAGAGTCAAGACAATTGTCTTGGAAATGATGACTAAAAGAAAAAAGTGTCTAAAAATTTTTGGATTTTTGTGTTTTTAATGTCTATGTGATTTTTTTTGTTTCCTTTGTATGTTCTTCCCCCTATGGTATATCCCTTGACTTGATTTTGGTACCCTGCATCTTGTATATATATTTGTGTACTTTGGAGAGGGGAAGGGGAATAACAAAATGTTGAAACAAGGATACAGGATGACCCATTGCAACAAGGATACCCACAAGACACTATAATGGAAATAAACTTTACAACTTGGGGGGTGGGAGGAGTGAGAGAGGTGGGAAGGGAAAGGATGGGAGAGAATAACAAAGGAGGGGGTAACAATGCTCCACAAGAAATGCGCTCATTACCTTTCTCATGTAACTGTAACGTCTCTGTACAGCATCTTTAGAATAAAAGAAAATTAAAAAACAAGAAAACTACTAAGTAAGTTTAAGAATAAAATTGATCAGAAATGCTGAACTCACGGCCTCACATTTTCATTCATCTTTCTTTCTCAGGAGCCATCCCTCCAATCCAGATTTTATTGGTAATTGGAGCTGTAATCTCTAAGACTTTCCTGTCTAGTCTAGCTTTGAACCTTGATCTCACAAGTCTCAGTTTCCTGAGTAAATAAGATTACAGACAAGAAACATGAGTACCCAGCTAAAACTTGGTATTCTTTTTTTTATACAAAGAATCAAAACATCAATGTTAGCAGTACATATTGTTGAATAAAGTCAAGTGATTAAAACAACATTGTTTTAAAGTATCATTGTTTTAAATGTCCCTGTGATGTTTCATAATTCAATTTTACCTCCAGATTAGGACAATAATACCATGTGAATGTGTTGCATAATAGTATGTTTGTCTTTTAGATATTAGGAAAGTCAGCTGAAATTAAACACACATTGATAAATTACGGTTAATTTAACTAACTTCTGGACAACTTCAAGCATGATTTAAAAGAACTTATTTAGGTGTTAGAACAAGCTTAAGATCCAATCATTGACAACGAACACTTTTGAAACAAGAGTTTCCTTAACATATAAGACTGAACTTCAACATATAAAATCCTTCACCAAGAACAGTTCACAATAAAGCAGAATGTGTTGAAAATTATAAAATTGTATTTTAAATGAAATACCCACAAATCATCTCAGCAAAAACTATAGTATTATTTTACTAATATTAAACAATATAGCACATGACTAGGTTCCAAGTGCTGTTATTTAAAGCACTGAAATAGTCATCTGTGCTTGGACAAATATTTGTGAAATGAGGTGTTGAATGTGTTCTAAAAGTTATACCTAAGAGGCATAATAAAGGTATGAACATTGCATAGAAAGCCATCAGGAAGGCAAAGCATATCAGACAGCTGATTATAGACACAGGCCATGAAATTGCAAAGCAGCATTTATAAGTAGCACTGAGGGAAATGTCACATGGCAGTATTCATTCAGATATAACCAGAACCATAAAAACTTCTGTCTATTGCAAGATAATACCACTGTATGTACAAAAGTGTGTTTGGATATAACTAATACTTCCTAAGGTGAAATGATTAGGCAACATATCAAAAGTGCCTTTTTTTTGGATAGGGCAGAAAGGACTGAAAGATGGAGGTAATTATGGAAGTTTTTTTTTTTTGAGTAGAAGATAAAGACAAAGCATTGACTTAGTTTGCCATTGAATAAACCAGAGGAGAGAAAACCTGTTAGATAAAGCTGTTAGTTATTAATCATGCCTCCCACTCAGCTACATTTACTCCATTCCTATCTATAAAACAGTTTCCAACTAAGGCAAAGAAGCAAAATAATATTACCTCTTGTAACTTTAACAATGGAAAAAATAGAATTTCCTGTTCTACAAAGCTGAAATATGACTAAAAATATCGGTCCATTGGCATATTAAAATTGACAGGAAAAGAACATATATATGTAAGTTAGTAATCAGAAATAAAGTTTAAAGACAGGCAAAAAGAAAGAGTGTTCTGGAGAAGGTGCCACTTTTGCAAAGGTTTTCAGGCAAGAGTCTCTGAGAGACAGCGTTGATAAGATAATGTATGAAGAAATGAGGGAGACATGTTGAAGAGACCTATAGGCAAAGAACATGGATAGATAGCTTCGTTCACATTATAGTCCATACTTGGAATTTTTAAAATTGTCTCTGCCTATCAGTCTCATACTTACTTTTCAAAGTCAAGATTGACCGGTCCTTCTTCTATGGAAATTTCCATTTTAATCAATCAGCGGGATTTGTCATTATTCCAGACTAATCCAACCTTTGATCCATGCATTAAAATAGCATTTTTTAGTCACTAGATAGTTACTAGAAGTCTCCTTGAGGTGGAGACATAGATAATAGGAACTCTTTTCTCCAGAAGGCAGTAAAATCTTTTTCCCTTAAAAAAAATACTTATGCTGAATTTGAATATTCAGTGTTCCTATCCTGGTCCCTTATTAGACTGTGAGCAGAGTGAGGAGGGAGTTTGGGTCTTATTTGAATTAATATTACCATATGAATATAACACTTAAATGATATTAGTATACACAGTAATTGTGCATGCAGGACACTCCCCTCCTCCAGCATGATCTATGGATAATATCAATAAATAGTACTACATAAAGTATATTGTATAAATATCAATAATACTAACATTCATTCAGCAGTATCAAGATGCTTCACATCAAAATATAATTTTAGTTATGACTTCAATTGTGTAGTGATTCTTTCTCTTAATGAAAGTTATAGTGAAGAAGCAAAACTACATTGAATGCTGGCATGACAGAAATAATACTTTAAAAAAAAGCCAAAGTATCAGGCCTAGCATACAGGAAACATTTTGAAGAGTGTATTGAAGTGATCAAAGTTGCTTTGAATACCAAGTTGTAAAATATTGTTCTTGAAATTAGCTTTGAACAACTGCAAAGGTAGAGACAGAGAACATTAAATGTAACTGAAGAAAGGAAGTGCGGATAATTATGGAAGGAGTGTTAAAGAAAATGGTTGTGCCCAGTATCAGTGGCTCATAACTACATCCTGGCTACTTAGGAGGCTCAAATCTAAAGGATCATGGTTCGAAGGCAGTCAGGGCAGGAATGTCCATGAGACTCTGTCTCCAAAATACTCAGCAAAAACCATGACTGGAAGTATGGCTCAAAGTGTAGAGCACTGATCAAGCATATCAGGCAAAGATGCATAAAAGGGTAACCTCAAATTCCATGTTCATGGGGGAACAAAAGCAGAAAAGGGTCAGATTATGCAGCTGAACACATTGCAAAACAGGTGAATGTCTGACCACATTCCACTGATGGTGCATCAGGAAGGACAGTATGTTGGCTGTCACTGCTACCACTTCATCCAGGACAGTCCACAACCTCAGAACCCAAAACAGAATTGACAGGTCCTTTGGTTACCTAGGCTAAAAATGTTCTCCAATTTTATTTTATTTTATTATTTTAAAAAATCTGTATTTCCTTTTCGGTGGATGTTTTTTATTGTAAAAATGTTGTACAGTACATTATAGATTTGCATTCCTTATTCAAGTTGATTTGTTTTAAAATATAATTTTCAAAATAAAATATAATTTTCCTCTTTCCTCAGTGTGCTTGCTTACTTACTATCAATATCTATTATTATAATATTTTTTTACCACACCTGACATTAAAGACTGCCTATAAATTTCATAAATTTATTCCAGGATAGAAAGTGCAATTCCTTGCCACTGTGGAAAAGATTTTTAAGTCTATTTTCATTAAAAAGAAATCTCCATAAAAATGCCATTTCCATAGAATTTATTTTCATCTTTTGTGCTATGTCCTATGGGTATTCAAGAATAGGTAGAACCCATTGAGTTGTACAGCAGTTAGGACAGCCTTGGCTATCTGTAAACTTGGTGTGTGTGTCATCTTTGATGATGAGCTCCAGATTTCTTCCTGTCATGATCTGCTTGTTCTTCTTATCTAAGACCAACTAAATAGAACCATTTATTCTTTTCTTTTTTTTTAATGCCCAGATAAGACAAGTTGGAGCTGGATCTTGCCTTTACCAAAAAAAAGTCTTTATACAAAGATTTGCACAGTAACAAAAGTTAAAATTAGATCATGTCAATACACAACTAAACTAAAGTTCCTGAAAGGGGAGATCATGGAAGGGTCATATTTAGCCATTGTCCTGGTCTTCAATGCATATGCGACAATCTTGCTTTCTGCTGCTGATTATAAATCTACCATCCAAGTAGAATTGCCTAGGTTAAAAACAATATTTATCTTCCTTTCTTGTTCCTTGGGCACAAAATCAATATATGTCATTGGATAAAAAAGTTTCTGATCAAAAACACTATGAACTATGAATAGAGGAAGTATTCGTACACTTTTCTAAAAGTGGAAGAGTTATCAAATATCAAAAATATCTCTTGGGTGTTTTCCCAGCTTGATTCTGATAAGTAATAAATCTTTAAGATGGCATCATGATCTTAAAATCCATTCTACAATTCTATATACTTTGTCCTGGAAATTCCAGTCTGAGTAAAAAAAGAGATAATGTATGAAGGATTTTATAGCTTCCACATATACATACCATTTAATATTTCTTCTTGAATACCCTGGTGCTAGCTATTACTAGCCTTATATCAAAGATCTAGTAGAAATGTCAAGTTGGAGAGCTTAATGGATTGGGCCATGTCATAAGACCAATGTCGCATAATATTGTCTCATAATAGTTTCGTCTAAAGGCTTCATTTCTTTCTCTTCTCCATTTTGTGCCAGTGCTGGGGTTTCAACTCATGGCCTTGTATTCTTGCTTGACTTTATCACTCTAGAGCACTGTACTACTTGAGCTAAAGCCATAACTCCACTTTTGGCTTTAAGCTGGGTAACCGGCAGACTCAGCAGGCAGAGAAAGCAGGCTGAAGTTTTACTAATCATGAAATTTAGATGTTGATTATTTATTTATGCTAAGCATTGTTGTATATTTGTCTAATACTTTACAGCCATATTCAGAAGGCACTCAGGATTTCCAGTGAAGGACCAATGGGAAAGTCAAGGAACATGTTCTGTTTTAAAATGTTTGGACATACCTCACCAAATAATGTTTCTATCAACCAGTGAGTTGAGCATGTCACATCTAGCCTCTTTGGCCACATGAAGCTCACAACAGGAGGGGAACAAGACTTCATAGCCATTGCTTTAATTATGTGATAACTTCATGGCACTCCCTGGAATATCCATTTTCAGCCTCCTCTCTTTCTCCAAATTGCATTTCCTATATAAGCAAGACAAATAAAAGACATATTTTCTTAACTACCACATGCTGCTGCTCAGGACACCACAGTGAATTTTTAAGTGGAATTGGAAATTGTTTTTATTTCCCTGATTTTTACTTGTACATTTCATGCCCCCAACCTGTGTGCCTTCATATCAAAAGTGACAGCTAGAAGTAGCAACCCATTTAAGAGTGACATGTTGTGTTACATTTAGCACATCTCTAGTTTAGTGAATTAGAGAACACAAATTTGCAAACTGAAGACAGAAGAATACCATTTGTCTTTATTTTTTTCCTTTACAACCACATTGAAATCAAGGTAAACCTACATGCAGTGACTTCAATATACTTCCAAATAAATAAAGTGAAAAACCTCTATTTCCATTTCTTGTACCTTTCCTTTTATAATCTATTCCTCTTTGACAGAGACCCCTATGAAAATTGCAAAGAACTCACACAAAAATTGAGAAGGATTAGAAAAATTTCTCATCAAAGGAATATTTGATTTGTGTTTTCTTCTGCAAAAATAAAATTGACTTTGAATTTGATTTCTTCCCGCAGAGCTACAAAAGCCTCATTTAAGTTACTTGAAATTATATCAAATAATGCTGACCTGCTCAGCTCTCAGACTAGCTTGATTACATTTGACTCTAAATCTATATTTAAATATGTCATCTTCATTTATACAGGAAACAAATGGAGACTCATTATCTCTGTTCTTTCTTGTATTTTAAATTAGGTTTTAGAAGATATTAGATTCCTATGTAAATAAATGCATTCAGATCAAAACTTCTTTGTTCTTATTTTGGAACATTATATTCTAATGCAATTTTGTCTTGCTCATTTAAAAAGAATTTTAACAGAGTATCTCATGTTGTGACCTACCATTCCTCAAATAAATCTCTGAGAAAAACATTTGAATACCTGTGGTGTTTGAAGAAAGGTAATTCCAGACAGCTGCATTGGCAGATGAGAATAGAATTCAGAAGGAATAGCAAATGTAAACTAGACTCTTTGGCTGATTTGGCCTTCACTTGGGCAACAAGCAGTCTCCTTATCTTAACGTGAGAGAAGTCTAATAAAATATTCATCAAAATTGTTAATCTGGATGATCAAAGGCAAAATCATTTGGTGATCACTTCCTGTACCACAAAGATCCACGCTGGTCTTAGAAATGTTAATTACCCTGGACTTCGTACATGTACAACCACAAGGGATAAAAAAAGGATAAAAATCAGAATGCTGCAGTTCACCTACAAGTTGCCAGAGAACTATCATAACAGAAATCAAGAGGGGCCACTGACGATTCTGATGTGGAGACCTGCTAGTCGTGTAATATATCATTTATTGGGGTTTGCCAGAGGTTCTATTCACCACTATCAGATAAAAATACTGTAGTGATTAGCCAGGCACTGATAGCTCACACCTGTAATCCCAGCTACTCTGAGGATCTCGGTTCAAAGCCAGCCCGGACAGGAAAGTTCATAAGACTCTTATCTCCAATGAACCATCAGAATATGGGAAGTGGTTCTGTGGCTCAAGTGGTAGAGGACTTACCTTGTGCTGAAGAACTCAGGGACAGTGCCCAGACCCAGAGTTTAAGCCCCACTACTGACAAAAACACAAAAACAAAAACAAAAAAATTGTAGTGTTTCCCCTCCATTGGGCCTCAAAGCAAAATCTTCTATTAGATCTTCTATTTTCTTTTTAGACTAACAGAGTTCTAAGTCATCAACTAATAAAGAAGTCAGCAAACTGCTCACAGGCTAAACGAAATAGGCTACTTTCCTTGTAAATAAAATTTTGTCTGCAGATAGCTACAGTCATTTGTAACATAGCATTTCTAAAATTCTACTTTCAGTCCTCTCTCTCTCCCTCTGTCTCTTTTTTGTTCTCTTTTTCTCTTTCTTTTTTCCTTCGCCTTTGGCTATCAGCACTGCTGGGCTGAGTTAATAGTTGCTTTTATTCCATTATTGACCACTAAATTTCCAAGTTAATGTCCAATCCAGAGTTTTGTTTTATTCTTAAAACAATTCATTTGCAAAATCCTTATGTGTTAATATGTTTCTTCATTTATTTAGTTAACCTACAACTCTTATTAACCTGACACTTTTTTTTATACTACATCTGTATCTTTGAAACTAAAATTTCTGGAGAAAATTGTATAATAAGATTAAATGAGCTTTCAGTTTATCAACACAAATCTCAAATGGTCATTCAATATTATCTTGATAATACTATTACATCTCCCTAAAAATTTGCATTTTCAGGGACAACTACTTCATATTTCTTTGCTTCTCAGTCCGAGTCCCTATCAACTCTAATCTCATGATCTCAACTTATACAGACTTACCAAGACAGAAACTGAAAGGAATGGTTTAATCTTCCTGTAAAGAGAAAAACTATAACCTACTTAATTTGGTACTCACATTTGCTGTTTGTACTAACACAATAAATTAGTGTTGATGGTCTCCCTAAGACCCACTCTACTCTGTGACATTGATCTGACTCCAGCTTACCACACTGTGTATTTGACTTTGTCTTCTCTTTTCTTCTAACACTCTCAATTTCTTCTGCTATAGTGAATAAAGCAGAACAATATGTTTCAAATACTATAATGGAAAAGACCCATTTTTAATTTAAAAACTCATCTTGTTTGTTAGATACCCTCTTAGTGTTTACCTTTGTTTTCACCCATTAATAGGATAACTTTAGCTTTGAATACTCTCTCCTTGGCCTTTTCTAGTTTTTAAGAATTCTTATTGATTAGACTTTTTTTTTTTATTGTGACAATACTGTACAGAGGGGTTACAATTACATGGGCAAGATAATGAGTACATTTCTTAATGGATCAGACTTTTATCTTTTCAATTTTATTGATAATGCTGTTGTTAAATTTATGAATGGTCTCAATATTTCCCAGTAATCCATACTGTTGGCAGTTGTCAACCTACTTTCTTTTGTTTTCTTGTTTCATGTTTGCACCTCTGTATGTGTTACTGTCTCTCTGTCTCTGTCTCTGCCTTTGTCTGTTTCTGTCTCTCCCTCCCCGTCTCTCTGTGTTATATTTTCTTGCCTCTTTTTTCCCCCTCTTATTTTTTTTGATTTTCTCTCTACTCAATCTTTGTAAACTGAAATGTCCTAGAACTCTCGGTTTCAAGATCTATTTTATTATTGCTTGAAATACTACAAATTGATGAGTTCCAAACATATGTCCTTGTGTCTAACTTTTCCTCGAGCTTTAAATTCATAAACTCAACTGTCACTTGAATGATGAATAGGCATCTGAAATTAAACATGTCTAAAATAAAACTTTTTGATTTGTGCCTCCTACCCTACAACCTGATTTTCCATCCATCTTTCCTATCTCAGTAAAAGTATTATCATTTACTCAGGTGCTGTAGCCAAAAGAGCTTTGTTTTCATTCTTTATACATTCTTTTCATTACTTATGTATGTGCATGCATACACACATGCACACTTGCACACACACACACACACATATTCCAGTCTAAGACTTTCTCACAATTCATTAGCTCACTTGGTGACTGTCTTACAGCTGAACTCTCTGCTTAATTGAAATTAATCAAGGTAAGATCTTTTGGGTGAAAAATAAACCAAAACAACAAACTAGTGACAATCTTTTCTATGGCTTTCCATGGCACTTAGAAATCCAAATCCTTCCTATGATCTGTACGTCATTTGTTCATATGATCCAGCTCCTGCCAATCTTTGCTATGTGATTTAGAAACCACCTCCCCTTTATTGTAGCTATATTAGTTTCTCACTGAAGACCTTTCCTAGCTCATAGTTTTGAATTTGCTCTTCAGTCTCCAAAATGCTCTTTAGCTGAAATCTTTGAACTTCTCTTTCTTGTCATTTATGACTTAGATTTAATGAGCCTGCATATCTTATTATTACTGATCAAATTTTGGTCCATCCTAGAACTTTTCATATTTACAATGATCATTTACAATTTGCAACTTTTCATATTTATAATGATCATTTACAATGATCATTTTGTATATATGTTTCTTAGAATCCACCCTGCACAGAGAATATAAAGTTTCTAGTAACAAGGTCCTTCTAGATGTTATAAGCCTATTTTGACTAACAACAGTGTTGGAAGCTATGGTCTAAAAATGTTAGTAGAGTTAATTATAGATACTTGTAAGAAAAATTAAGAAAGTTCTCATGTGACACATTTCAATAATCAAGTTGTATCAGTTTTTAAATTTCTGCAGCTCCTTACATTGATATAGTAAAAGTGGTAATTTTTAGTGGTAATCTATACTTAAATTTTTTAAAATTTTGCTGTAATGATGCTGTACAATAACATGAGTAAGGTAATGAGTATATTTCTTTTTTTTTAGAGGGGTCTGGTCATGGGCCTGAACTCTGGGCCTGGGCGCTGTCCCTCAGCACTTCAGCTCAAGGTTAGCCCTCTACCACTTGAGCCACAGCACCACTTCTGGCTTTTCTTTTTCTGCTTAGGTGGTGCTGAGGAATCGAACCCAGGGCCTCAGGCATGCAAGGCAAGCACTCTACCACTGAGCCACCTTCCCAGCCCATGACTACATTTCTTGTTGAACATTGTTACCCCTTAATCTATACTTTTTATTTCTTGTTGCTCCTAGTGATATTATTCTTATTAATGAGAATCATACTTACATAAGAATATACTATATACTAGTAAGAATATATCATCTTTGAGAAATTTGAACACATGGGCATGTACATTTATATTTGGTTAACTGTTCTTGATATGAAAATTTGTGTAAATTTTTAATTCTAGTGAATACAGATACTTACACGCATTTTCTATTTATAATTGTCTTTCCTACCACAATATTTCTACTAGTTTCCCTTGTGACTACTAACAAAAAAGGGCTTAAAACTGACTTCAAATATATTCTTACATGTTGCTTCTATTGTAGTTTTGTTAAGTTGTAGAAAGTCTTGGGAAAAAAGGGTATTTTGCATTTTTCTCACATCTGAGTGCTGAAGCACAGTCAAACATAATAAAGAATATAATGATGAACATTATTTATACATTAAAAATCTTAACAGTTAAAAGTTTTACACATTTGAATATGATGCCACTTAAATATTTCAGATACAAATTACTAACTACTAAAACATATTGTGGTAGACAAAAGCAATAAATTCTTTACAAACATTTCTTGTTTTCATTCATGTTTGGTATATGTTATACTTATTCAGGTTATGCTGATTTAGAATACTAAACATCTGGCCATCCTTTCAAACAGCTTAAATAGCTCCATTTCTTCTAAGACATTCCATTGTATCGAAACTTTTTCTAGAAAAGAATTGAGATACATTTGTGTCATGAAATTTATTTTCTATGGTTCCTTAGTTGATATATTAAATAGAGCATTGATTCACAGTTCAACTAGTGAGCAAAGAACCATCATAAGTCTGGGCAGTTTGATGTTTGAGTCCATCCATCTTACATCTTTTCCCTTTGGGGAACCTGATCTGAAACAATTTGGTTGGATTTATTAATGATTGCTTCAAAGAATGGAAGAAAGATTGTGTTAGAAGAATCAAACACCTTTCTGGCAAAAAAGTCTGACAGTTATAATTATATGAAACTAAAATTTGAGATCAAAGCCAGCACATACCACAGAAGTTCAGTTTCTGAGACGTGACACAGCTTCCTGCTTACTGTTAGATCACAGCTAGACTCCTTAGCCTTGGCTAAGCTTTCTGTCCCATTCTACCTCCATTCTGTATGGACCTGAAGTTTCTGCTCCATTTTATTGTATCCTATTCTCCATGGTTCTCAGAACCTGAATTTGCCTCATTGTTCTTAGCAGATGGTAGTGACAAGAAATAAATAGTCTCTTTTCCCAGGGAAAGAGGAATCCAGATACTGATAGACTCCTGGTCTATGTCTCCTTTGCTTGCATTTTCATTTCTGTATTTATCAGGAACTTACTATTACAGTATCTTTGTATTGCCTATCCTAACAATTTTAGACTTTTTCTAATTCTATATTTTTGTCCAAAGTAAAAATATCTGGTCATTTAGATGACATAGACACATTATCTATCTATCTATCTATCTATCTATCTATCTATCTATCTATCTATCTATCTATCTATCTATCTATCAGAGAAAGGGATAGCTATAGATAGATATAGCAATAGCTATATGAAATGAAAGGGAAGAATGAAGCATTCCAGCTTCTAAACTAGAAAAGTAACAACACAAGAAAAGTGAAAAATTATACTCTCGACTTACATAGTGTCAGTGTCGATGTGAAAGAGATGGAGTCAGTGAACCCAGTGAATGACTAGCAGCCTGGCCTTGACTTTCCTGACATTCTTGATGGCATGAGAATAAAAAATTGAGTGTTTGAAAACATTTTTATCCAAAGGAAAAGGGCAATTCTAGGCTTCAGATTGTTCAGAATTCTTAAACACTTTATTTAATGTCCTACAAGAAAAAATAGTTCAATTTCTTCACCCAATACTTTATTGATCTAGATATGATTACATTCTTGAAAATAATATACAAGAGTCTGCATTCCAGACTTGTGAACAGGCATAAAAAGACACACAAGAACAGAAAATGGTACGGTATAGTGCAGTTGTCCCTACTAAGATGCAGTTAAAACTACTTGAGGACTGGGAAGGTGGCTCAGTGGTAGAGTGCTTGCCTTGCATGCCTGAGGCCCTGGGTTCGATTCCTCAGCACCACATAAGCAAAAAGAAAAAAGCTGGAAGTGGTGCTATGGCTCAAGTGGTAGAGCGCTAGCCTTGAGATGAAGAGCTGAGGGACAGCGCCCAGGCCCAGAGTTCAGGCCCCATGACCGGACCCCCCCCAAAAAAAAAACTACTTGAATACAGAAATTAAAATTAAAAGTGTTATTATCAAACATTCACTTTTTTAATCTTTTCGATTCATGACTTTCAAAAAAGAAACTTGTGTCACAAGTGTTATTATCTGTGTTGAACTATGACAAGATAAGAAATAAAATACATTGCTCCTCATGCATTCTACTCTTTTGCCATGTTTCTTTAGTCAGATATTTGAAACATCGAATTTCTCAATTTCCATATAGGACAAGTGTACACCATACATGTGTGTGCATCATATATGTGCATGTGTACATATATATTATACATGACTGTAATTACGAAACTATTGGAGAGCTAGGAATGGGATCAGGAAAGAGAACAATGGTGCTTGATCAGTGTTGCCTATAATATGACTATAGCATGGCATTAGGAATCTCACTGAAAGCTGTTGAATAATAAGCAATGACTTAGGAGAAATGAGGGAAGAGAGAGCAATAGAAAAATTTAACCTGATTAAAATATAATAAATGTATATGTGGAAAACCATGGTGAAACCTTGTGTTTCAGTTAACACACAGTAAGTAAAATATGGATGAAAGAGAACTTAACCATCATTTATTTGGGAGAATATCAACAGGAGGGGATGATGAGTGAAGAAGATAAATGACAATGATTAAAGTCAAAGTACTTTATATACCAAAAACAGTCATTGAAGAAATCCGTGGAAAATGTTTTAAGAAGGAACAGCATATGGGAGTAATTATTTGAGTAAGGAAAATAAGTAATCTGAAGTAATTTGGATTCAAGAAATTTGGAAGTGCATAAAAAGTGATCATCTATGTGTGTTTGAATATCTATCTGCAATAGGAAATAGGAATAGGAAAAAGTTCTGATTTGTAAAGTTTCCAGATTATCTATATGTCAGTACTCCTACCAGAGCCAATCCTCATCTTTCAATAGTTTAGTAAGCAGAGTTCAAGATCACAGCATATTTAGGGGTGCACACATTTGGGCTAGCACAGCTGGCTCTAGAACAACACTGGTGGTAAGGGCAGAGAACACATTCTTCCCTAAAGAAATGGATAAAATTTCAGCAATGAATCATGAATATAGCTAGAAGGCAACTAATCATCAGACATTTGAAAAACAGAGTTAACAGTTTATGGCAGGGATATTATTCATATTATTATTACTAGCCTTTTTAAGGGTCCTTTAAAATCATTATTATTTACAAGTCAAATAATATATATTACAGACCAAATAATAGGTCCATGGCCACCCAACCTGACAGTCAAGATTTGAACACAATCTCACAGCTCTGGAAAATGAACCTAGTAAGACTGTCGTAATTAGCAAACAGGATAATACACATGCACAGCTTCTAAGACAGCACTTGACATGCCTAAACACTTATGTAATTACAGTTAGTATCATTAATATTGTAATTATCATTATCCTTATTCTCACTTCTGTTCTTATTATATCTGATATGTTAGGTGAGTAGTGGAACAATAAATCAATTCATAATGCAGAAACAATTTTTGTGGTGTTGGGACTGGAAGCCAAGTCATTGTACCTGCCAGATAAGTGCTCTGTCTCCGAGTTACATCTTACATACTAATCCTTGGATTTTATTATGTGTAGTTCAGTCTGGTCTTCCACTCTTGATTCTCCTTCCTTCAAAGTTTTAGCATTGCACATACATACCACCACTCCTAATTGAGAAAGAATTATTCTTTGCTTATGAAGATTATTGTGGGAAGTTAATGAATTTAAAGTGTTATGTGTTTTGGATTATTGTTACATATTCTTTTTTTCTCTAGTCTCAAATCCTATAAATACAACTATGTGGCTAGAGATATAGACTTCCTTTTATATTATCATTGTGTAGAATAGGCTTGCTGGGAAATGACAAGCTAATCAAATATTCCTCTATGTTAAAAGGTAAGGTGCTGCCTGTGAGCCTCAAATCTTATTTTTCCCTTTGTCCTGATAAAATCAGATACAGAATTGAGTTTTGAACTGTGTCGATTCATAATGATGATTCGTAACCATCAAGTACCTAAAAACTCTGTCTTCAAAGGTGTTTCATGGTGAAAAGTGATACTAATTTCCTACCTTTATTTGCACACAGGTAATTATATATAATGTAATGATTGGGTGAATATCACTGGGTCTTGGCATCTGTGCAGTTAACTTTGTCTAGAGTGAAATAAGACCTTTATAATCTATATGGAGAAGAAGAATATTTTGGGTCCCATCTTTATAGCCTCTGCTGCTTTGGAATTACAAATAAATCACTCATATGATAGAAAATTTGGCAGAAAATTTTAGTTTCTAAAATAGTCTGCAAACTGTTTAATTTGAAATATTCAATAACTGCCATCAAACAAACGTGATGAAGATGAATGTGTCTCATGCAATTTTCACAACTGGCACCCCGGAGAGTACCTGCAAGACAAGGTCGCTGGAGCTGAGATTGTGTTCACACTTTTGAATTTAAGTCCTTGATAAATAAAATATCTTCACTCAAAATGGAAACATGCATTTATGAACAAGAATCAACACATAATAAAATAACGTTGCTGACTGAGTGATTCATAGAAATACCCACTGCACATAAATGCCAAGGAACGAATGCCCCATTACTTATTACAGGAAATTCTTTTACATTTGGTAGTTTATTTAATGTTCATTATTATTTGTCACCCTAAGTGTCAGCCTTGGCATATACATTCTCACTGTGAAAGCAAAGAGTGAGTTATTTGTTGTTATTTTAGCTTGTCATAAAGTATACATACTTCAGTCTTTATTTTAAAATAATAACTGTGTTGCCCAAGTGAGCATGAAAGGAAGGTTTGAAAAATATGATGTTTCAAGGAAAAACTTACATTGATTCAAGTACAAAAGACTAGACGAATTTCTTTGTCAGGTCAAGTGTTAATGAAAAGACTCGAATACGTGCTCTGATTTGGGAAGGGAAAGGGCTTTGATTATGTTTGTTTAAATAAATTATGTCATTGAGAATTTCCTATGACACCTATTTGGAATTTTGGTAACCCTTAATCTCAACTTGAAATTTGATTTTTAAATTATTCATGGAAATGAATTTTCTAATGGTCTCATTCTTCATACCTTTGGAGTCTTATATAGGTTTTATGGGGTGGATTGTGACATAGATGCACGGAAAATATACCATCTTAATAGAAAACTTTAAATATGGTAAAGACAATTTATCAGAAAATAATTGTCAGTGAAAATATAGTTTAGATCTTCCAGTTCCCAAGAATGTGAAGACACCATGACAGGGCAACCTCATAAGGAAGTAATCAAGATTGGTTATGAGGCAGAAAGAGGGGCAAAATTGTTCAACAAGGGCTTTTATTGTGTTTTCTAGGAGAAGAATCAGGTGGGCCAGGATAAATGGGGTCTGGGCATTGTCCTTGACCTTTTTCGCTCAATGTTAGCACTCTACCATTTGAACTGCATCTCCACTTCTGGCTGTTTAGTGGTTAATTGGAGATAAAAAAAAAAGTCTCATGGACGTTCCTGCCTTGGACTGGCTTCCAGTGGGGATCTTCAGCTCTCAGCCTCCTGATTAGCTAAGATTAAAGGCATGAGCCAGCATCACCCACCTGGCATTAGGATCTTTGAACAGTGTTGATGGGCTCTGTTCCTCATGTCTGGATCCTGTCCAGCTCTGTGAGAGCACATTAATATGGTTTGGGGTGTGTGTCCTGGATTGGTCTGTTTTTACCTGAAATATGCAACTTTAGAAGAAGAGCGGGTTCAAAGAATTGCCCCTCAGTAGATGAATGGATCAAGAAAATGTGGTATATATACACAATGGAATTCTATGCCTCCATCAGAAAGAATGACATTGCCCCATTTGTTAGGAAATAGAAAAACTTGGAAAAAATGATATTAAGTGAAGTAAGCCAGGTCCAAAGAAACATAGGTCCCATGGTTTCCCTTATTTGTAATATCTAGTATATGTATGAGTCAAGCAGAAAAGGTCAGATAAGGTGATGTTAGGTGAAATGAACCCCAAGATAAGTATTCAAATGTTTTTTCTTTCCTGCGATTGTTGCTAACATTTTTATAAGATGATTTCTTTGTTCTTTGTATGTCCCTCCCCCATAGTATAACCCCTGCTTTTATTGTATTTGATATTGGTATAATTTGTGGAGGGGAAGGGAAAAAAGAAATTATTTAAATAGGGATACAGGTGGACCCATTGCAACAATGAGACGTACAAGTCATTATGTCAAAAAACAAACTTTACAACTTTGGGGGTGGGGGTGGGATGAGAATGGATGGGAGATGGGGAAACAAAGGAGGAGGCAACAATGCTTGATAAGAAATGTACTCATTACCTTGCTCATGTAATTGTAACCCCTCTGTATGGTATTTTCACAATAATAAAAATAAAAAAGAAAGAAACTGTAAAAAAAAAATAAAGAATTGGGAAGGAGTGATGTTGGAGGTAGAAAACTAAGGCAAGATGTCAGCTATATCATTGAGATATTCAAAATAAGGAAGGCATATACCATATGTATTCAGGGCATTTACAGAAGCTTCAAGCAGGGTTACTATAAAAGTGGTAACTGCAGTACAAGTGAAGATGTGACCTATGTAGCTGGTGCACTTCGTGGCCCATCCTATCCCCTTTATGGAGTTGTTGAGCTAACACTCATTGCTGGGATGCCTAGTAAGGACTTATAGTACCGCCTTTCTCTGGAGAATTAGCCTACTGGTTTGAGAATCACGTATTAATAGCAACTTTCTTGGACTGCCAGTGGTCTTTTGTTCCCTAGATATTCCTCTGGAGTTCATGACAATTGATGTGCTAGAGTGTTGAATTTCTGCCAAGGTACAGCTCTGTGGTGTCATGTTACTCAGAGAACCTGTAGGGTTGGGTCCTGGCTAGCCCTTTGCTAATACCTTATCTCCACCCACCTTTCTTTATCCAGTGCTGCTTTATTAAATTCCTATTGGTTTCCTATTTGCTGAAAGTAAACCATTCTGCTTTGATTTGTAGGATTCTAAGCTTAAGAGAACATTATTTTTAACCAACATTATCTTTATGACTGAATAAACAATCAATACATAATATAACATTTTAAAGTTTCTTTCTTTCTTTTTTTTTTTGGTCTGTTGTAAGGCTTGAACTTTGGGCTTGGGCGCTGTTCCTCAGCTCTTCAGCTAGCACCCTATCACTTGAGCTACAGTGCCACTTCTGGTTTTCTGGTGGTTTATTGGAGATAAAAGTCTCACAGACTTTCCTGCTCAGGCTGGCTTTGAACAGCAATCCTCAGATCTCAGCTTCTGAATAGCTAGGATTACAGGCATGAGAACTGGCCCCAGGTTTTATACTCTTTTATGCTGGCATGAGCCAGCACCAGGGAAACTTGCTTGTAGATGTAAAGACAAAAGAGGGCTTAGTTCATTAGTTATACTTATGAAGAGCATCTAGTGTATTTTTATGATTGGTATTGTTTTAACAAGACCAATTAAAAAGATGATTCTAATCTCTAGCACTTTACATTGCTTGTTATTGTCTGAAAATAAATTTACACTTTAGGATGCCATGGATTCATTCAATGAATATCCTGGGCAATATTGTGATGTATAAACTAGCTCCCCACAGCTGATTTGTTTCAATTAATGAAATGTAATTAAATTATTTGCTTGAATGACTAAATTAATTAATATACATTTAGAAATCTATGTGTGTCAGTCACTGAGCTTGCCACTTTCTCATACATCATTTATCTTCATGATTAAGGGTCCCAAATAACTTTTCAGGAAGAAAACATAATTCCTGTATTTCTGAAAGTTATGTTAACGAAACTTGTGAAAGGTTCAAATCCATGGGGTAGTGCTATTTTCCTGTCAATGATAAAATATTGTTAAGTGATTAGGATGAATTAATGTATGGTGGAAGAGTGATTAATGTTATGCCTGTCACTGAATTTGGCAAAACACACTAGAGCATATCACACTTAATTCTAATTCTAATAAGAAAAAGGACAAGTAGTTTTGACTTAGAGGCATTTTTATTTTGTCAGAACATATAAAGAATGAAGCTGACTAGTGTGACAAAATATGAGTAGACATTTTCATATTACTATCATGGAAATTTTATCGTACCAATTGTCAAGAACTCCTGAGCCTTGAAGGCTATGACTTAAAAAATAAGATAGTTTTGTATTTTAGTCTCATCTGATTTCTCTATGATGAAATATATTGTAGTGAAAATAAATCCATTCCACATGGATGAGGACTGATGAATTGGTGATGATTTTTTCCACTTTGAGAATATGACTAGAAAGATAAATGAAGTGATTTATGTAAACTTCTATATACCATGGTGAAAAGGTTCATAACAAGTCTTAATTTTCCCAAATTTAATTCTATTATTATCTTTTCCCTTTGCTCCACTCATAATCTGTGCTCTAGACAGACTAAACTACTACCATCTCAGGTTGATATCTCTGATCATCATTTTTTCCATTTAAGCTAACTCACTATGTCTCTATTATTGAACATGAGGACTATCTTCTTCCATAGATATTTTAGGAATCTGAGAGACTAGAGTGGCCCTACCCATGAAATAACAGTAGAAATGAGTTCTTATGAAAGCTCTGAATTTCCATCTTCTGTGTAGAAACCATGAAGAAAAAGCTGGATAAAATATTTGAAATATGCCAACAACTGCTCTTTGTTTAGGAATGCTTGAAAAGGAATCATAGGAAATGATATCCACAACAAGTAGGGTTTGCAACATTGGAAATCTGGGTATCTGAAATAATATGGAAATAGACAATGTACAAAAGCAGACAATAGAATCTACATTTTGTAAAAGATTAATATGACTGTACTATACTATGTGACTGTACTTAAATTATTGCTAATCATATCAAAATTTTAATATAAACATTTATTCCAAATGACAAGGAATTGCATTGCTAGAGAATATGCTAAAGTCAAATTTCATAAGGGTAAGTAGAGAATGAAAATATAAAACTCAATATTACAAACTTCAATTTTGGGTAAAAGATGTTAGTGGTTTATATTTGCATGAGGTAGGCCAAGGTAAAAAGAAAAAGGCCATTCTGATGATAAAAATCCAGGTTAGAATTTGCAGGGAGAAGGAGATTCCTTCAGTGGTCAATTACATTATCTTTCTCCAGTACAGATCTGGACATTCCAGGAATAAAATCACCAAAAAAGAATTTGTACTAGGTAGACACATCACATGTATACACACTCACACATCTTCAAAAAGTAATTACAATGTGGTTATTGTGAAAGTATCACTTCAAACATATTGTGTTATAGGGGTATGATTTCTTTGCCTTCTTTTTTTCCTCTTTGCAGAACTTTGGTCTTTAAACACAGATTATTTGAATTTTACTTGAATTGCATTTGCTCCAATCAAAATGTTCAGTTCACTTCCACATTCATTTCAATCTGTTTTCATGTTGATGGGGGAAACAGTCCCTACAGACTCTTTTTTTCTATCTCACCTAAGGAGAATTAATTTTCTCTTTAGTACTATGTATAATGCATATGTAAAAATTACAGAATTCTTTGAGATCCATATATTATTAAGTTATATTTACATTATAGTTTTTAAATATAAGTTCCTTTTTAAAGAGAATAAGGCTATCTAGTTATTCATTGAAATATATTGTCACCCTAAATTCATGGGTTTTATAGACATGCTTGAATGATACCTGAAACTGGACTTCACCATTTTTATAAAATCTGAAATGAAGATGCCTTTTTCTTTCATCTTATGCATTAGTAAAAGAAGTGAGAAACATGTTTTCTTAACTCTACAGCCCAATTGCATGGCCAATCAAGGTTGATTGATTAGAGATGTCAAGAAGAGTGGCAGCCGATATCCTCAAGTCTGCTGACCTTGCTTTACAGATGACAGATTAAACCAAGCTGTCTCTTTCTAAATTCAAATGGATTGGGGGAAAAAAATCTTTGTGCCTTGATACATGATGGGTCTTGTGCTTAATTGATCTTTAGCTCATTACTGCAGCTGAACAACTTTGTGGCATTGACAAGAATGCTTGTTTACAAAACGATAAGCTAGGATAATTGTTCATCTCTAGCACTGAAACAGAATAACAACTTAATTGGAAGTGGCGCTGTGGCTCAAGTGGTAGAGCGCTCACCTTGAGCTGAAGAGCTGAGGGACAGTGCCCAGGACCAGAGTTCAAGTCCCACAACCCATCCCCCCAAAAAAAAGCAGAATAACAACTTAATAAACTGATTAAAAAACTATAAGAAAAATCTAGAACAGTCCCCAATCATGTGGTATCCCTACTTACCTCACATTCATTTCAAGTGAATCATATCAGTATCAGGAGTAATTGTATGAATTAATTTCCCCCTAATCTGGGGGAAATTTATTCATACTTTTCAATGTTTTATTTATGACTATTAGCTTTCTGTAGTACAAAAACAATTCCTGTCTATGATCAATGTACAATGACTATAAGCTTTTGTGATAACTATACAATTTCAATTCATTTTCAACTATTAAATAAATAATTTAAATAAATTAAATTTATATAAATTAAATAAAATTAAATAAATAAATAATTAAATTCAAATATTGAATATTTGGCAATAACTTTTTGTGCTAGTACCATGAACTCAGGTGCCTTATACTCTCTTTCAGCTTTATAGCTTATCTATGGTACTCTTCCACATGAGCTTTTGTGTAAATGGAAAGAGTCTTGAAAACTTCTCTTCCCTGGCTATATTTGAACCAAGATGTTGAAGATCTCAGCCTCTTTAGTAGGTAGGATTACAGATATGAGCCACTACCCAGGTAAAAGTAATTTTGTAAGTAAAATTACTATGAATAAATAACTTTTCAGTGTTCTTTCAAGAGTCTTTAATCCAACAAATTGAAAGAATTCAACAACTTCCAAGCTTAGAAGCAATATTTACAAGAATAATTTGAAAAAATAATTTTTTGCTAGACAGAAAAATCTTCACTTGCTAGACTTGTTATTGGAGTAAGAAATCTTCATTCTCAGAGTGTAAAAATTTACATGTAACAAATATAAGATGAGTATGGACAAAAATTATACTGGGGGTTGTCCTTGGCTTTACTGGTGACCAAGTGTCCTCTGATGAATCTCATTTTCATTCCTTCTAATTGATGGCATATTCCCAGACTCAGTCTTTGCTTTTTCTTCTCTTCAGATTCTTGTCCCATAAGTGATTTTACCCAATCCTATTGCTTTCCTTCTCACCCAGTTCATAGACAGATGAATCTTTTATTTGTAACCTCTATTTCAATGTCTCTCTGATCTTCATATCCAATTTCAGATGTGAAACAAGCATCGCATAGTGTTAGTTCTGATATAGAATTCTTTTTTTTTTGGTCCGGTCATGGGGCCTGAACTCTGGTCCTGGGCGCTGTCCCTCAGCTCTTCAGCTCAAGGCTAGCGCTCTGCCACTTGAGCCACAGCGCCACTTCTGTTTTTTTTCTTTTTTGCTTATGTGGTGCTGAGGAATCGAACCCAGGGCCTCATGTATGCAAGGCAAGTGCTCTACCACTGAGTCACCTTCCCAGCCCTGATATAGAATTTTTGGTTGCTGCTTTTCCCATAAATTCTTACCTCCAGAAACAAGACCAGCCCTGCACACATGCGGACTATCTTAGGAGCAAACTTAGTTGTTTCTCTCAGGATTCCTTCAAAATGTGTTCAGAATTGGTTGACTTTGCCTCACATGTGCCACTCTCATCTCAGCCTTAAATTCCTTTTGCTTTCTTGAACACTACTGCCTTACACTCTCAACTGATTGTCCTGTCTTGTACTTTTTACATTCTCTTCTATGTAGATACAAAGCTTTCTGTAGAACAAATATGATCATCGTATTCTATTTCTTAGATCCCTTCACTAGCTTCCAATTGGACTTTGAAAAGTAGAACATGATTAGACCTTTCTGGCCGATGAGTACTACTTAATTATTTGGCCCATATGTATCTGTGAATATCTGCTTCTAGAACCCTTTTACACATACACACTCACACACGAACATACAGACAAGCATGCACACACGTACAAACATACACAGTCCCTGAGGCCCCAGTAGACTCGTGACTGCTTCGGGAACTTGATTTTATACAATCTGCCATTGGCTTGTAAGTCAACACCTGAAACATTGACTGACAATACTTGTTGAGTATAAACTGATGATTGAACTGATGTCTAAATGAATGGACAAATAGGGAGACATTTTGTAATAACTGATGCATTTACTCATCATCCTGCCACTGTCCTGTGATGTTGGTTTTACTGAGGAAAGACACGGGTAAAACCTAGCTCTACTGGCTTTTATTTCATTAGAATAGCCCTGAATGTTAGAGGTCACACAGCTGAGCAATGCATTGTTGATCCACCTCTGTCTTTGATGTAGATGATACCCCTGATTGAAATATTTTATGAGTTAAAATTTTTCAGTGAAAATTGTAGTTCACTGTCTTTTCCAGATGCAGTTGGCTTTCACTTTTCTCTTGTGCTTTAGAAGAAAGTTTATTTTCTCTATTTCCCTGTCCTTTAAAAATGTAATTTTTGTATTCCCTATTCTCTATGGAAAATCTACCTTTTGGATCCTAATAATTAACTGCCAAGTTAATTGTACCTGGGTAAAGATTCTATAAAGACACATATAATAATACCTCCCAATTAATGATTTCCTTTAGCCTTATAGAGTTCAGAATATCCAGTTAGCTTTATAAAACAGCCTCTCATATTTCAGAAAAGAAGCCCACCTCAAATCTGCAACTACTCTGGGGATTGTAATTACTCTGTTACACACTATCTGACGTGCCTCCTTATAGAATCTTATATCTGCAACTCCAAGCAAGACAGTGTTTGTTGACAAAACAAAAAAGGCTTCTTCTTTGAATCCACTTACTTCTTGCCCCAACAACTTGTCCTCAAGCCACTGGGCTTTCCAAGTGCCAAGCAAAAACTTGCATTCACAATTACATTGGGTGGGTTTGAGCTGGGAAGGTAGCTCAGTGGTAGAGTGCTTGCCTAGCATGCATGAGGCCCTGGGTTCGATTCCTCAGCACCACATAAACAGAAAAAGGCGGAAGTGGAGGTGTGGCTCAAGTGGTAGAGCACTAGCCTTGAGCTGAAGAGATCAGGGACAGCACCCAGGCATAGAGTCAAGCCTAAAACCAAAACTAAAGCTAAAGCAATTACATTGTGTGTGGAAGAATAAAGAGAAATTTGTCTTCCTGTGAATTTTTGAATGTCAATGGTTTATAAAGTTAAAAGTATCTGTTTTCTTGACTTTTGTCCAGAAATATAAGCAATTTTTTTATTGTGAAAATACCGTACAGAGGGGTTACAATTACATGGGCAAGGTAATGAGAAGCATTTTGATAAAAAAAAAATCTGTGCCAACTTGTGTTTGTAGGTGACTATTGCTAATGTCTTTAATATTATGGTTAGTTAGAGCACACACTGATGAAAGTCCCTGGCTGATATGAAAAACAAACAAATAAGAAAAAGCAAGGTATTTCCAGTCTCAGGCATGCTTCAGATGGTGGCTTTTTCCTTGTTTGTCAAAATGAAAAATTTAAATTTATTGATGTGCCACAAGTCAAGAGCCAAGGCATGGAAGATGTCTACCAGACAGTCAAATAAATTGCTGTCCAGAGTGCTGAACCTAAGGCTAGAAATTTGGTGTCAAGATTCCTCACTGCTACCCGGCTATGAGCCTTGTGAGCAGCAGAATAACTGTTGTTACTGAAATTCATCACAGAACACTCTGTTCAAAACGTACACTGAGGCAGTCGGTGAAATTGGTCTCTGAAGGGTAGAGTCATCTGTCATTTTGAAAGGAGCTATGTGAGCTCTGGGGCTCTGAAGGGATTTTTTACAATATGAAATATGTATGTGAGAAAAGGGATTGAAAGAGACTTGGAGACTGTGGAACATATTATGATACTGTTTTTTGATAAAAAGCAGAATTGAATCATAGATGAAGCAGTCTGAGGTTCTGAGTCTGTTGTGATCACCTGACAGTTTCTGTTTTCACAGTTTCAACTTGGTGCTAAGTGACCCTACTCTGCTGCTGTGAACTTGTCACCCTTGGTCTAAAGAGGACTCACAAATACCTGGTATACAATTGGAAAGACACAAATTATGAGGACTTTATGTGATACAATTATTTTTTTTCCTTGGTAGAAATTATGTATCTTACTAGTTCTGTTCTCTAAATAGCAACTTATTGAAATCTGGAGTTTTTTAACTATCATAGGTGGACATGAGGATCTTGCTGATGAGACATTTTTCTGGATATGTTAGGTCAAGAGCAAATATTTTGAGGATTACTACAAAGAGGACCAAATGATAAGAATCCGTTTGACAGAAATGATATGCTTTTTCAGGATCATTTCTCAGGACTTTTAGGAAGCTCTAGGAAGATATATGAACTTAATGTCATTAGAGAAGGAATTATGTCTCACAAATATTTTCTCACTTGACTTTTGGCCATGATTGAATAATAAGATGATGAATTTTAAATTGCAAGGAGATCTCAAAAGAGAAAGCACAGAAAGAAAAACTGCTAAATTATCAGTTGGGAAAATAATGAAGAACTACTTTTTCTATACTATTGGATATAGATGAATTTAAATTATAGTCATAACTACTGTAGATATGTTGATCTTTGATCTTTAACTTAAGAAGAAATGGTTGATTAATTTGGTGCTTATTCAGATTTAGAGCATCAAACATAGTCTGTATTTACATTGATTAGTTTGTACACCCATCTGTCCACTTATCTATCTACTGGTCAATTACTCAAATGATCTGTCTGAGAGTACATACATATGTTCTTTTACCTTTTCTCTTGTTCAAAAATAAGATGTGTCTTATCAAGATATGGTATATGGTCTCAGGAAAAAAAGTAGGTGAACCCACATGATGTATTCTTAAGCTTTGTTAAATGGCAACTCCTTTGTACAACTACTTAAATTTTGAAAACTCAAAAAAGATTTAATAACTCCGTCTTAAAATGTATTTAGGGTAAGTTTTAAACTATACATTAAAATATTTTTTAGGAAATGCTGAGACCCTATATCAGTAATTTCAAAATATATTGCTATTATGGGAATATGAGTTCTCCATAGTAAAAGTAATGAGCTTACTCATAGCTTCAGGAAACTGGCTACATATTGAACTGAAACACATTGGTTAGAGATCTCCAGCTTAGGGTATGAAAATCAACAAGATCGTGGAAGTTTTCCTTACTTATTTGGGAAAGTCACCAAATCTTTTGAACCTTTATTTCACTCATTTGTAGGAATAGAAGACTCATCTGGTTCCTTTTCTCCTTTACAGACTTTCCATAAAATTCAAATGGCATGGATATTAAAGGTGAGAACCCACAGATTTACATATTTATAACAAAGATATTTTTGCTCTTTACTTTCAAAAGCGGGATGCCATTTAGTAACATAAAAGAGTGCTAAGACAAAACAACAAAAAAAGAATTTCTGTAATCAAATGGACATAATGAAAATGAAAGAAAATGAACACAACTTTATTATTAGATTTATTGAAATTTTCATCAAACAAATGAAATGACATTTTGCCCTAAAAATGAAGAAAATTACTTCCCCATATTAAAATATTATCTCTCTTTATTCCTTCATGTCTATGTTTTCAAAAGGTAGTCCAGATTACAGCATGTCAAAATATTGGGTAAAGTCCTATACCTGCACCCTTCTGCCATACATTAAACTAAAACTTTCTAGGGGAAGCCTGTTCCTCAGTGGTCAAGTACTTGTTTATTCTATGAGTAAGCACATGTTTTATCCCTAATGTCATAAAAATGAACAAATACATGAATAAGATATGCATGTCTAAAGAAACAATTCATATTTGTATTTCAAACATAAAATATTTCTCTGTAGCTATCCCAAACAATTCCAGTGCTGAGTATTATTTTGGGGCCATAATATATATTTGTTGAAGAAAATATATTCATAATTTTAATTATCTCTCTAATTTAAATTATCTCCCTGCCTTTTCTTATAATATCAGTGGAAATAATGAAGGTAAAAATGGGAAAAGTTCTGTTTAACCTTCTCTCAAACAAGCCTAGCTAAAACAATCTAACAGGGGATGGTCTGATGGTTAAGATTTATGAGTACTTTCTCTCTTGGTTGAAGATCAAGTCTGCCTCATTTGTAATTTTCTCAGTACCCTGGGCTAAGGGAGAAAGGTCTTGAGGTAAAACACATCTTCACACCCTTAAAGCCAATGAGACCAACGTCTGCTCTAATAGGCAGACCTTCTTTGTCAGAAGAGAATAAAATCAAAGGATGGTAAAAAGTAAAACAAGACAAAAAAGACAGATTTAAAGATACTATAGTATTATTATACATCTGAATTTCACAATAACTTACACTTCAATAATCAAAATATACTATTTTTAAAATGTAGAAAGCTCTTGGACATAAAGAAGGTTTTTTACTCCGAAAAATGATAAATTAATCAGGTTATCAGTGAAATTGTAATTTTAGCAACTATTATATGTATATAGGTATATATACAAAAATATATACATATGTATATATAGCTATATACACATAATTATATATATATATGTGCATATGTATATATGTATTTATATTACATTAAATATCAAGGAAGGAATTTGTCTATAGATTGTTCCAAGAGGAAAGGAAAATGCAGTAACAAACGTATAGAAAAAGCACACATGCATCAACTGTTTAGTCAAAATAACACTGATGTTGTTTCTTTGGGAAACTCTTTGATCTCCCTTTTCAAGTCAGTCTGGTATTACCCTTGCAAACTACCAGAACACAATTAATTAATTCAAACCCGGTCACTTACAGTTTAATACAACATAAAGGAGGTTTAAATTCTGTCTGATACATAAAACAATGTCTTTTTTATGATGACTGTTTTTTTTATTTCCTCTAGTTTTTATTTCTACCAGTAAGAGTGCACAGGAGAATTTAGGCTATAGAAATGTATCTCACTGATCATCATGTGTACTGGGAGGGCTTATTTATTGTTGGTTTTCTTAATTTGATGCAGTTTAAAGTCTTTGTGAATCATATCTATCCAATAACTCTATGAATTATAAAACACCAATGATGATGTCAACTAGCAAGGTATTTCCAATATCACTCTCCTCTGAGCTTCTGTTTCTCTCTTAATTCTATCATAAGATGTATTTTAGAAGGACACTGAAGAAAGTTGGTGATTTGGGGTAAAATAATAGTAAGACTCTTTGGAAACCAGAAAGGTTGGGAAAAGGGGATCAGAAAGGAAGGCCAAACACTCAGGATTAAGCCTAACCATGTTTCTGTGGCTACTTAGCATTTTTGCCTAAGCAAAACGGATGATGTTTTAGTTTAACTAAATAGATAGTTCATTCTTAGAAAACTGATGGGGACTGCAGTTCTCTTGCGTTTGTGAGAAGCAGCATTGTCCAAAGATATGGCAGGGAGGAAGATAAGCAAACACAGGCTTCCCAAAGAGCCTAATCACATAACTGACTTAGTGCAACTTTCAAAGCTGCCAGAGAAACTGTGTGCAAAGCTTGCCAGCGAGTCAGCTCCTGCTGCTAGTGAAAGGTCTTTCAGAGGCTGGCATCTGGGTCCTGTGATTGCTGTTCAGAAGCGGCTGCCCGGACTTGGTGCTTTATCTCTGGCGATCATGTGCTGTGCCTATTAATAGTCTATTTGGACCTATGATGCTGGAGTGCTGATTGACGATGAAAGCCAGCATAGCGATTTCATTTCTGAATAACATTCTTTCAAGCTGTTCTTTGTATTTATTTACCATTCTTCACTGGTTTCAGCATGTACTGAATTGCTTGTCTCCTTTTTTTTCTCATAAATTGGGAGGTAAAGCTAAAACCCAGGTTTTCTCACACTTGTGGCTAGTAAATCCCACAAATAATGAACCCCATACCCTCTTTAAAAAAATACTGCTTTAAAAAGCTGTTTTGTTAATAATAGATCCTCATATTTGTCTTATCCAGAAAGTTTTAAAATTCACCTTTACAAATCAACTACTATCATGTGGCTGCCCAACTGATTTTATATCACGAAAAGGCCTGTTGTTTCTCCCATCCTTCTCCTCCCACTGAAACCCTAGCAACCATATTCCTCTATTAATATGGCCCACGCTGCTGTTTTAGGAAAGCTTTTGGTCTATTCTACCTCAGCCATCTAAGAGGGTTGCCCCTACAACACTTCCCCCTTATGCTGGGGAATTGGAGGGCTGGGATTTTAATTGCTGGCCAGCAGCTGAATCCACTCTCACTTTCTTCTTTCACCTTTTCTCCAAAGACTCATGTCATGTAACATCCTCCTAATTATTCACAGTCAATCCAATTGCACACACTTGGAATCCCCTCTGAGCTACAGTCTTCCAAAGGGTCTGTGCCATTCACTACTCAGTCTTTCTGTTATCATCTCACTGCTAGGTACTTTGTTTTTTATCATCCTCTCTTCCCAACTTAGCACTCTGTAGTTTCAACACCTTTTTGTAAGGCAATTGTATGACCTCAGAAAATACTTATTTTTTTAAAGTAGCTTGAGACTTCTCTAACAATCTTCATGAACGTATACACAATTTTGTATAGAACTAACCTACAAAATAGAGACTATTCCATCTGAATACAAGCATTTATTAAAACCCACATATTTTGTAATTGAAAGTGTAATTATTATGTATGAACTAAAGAGTTATAGCAACCATGTTTTGAAAGGACTACTGAGTACCAATATATCTCACCAAACATAACCTGAATGCGTAATATTATAGCCATGAGATATTTAAATGCTTACTGTTGACATTTACTTATCTCTTTAAAATCATTTGAAATTTTGGCTTTCACTTACAAGAGAAATTGAGCTATGGATGTGTCTGGTGCCACCCTTAATTAAACCTCTTCATATTCTGACTTTTGTTGCTTGCCTGACCACATAGACCCACAATATAACCTATCAACTACCAAATTCCTTCTATTTCCATAGAGTATCCAGAAATGTTTTTCTATTTTGAATGACAACGGATTAAGAAACAATTGAAGAAATATTTATTTATAATTCTGAAATAACAAAAGAACAAATCTATGTTTGAGTAAAATCAATGGCAATAAAGAGACAACTGAAAGAATAGCTGAACCAAATGATGTATAATTACACAGAAAAATGTAATCATGTAAGGTATTCTAGAGGAAAAATGTATTCCAGAATGATTACTTTCAAATAGGTGTAGAATAAATAAATCTGAAATCACGATAAGGAGGAGGATGTGGGGGGGGAGAGAAGAAGAAAGTGGAGGAGGAAGAAGAGAAAGAGGAAGTAGAGGAAGTGGAAGCGAAGGAGGACAAGAAGTAACACTAATTATGTAAGTACAATAATAGCACATTTCCATGGGTGCTGTCTCTCTCAAAATGCCAAGAAGAACGATTATCATCATTTACAATGAACAAAACATGCTTGTACATAACGCTACTTCTATAAAAAGATAATTTTATAATTTTAAGAAAAATAGCAGTCATGTTCTTTTGATGAAACATAATCTAATTTGCTAAGGAAAACCAGTTGGCAGCCCAAGACCAGATGGATTTACAGCAGCATTCTACAAGGCCTTCAAAGCAGAGCTCACACCAATAACATTTGAACTACATCTCCACTTTTGGCTGTTTAGTGGTTAATTGGAGATAAGAAAAAAAGTCTCATGGACGTTCCTGCCTTGGACTGGCTTCCAGCTGGGATCTTCAGCTCTCAGCCTCCTGATTAGCTAAGATTAAAGGCATGAGTCAACATCACCCACGTAGCATTAGGACCTTTAAACAGTGTTGGTGGGCTCTGTTCCATATATCTGGATCCTGTCCAGCAGTGTGAGAGCACATTAATATAGTTTGGGGTGTGTGTCCTGGATTGGTCTGTTTTTACTTGAAATATGAAACTTTAGAAGAAGAGCGGGTTCAAAGAATTGCTCCTCCGTAGATGAATGGATCAAGAAAATGTGGTATATATACACAATGGAATTCTATGCCTCCATCAGAAAGAATGACATTGCCCCATTTGTTAGGAAATAGAAAGACTTGGAAAAAATGTTATTAAGTGAAGTAATCCAGGCCCAAAGAAACATAGGTCCCATGGTTTCCCTTATTTGTAATAACTAGTATATGTCTGAGACAAGCAGAAAAGGTCAGATAATTTGATGTTAGGTGAAATGAACCCCAAAATAAGTATTCAAATGTTTTTTCTTTCTTGCGATTGTTTCTAACATATTTATAAGATGATTTCATTGTTCTTTTTATGTCCCCCCTGCTTTCACTGTATTCGATGTTGGTATAATTTGTGAAGGGGAAGGAAAAAAAACCCCAATTGTTTAAGTAGGGATTCAAGTGGAGCCATTGCAACAATGAGATGTACAAGATGTTATGTCGAAAAATGAACTTTACAACTTTGGTGGGGTTAAAATATTAGTTTTGAAAAGTTCTTCCTTGATCATTTCATTTAACCTCATGGCCTTCATTCTCTTGTTTTTAAAATAGTGCACATCTCTCCACCAGTTCAACACAGGTATTTTTTAGGCTAACCCAAGTGTTTTGAAAATCCTTTTTGTTACTTTAAATAGTATCTAGAGATAAATTTCAGTAAGACCATGTTATTTTATGAGAATTCTTCAGTAATATTTCTTTTGAATTTTTCATTTGTATATAGAAGGTCTGATATCATTGAGACAGGCAGGGAGCCATGGAAATAGGAGGCAAGAAAGTCTTTCAAAACACTATCAATTTTCCATATTTATTTTAGTAAAAAGTTTTATTTTTGTCAACAACTTTAGGTGCCTATAGTCAGATTCTACCATTGTCTGCTCTGCCATGGTTTGTTAAATTTGACACATGATAGATGGAGGAGTAATGCTTCCATGAATCCTGGAATAAGTTGATACTTGGTTTTAAAAACTTGGAGAGAATTTTAGTTTTCTCATACTGTGAAACATTTCTGAATTATTTCTGTGAAAATTAGGGAACATACTGTATTCTGAACGTGGTCTGGATAAATCGTGATGGGGTCCATATCTTAGTTCCCATAGAGAAAAGACTATCATTTTATTCAAGCCTGAAGGGAGTCTTGGTTGTTTCTGTTCTCAAGGACTTAACGGTACTCACACTACTTTCTTTGAAGATTTAACTTAGTTTTTACATTTTCTTATACACTTTTTATCCCATTTTTTGGGGATAGTATCTCACTTTGCTGTCTCAACAGGCTTTTAAAACCACAATCCTGACTCATCATTCCTGAATTTGGGATTACAGGCACATGTCACCACATTTGAAACTAAATATTTTGTTCACATTTACTTTCAATGGTCCTCTACAATTGTTCAATATAATTTTTTCTATTAACTTACATTAAATTTCCATTGTTTCTTATATTTCTACATTCTTGAAGTGTGGGCTATGCATGCATTTGTATGTTTGTATATATAGGTATTTGAGAAGAATTCTTAGCCTCTGCCTTCAAATACAGAAACAGAAATGCAGTGATCTACTTGGTAAAGAAGAATTTACACTAGAGTCATATTTTTTATAATGGACAATGTGTCACATGCAAAGAACTGTATTGTAAAACCTAGGAAGGAGAGACCAAAGGGAAAGTCTTTGTGCAGTTTCACAAGCCATTTACTGAAGAGTATGGGTCTTTGAAATATCTACAATTTCATTTTCTTATCTACATGCAGAGTTCATATACAAAACCATATCACTCATGATGCCATTTGTTTGAAAGGTACAAGTTTTATTTGAGTGTGTCTACTGTCTTTCTCTGTCATTCTTTGTGTGTTTGCTATTATCTTTGTATGATTGATAAGGGGTGTTTCATTTTTTACCTGAAAGACCACTAAAAATGTTTTAATTCACATCAATGCGTATCTTATTAGAATAAATCAGATGAACAATTCTCGAAAGTAAGGTAATTTGTATACATAATTGAAGTCACAAAATCTATTTGCCAAATGAATTTCCTTATTCATCTATTTTTTCTCTTGATTCTTTTGCAACTTAAATACAGGGATGGAAATCAGGGTGGCTAAAACTAGAGTTAAGTTATAAGGCAAAGAAATGACTTGGTTAGGACCCATAACAATGTTAACAATACTTATCTCTGAATCACAGAGGTTGGCCATCTTCCTTTTCATAATGTCTACATTAAAATATCAGAAATGAGGTTCTAGGAATTATATGATCAAAATGGTAATTTAAAACATTAAATTTTATTAAAAATTTAATTAAGAAATTATTTGACTCTAAAATATGGATACAAGAGGTTTTCCTTTGTTGTTATTTTTTAATATACTATTTGATTTTTTGTTTTTTCTATGTTCTTCCCCCTATGATATATCTCCTGATGTCAGTGTATTTGGTTTTGGTAGCCTGGTATTGTATATACATTTATTTGAATTAGGAAGGGAAGCAGAACAACAGAATGGTGAGACAAAGGACAAGGGAAGAACAGTGATATACACAAGACAATATATTGGAAATGATCTGTACAACTTGGAGGTGGGGTTGTGGGGAAGAAAAGTAGGAGAAAAATGAGGGAAGGAGTAACAAGTTTGACAAGAAATATACTTATTACCTTTCTTAGATAACTGTAACCCCTCTCTACATCACCTTGACAATAAAAAGAATAAAAGAAGAAATTATTTGAGAAAAGGAAGCCTACTGAACACTACAAAAGATTGAGTAAAATCTTTGTAGTTTCTTATTACATAAATTTTAGAAATTGTATGTTAAGTTGAAACTACAGAACCCTTTACTTTTTGGTAATATTAAGAATTGAACTTATGCACTCATGTTTGCTAGGCAGGAGTTCTAACACTAAACCCATTCCCTTACTGGTTATTTTTTAGTCCCTTTTTGACTGGGCCAATGCCTAGAACTACCATGTTTTATTTTATGCTTTCTGCATGAGTTGGGATGACACACAGTTTCTTCTAATGAGATGAAGTCTTGTGAATATTTTTATTGTAAAAATACTGTACAGACGGGTTACAATTACATGGACAAAGTAATGAGTGCATTTCTTATCAAGCATTGTTGTCTCCTCCTTTGTTTCCCCTTCCCATCTCTTCCCATCTCCCACCCTTCTTACCCCCCCCAAAAAAAAAGTTGTAAAGTTCGTTTTCGACATAACGACTTGTACATCTCATTGGTGCAATGGGTCCACCTGTATTCTTATTTAAACAATTTGTTTTTTCCCTTCCCCTCCACAAATTATACCAACATCTGTTTCCACACCACATTTTTGTTTGATAGGGTATGACTCTAAATTTCTTTTTCAAAAAAGTCATCCACAATCATTTAGGACTTATACTAAGAATTTCATTTTAACTCAAATCACTTCCATTAGGGTATTCTTGTTATTTATGTATTTATTTGTATGTGTACCTGAACTCAGGACCTGGGTACTGTTCCTAAGCTTTTTTGCTCAAGCTTTATGCTCTACCATTTGAGCCATAGCCCTACTTCCAGCTTTTTGATGGTTAATTGGAGATGACATTTTTAGTCTAGGCTGGCTTTGATTCTCAGTTCTCAGCCTCTTGAGTAGCTAGGATTACATTGTGAGCCACTAGCACTTGGCAATGATCATATCTTTAGAGAAATTTATACTTTGATATAGTAGGGGCTAGGACTTCAACATATGGATTCAACTAGATAGAACCTTTTGACACTTCTAAACTTTATTTTTTAAACTTTATTTTATTGTAAAGATGCTGTACAGAGGGATTACAGTTACATGAGAAGGTGAGTACATTTCTTGTTGAAAATTGTTACTCCCTCCTTGTTGTTCTCCCACTATCCCTTCCCTCCCCAACCTCCCTTCTGCTCACCTCCCCAAAGTTGTAAAGTTCATTTCCAATATACTGTCTTGTATCATTGTTGCAGTGGGTCATCCTGTGTCTTTGTTTCAGCATTTTGTTATTCTCCTTCCCCTCCCCTAATTGGAAAATGTATATACAAGATACACGGTACCAATATTAAGTACAGTGACAACAGGAGATATACCATTGGGAGGAAAAGCATACAAAGGAAACAAAACAATCTCATAGTACATTAAAAACAACAACAACAACCAAGAAGAACTGTTTGTGTCCATATCTTGGAGTTCGTTTTGTTTAGCATCATCTTACATATTCATATGTACATAGCTTTTGAGCTTTTCTGCTCATTTGATAAAATCCCAGATGTATACTAAGTATTACAAATGATGGAAACCATGGGAAAAACTATACAGAAAAAGAATGAACTGTATAAAGGGTTTAATTAGAGCCTTTTTCCTCCAAAAGTTGGAGTTTGTGTTAATATGCTTCATCATATATAGTCGTTTGCACTAAGTGTTTGGGATCTTGAGATCCCCTAGTTAGAGGGGATATTCTAGATTCCACCTCACTTCAGTTAGAATGGCTGTAATCAAGAAATCTAACAACAGATGCTGGCAGGGATGTGACCAAAGGGGACCGCTACTACACCATTGGTGGGAGTGTAAACTTTTTCAACTACTTTGGAAAGCAGTGTGGAGATTCCTCAAAAAACTACACATAGAACTCCCAGAAATCTGACATCTGGGAATCTACCCAAATGTCCACAAACAAGGCCACACTAAAGCCACCAGCACAACAATGTTCATTGCAACATTATTTACCATAGCCAAGATATGGAACCAACCCAAATTCCCCTTGGTAGATGAATGGATCAAGAAAATGTACTACATACACACAATGGAATTCTATGCTTCCATCAGAAAGAATAACATTGTTCCACTCATCAGGAAATGGAAAGACTTGGAAAAAATATATTAAGTGAAATAAGTCAGACCCAAAGAAAAGCAAGTCACATGATCTCCCCATCTATAAACTTTAAAAAAGCAAAATCTATGGTCTACTCGTATTTCAATATTCATACCTAAGAGATGATTTCTACTTTGATAAATATGAGTGTCTGACATTATTACCTCAAAGTCCTCTCCTTGGCTTCATTTTTGTGTTATGTTCTGGCCATGCTGGTTTCTCTAGATGATCTTTTCCTTTGTTCCTGAGATTTGGTTCTCTTGGCATCTTCAGTTCTGAGCATAAACATGTTGCCTGCATGAGGTATGTCCAACTGCCTTCTTACGGAACCTCCCCAGGGTTCCTCCAATGACAGCTGTGTGGAGCCCAGAAGTGCATTTGTAGCACAGAACTATGGATTCCCCAAGAGATTAAACCCAGTGCCAAAAAGTTCTATTTCAAACTTTAATTCTCTTCCTATACAGTTGTTTCCTAATGATTAGGACTAATCTGACACTCTCTCCTTTCTCTGTCCTTTGATAAAGTGTGGCTTTGTTTCCTCTGTATAATGCCCTCATTCTTACCCCATACACAAAAGGGTTTGTCATTTGGGTAACCAAGTTAAGGATTTCATTGCTCATCATAAAAGCCATTTTTCAGGCCCCTTAATTATCAATCAGATTATGGTGACAAGAACCAAAATTTGTTTGCTCAGTGAAACATGCATGCAAATTCTTTCCTTCATTGTTACGTTTTGAATTTATCATCTTCCTAAAGCTCATGCAGACTAACCCTGGGTATCAAGAGTCAATTAAACCTTTAAGTAAGAGTAATAGCATAGAAAGAGCGCCAATTACATGCCAAAGATTCTCCAAAACATTTTACAGGTGTTTCACTTCCCCAAGAAGCATGCATTATTGGCTAAATGAAGAAATTTCTGTTTTTTTGTAATTTTATTCTAAAATAGGAACAGTGTCAGATATTTATCTTTGTTGACTTATTTAAGCCATATGTAAAAACTTTTGCAGTATGTATTATTTATGTGACCTTCAAACAAAGATGGCTTCTATTGAAATAATACAGAGATAATGATAAAAGAAAAAAAGACAACAATGCTCATGCATCCAGAGCAGCAGTTTTGGTAATGTTTTTCTTCCCATGAGTCATAGGGAGTATAGCATGAAGTTGCATGATGGATCTAGGAAAGAGTTGGAACTTCAGTGGGAGCTGGCCTCATGGCAGGGACCAGCTTGTAGGTGCACAGAAGAGATAAAGATGCTACCAAAGAAGGGGGAGAAAGAAAAGACAAATCATCTCAAGGCAGATTCTTCATTGTGCTTGCCATTTCTACGTATATACCATCGATCAGAACTTCACTTTCATCTCAAGTTGAAGGACTCTGGGGAATTTAAATTCCATGGTTAATCTTGAGCAGTGTAAACCTCAATAAAAGCTAAGGACAAAGGACAGTGGAGGACAAGGGAGGACTTTCTGATATACTACTTGTTCATGGGAACTGAACATACGATGTACAGTTATTTGGCAGTGATAAGCTGTGTGCATTTGAGAATCTATTATATATGACTTCAAATTGTATTCTTTTCAAAAACAAAACAGCTTTGCATTTTGTTTTGTTTTATAAGGATGCTTGATTAAAAGCTGATTTAATATGCTTTGAGAAAAATCAGGAAGCTTACACTGAAATTCAGTCTTAGCTGGGTATGATGGTATATGCCTGTAATTTCAGCACTAGAGAGAATTTCAAAGGATTATGTTTGAGGCTAGTGTGAACTGTGAAGTAAGCACTTGTCTGAAGGAGAGAGAGAGAGAGAGAGAGAGAGAGAGAGAAGAGAGAGAGGAAGAGAGAGAGGAAGAAGACAGGGAACAAGAGAGGAGGGAAAGTTAGCCCCATGTATCAACTCTGCTGGCTATGTATTTCTTTAAAGGTTAGTGGCAAATATCTATTATGAAAATTATCTTAGGACCCTGTCAGTCATAGTACTGGAGTAATTTAGTTGGATGGGATTTAGATACAGTATCAATCAATATTTATTTATTAAACATTCAATCACTTAGGTAGGCTTAAGTGCTGAGTATGTGTTGATTATGTGTTGATTAACCTCTTAGCATATAGATATCCTTGTTTCAATTGGCAACACCATCACCAGTGTCTTAGTTCCCAAAGTGAGATCCTCTGACTTATTGTATCAACACATCATAAAACACAACCTCAGCCTCTGAATCTGAGACTGTGGAGTCAGACCCCGCTAACTGTCTTCTTAAAAGTTTGATGTGATTCTTATGTATGTTAAGAAATGAAAACCATTCACCTCACTCAACTTACCTGATTCATACAACCTCAGTGCCATTCTGTCAGAAACCATCACTATTACTTTAATTAGGGGCATGCAGAGAGTTCAGCAATGTAACATGGGCAATGCATTTAACACAAGGTTTGGGGAAGAGAAAAGGCACACAAAAAATTGGCAGCTCATTTTTTCACTGCAGGTAGCAGTGTTTGGCCTAGTTTTCCTAAGTGCCATAAAGTAAAAGAAGTATCTACTGAGGAACAATGAGATGTCCTTGTTAAAGCTCCAGGAGTTACCTTGTGTGAACTCAATCCTCAGCTCAACTCAGATTAGGGAACCTTCTTCTATTGCTTTATCTGCAGAATAATGATAACAGCTGAAGTCCTTACAGAATATTCTTTTATTACACAAAGTGTTAGAGTAGATCTTACCATGTACTGCTTTGAATGTGAACAATGTCTACTACAATTATAGTATGGTAATGTATTGAAAGAAAATATTTGTTAGGCTAATTAATTCCAGTATAGTATGCTCTTCATTGAATTAGTTTCTTCTAATACTTATTTAATTAATTCTCTTGTACTCTGTCCTTTAAGAAAGACTTTTTCTTTCCTCCTGCATAAGGAGTCCTTCACACAGGTGCTTCCTGAATTTGTTTTCTTATTATTTGCTTCAAATAACCTCTGCCAGTTTGAAGCTCAAGAGGGATAAAGAAGAGATAATTATAAATACAAATGCATGTCTGTAATTATTTTAAGTGCCTAGAACAATCCTTAAACTTAAAAAAAATCTGCCTAATCTTTCACATATAAAGAGTCCTTCATAAATATAAGCTTTAAATGCTGATGAAAATCATGGTTTATGCCTATATAAAATACATTTCTGAACTCTGAATGCTAATTTAGTATTTCATGTCATTTTCAAAGTTTCTCTCACCTCAACAAGAGCCACTCTTGTTGTCTAGGATATTTGGTAATTGAGTTTCTCAAAGAATATATGACACATTGTGATGGAGTGTGAAAGAATTTCAGCATATTCCATACCCAGACTCTTCATAATCCCTCAAATATATATATCAGCATCCTTGAATGTGCCTCAGGAGCCCACACTAACCTTGTATTTCTTCATCTGATCTTATTTTCTAGTCATCAGTTTGATTTTTCAGTGTCTGGCAGCAGTTTATCTTCTTTGAATACTTCACATCTATGAATCTTTATCTGTAATTAAAAAATGTTCTCTAAGTCTATTGATGTTAACCCCTAATTTTTTTTATCACTTGTAGCCTGAATTACAGGTAACCTTTTCAAGTTTCCACTTACTATAACTGAAATGCCTCTTGTCATTTAAAAAAGAATAATGAGCAATATTGAATGGAGGAGGTGTCAGAATACATGGTACATGGGGAAAAGAGGGAAGAGAAATGTATATAGATAGATGCAGATATAGAAACTGAGACAGAGAGACAAAGAGATAGAAATAGAGATGGACAGGCAAAGAGATGGAGACAAAGATAGATAGATAGATAGATGTACAGAGAGAGAAAAAGAGAGAAACAGAACAGAAAGGCAAATATAGAGAGGCAGAGACAGAGACAGGAGGAGAAGGGCAGAAGAGAGAGACAGAGACATAGTGGAATAAAATAAAAAGTGCTGAAATGCAGAGCAATGAAAGCGTTTTTTGCTCATATATTCTGCCTTCTTAATTATTCCCTGTTTTAAATGTATGACTACTGACTATTTCTAGATAAAAGCCAGAAAATTAGAATCCCATAAAGAGCCACTGTAAATAGAAAGAAACCCAATACTTTATTACTATATCTTTTTTTTTATAATCATATAATTGAATCACCAGTAACTTTACATTTTTAAGTGATTTTATTTTATATACTTGTGGGGAAAAAAAGCTAAATTTAAAAATGCTTCAAAGTAGATGAACATAGACAGGTGTGGTAGCACATTTCTGTAATAACATTACTCGGGAAGCTGAAGATAGAAGACCCTAGTCAGCCTGAACTATATAGTGGTGCCATATCTTAATAGGAAAAGTAATGAATGTAATTGTTTCATGGTTTTATAAAACAAAACATTTTTGCTTGTTTTTTAACCTTCTTTGAACAGAAATTATATTATGTTCCTGACACAATCCATTTTATGAAAATCAAGCTTTTCTTTTAAAATGCTCACCCTCTCTCTTCTTGATTCTCTGATAAATATATCAGATTTGCCTTTTTGTTGTAATTCAATAAGCAAGTATTGTGCATATATTCTACAATATATGTTGTAGGAGAAAATTACAGAGTCCCTTACCTGGAATTTGGGTCCAAAGAAAATAGTCTTGAAGCTGAAAGATGATAATCATTGCGGCTTTTCTTCACCCTTTGTCCCATCCTTTCTGTGCTCCTCCTTCCCCTCCAAAAGTCAGATGAACTAACAAACAAGACAAAAGGTTAAGAAATCAAAAGCAAAGAATAACCTCTTGTTTCAATTTCTTTGATTTGATTTCGATAAATATTATTTTATATGATCAGACACACATAGCCATTGAGCCTTTGTGATCCTCTCCTAAGAATACCCTCCTTTGATCTCACTGTGAATGCCTGGAGAGCTATATATTTTATTTATTTATTTTATTTATTTTTATTTTTATTGTGAAAATACTGTACAGAGGGGTTAGAATTACATGGGGAAGATAATGAGTACATTTCTTATCAAGCATTGTAGCCTCCTCCTTTGTTTCCCCTTCCCATCCCTTCCCATCCTCCCCCATACCCCACCCAATCCTCCTCCCCCCCACCAAAGTTGTAAAGTTCGTTTTTCCACATAACGACTTGTATATATCATTGTTGCAATGGATCCACCTGTATCCCTATTTAAACGATTTGTTTTTTCCCTTCCCCTCCAAAATTATACCAACCTCAAATATAGTAAAAGCAGGGGTTATACCATGGGGGAGGGATGTACAAAGCGAGAGCTATATATTTTATGATGTCCCTGTGTGTTTTTTATCATTTACCATCCAGTGTGTTTACTTGTAGATTTATAGACACATTCTTTTTTATTAATAAGTTTTTCATTGTGAAAATACCATACAGAGGAGTTACAATTACATGGACAAGGTAATGAGTACATTTCTTATCAAGCATTGTTGCCTCCTCCTTTGATTTTCCTTTACCATCCCTGCCCTTCCATCTCCACAACTACATTCTTGTTACCACAGATGAGAACCATGAAACCTGTTTCTTTGGTATGCCTTACTTTCCTTAATATATATTTGTTCGTCTTTCGATTTCATTACGAATGGTGCCATATTATTTTTTCTGATGGAAGAGTAGAATTCCATTGCGTGTATATATATACATATGGTATATATACATATATGTAGTATATATATATACCACATATTCTAGATCCATTCATCCACTGCTGGGCATCTGGGTTCCCTATCTTGACTATAGTAAACACTGTGGCAATGAACATGATTGTGAATGTAGCTTTAGTGTGGCTTTGTGTGTGGTCTATTGGAAAAATACCCCGGAGTGGAATTGCTGGGTCATGGGGTACTATTTATATTCCCACCAACAATATAATGAGGGTTCTAGTATCTCCATATCTCCCATATATGCATTAATAATATTCTTTAATGAAATGTTTGTTCATGTTTAGGCCTGTTTTTAACTTGGATGATTGTCTTTTTACTTTTGTTTTTAAGAGTTTATTAGCTACGTCAGAGGCAAATTCTTTGGTGACTTTTGCTATTTGCTTTTTACTTGAAGGATATTTTCTTTTAAAAATATTTTAATTTTATCTTCAAGGTAATGTACAGAGAGGTTACATTTACATAAGTAAGGTACTAAGCACATTTCTTGTTGAATTTGTCACCCCCTCAAAGGATATTCTTTAATATATTCTATAAAATAGATGTGCTAGGGATGAATTTTTGGCTTTGTATGTGTGGAAAAAATCTTCCTTTTGCTTTGGTTTTGAAACATAGTAAGACTCTAGACATGTAAGATTCTAAAGTGACATTTTGTTACATTAATTTCTAAGGCATATTTCCAACTCTGCTTCTGAGAGTAATGTAGCCACCCTGCAGGACTAAGCTCTAGTGGGCAGTGGTGTTACTCAGAACCTGATTGACTGTCTCCTCTTCATGCTGCCCTTCCTAGTATCCTATGTACTCCCCAAATAAAGTGCTTTGCCTTGAAAAAATAAATTAAAATAATAACAGCAAGCAAAATTGGAAAGCAAATGATTATTCTTAAACATCAAAAAAATAATGTGTTAAGTCAAACACAATTGTCTCTCCATTCAGTGTTTGTTCAGAACACCAGGATCTTCCCCTCTGAAACCACCCAAAGCAACAAGAGGTCCAATAATTATTAGGCTTATTAACAACACATATTTATTTCCTTTTTGGAGTTAAACAAGTCTGGGCTTATTAGATATATTCCTATACTTCTTGAAGATTTATGTCAAGTACGATGCCAATTTTATGAAGGCAGACATGGCATCCAATTTCTACATGTGAGATTCTTCATCTTAACAGGTAGTTTAAGACACATTTTTGGCATATGAAGGTATGAATTATTATGCAAAAATCAATGACAGGATTTATCACTTGCAATGAATTCTGAGAATCAACGTATATTCTTAAAATTCTTGTGAAGTGACTTGAACAATTACATGATATCCTTAACTGGCTGGTATTATAAGTCCTATAGAAGCATACTAACATAAGAAATAGAATGCAATCCCATTTGTCCAACCTTTCTTTGATTTGTTGTGTTTCTGGGTCTCTATTAAGAAAATTTCGGCCCGTGTCAAGGAGACCTAGGGTTTCTCCTATTGCATCCTATAATGTTTTCAGAGTGTCTGCTTTGACTCCGAGGTCTTTGATCAATTTGGAGTTGATTTTGGTGCAGGGTGATACATAAGGATCTAACTTTAGTTTTCTACAAGTGATTAACCAATTTTGTCAGCACCATTAAGTGAAGAGGCTGTCTTTCTTCCATTCTATTTTTTTAGCTCCCTTATCGAAGATTAAATGGCTATATGTCTGTGGGTTCATTTCTGGGTTTTCAATTCTATTCCATTGGTCCTGAGGTTAAAATTGCAGACCTTCTGCATGGCAAAGGACATAGCAAGCAAGATCAATAGAAAGCCCATGGATTGGGAGAAGATCTTCACTAGCCATACAAGAGAAAAGGGTCTTATATCTAAAATATACCTGGAACTCAAAAAATTAAATCCCCCAACAACAAATCCTCAAAGAAACAACTGCCCAATAAATAAGTGGGCCAAAGAGAAACTTCTCTGAAGAGGAAAGAAGGATGGCCAATAGACATATGAAGAAATGCTCAACCTCTCTAACTATAGAAGAAATGCAAATCAAAACAACACTGAGATACCACCTCACCCCAGTTAGAATGGCTATAATCAAGAACTCTAATAACAACAGATGCTGGAGGGGATGTGGACAGAAGGGAACCTTACTGCATTG
>NW_012267306.1:3830100-3861331 GCF_000151885.1 Dipodomys ordii
AATGCAAATCAAAACAACACTGGGATTCCACCTCATCCAAGTTAGAATGGCTATAATCAAGAACTCTAATAACAACAGATGCTGGAGGGGATGTGGACAGAAGGGAACCTTACTGCATTGTTGGTGGAAGTGTAAACTCATTCAAACACTTTGGAAAGTAGTATGGAGGTTCCTCAAAAGACTCCACATAGAGCTCCCCTATGACCCAGCAATCAACTCTTGGGCATTTACTCAAATGATCACAAACAAGACCATACTAAAGCTCGGAGCACAACTATTTTTATTGCAGCATTATTTCCCATAGCTAAGATATGGAACCAACCCAGATGCCCCTCAGTAGATGAATGGATCAAGAAAATGTGGTATATATACACAATGGAATTCTATGTCTTCATCAGAAAGAATGGCATTGCTCCATTTGTTAGGAAACGGAAAGACTTGGAAAACATTACATTAAGTGAAGTAAGCCAGGCCCAAAGAAACATAGGTCCCATGGTTTCCCTTATTTGCAATAACTAGTACCTGTCTGAGACAAGCAGAAAAGGTCACATAATTATATGTTAGGTGAAATGAACCCCAAGATAAGGACTCAAATGGTTTTTCTTTCTTGCTATTGTTTCTAACATATTTATAAGATATTTCTTTGTTGCTCTGTATGTCCCTCCCCCATGATATAACCCCTGTTTTCACTGTATTTGATGTTGGTATAATTTGTGGAGCAGAAGGATAAAACCAATTGTTTAAATAGGGATATAGGTGTACAAGACATTATGTCAAAAACTTTACAACTTTGGTATGGGCGTGGGGAGTAGATGGGAAGGGATGGGAAGGGGAAACAAAGGAGAAGGCAACAATGATTGGTAAGAAATGTACTCATTACCTTACTCACATAATTGTAACCCCTATGTATGGTATTTTCACAATAAAAAATAAAAAAAAAGAAATAGAATGTTTTTGCTGTTTAACCACTGAAAACTTTGAATATGCTTTTGCAAAAAATAGTTTCAAATATCTCTTTTTCTGTTGCCATTCAAACTTATTAAATTAGTAAGTTTTGTGAAGAATATTGCAATATTTCTAAATATATTTCTATTACAAATTTCTTACATACAGAAACTTAATAAAACACAAGTGACATAAGCATACTGAATACTGATTAACTTGTTTTATACTTAAAAATAATCACCTAAAACCATGAATCTATCCTTTGAATGGTAGACTTCTAAGTTCTGCTATCTAGTCAAAGGATCTTAGTATTATTAGAAAGTTTATTTCTGACATGATATAAAGACAAATCTACTCAAGATAGAACTGAAACACACACACACAATTTTAAAATCTAAATATAACTACAAAGAATTAATCCTTTGTTACATGGAAAATTGTGATTTTTCTCTGTTAATAGAAAGTTACTTTTGTGTTTCCCAATCCAAATGAGATTTATGGTTAATATATGGATTCTCATTCATAAAGCAGATAGATGTTTTCTCATGCAAGTACATGTCCAGATTTGAAAAACATTCTGCAAAAACTATGACATTTCTTTTAAATGGGAATCTAGTACTTACAATATTCATCTATCTAATCATAGCACACTTTTTATCTTCACAACTACCCCAAAACAATTATTGTTATCTTGGAAAAGACAATATAAGTTTAGCTCTTTGTGTTTTTTTTTTGTTTTTTTGTTTTTTGTCGGTCATGGGGCTTGAACTCTGGGCCTGGGCACTGTCTCTCAGCTCTCCAGCTCAAGGCTAGTGCTCTACCACTTGATCCATAGTGCCACTTCCAGTTTTCTGGTAGTTTATTTGAGATAAGAGTCTCACAGCCTTTCCCACCCAGGCTGGCTTTGAACTAGGATCCTTAGATCTCAGCCTCCTTACTATGAGACACAAGTGTGAGCCACAGGTGCCCAGCTTGTTTTCGTTAATTGAAGGGTGTGGCAGCTTTTCATTGAGTGCTCATTTCAAATATGAACAGTTTGATCATATAATGCTCTTTCTCTGCCTAGGTAAGCTAGTAGCAGTGCAGTTGCTAGGTGCTGAATGTCTTAAAATTACATTGCTTCAAGTCATACCAGTGCACTTGAAATTGTCACCACTAAAGCCACCTTTAAAATGTGATTTATAATGCTTTCCTTATTTTTTTGTTGTCAAAAATTCAACATACTACTTTAGAAAGGTACTTAAAACTAATGTGCAACAAATTTTGGCCCAGAGGTAAAACATGACCCATTGCCTAATTTTACATAAGTTTCAACAGAATACAAAATATTTATTTGCATATTGCCTATGCTGTGTGTCATAGCAGAGATTGTATAACTTAAAAATGGAAAATATTTGCTGCTAGCTTCTCATAGAAAAAAAATAGCCAAGCCTATGTTAAATCATTATTGGAAATTCTTTCCCATTAGCTTTATATAGAAAATATGCTAGCTAAGCCTATATAAAATCATTATTGACAATACCCACAAACTTAATTATGCTTATTGGATTCAGTGTGCAGAATCAGACAAGCAATAACAGGAAAGGATGATAGCTGATTCAAGAGCATTCTACAATGGGAAACTCTGAAGCCTCAGAAAGAACACAGACTATGGGAGAGGACAAATTAAGGAGGCTGAATTAAATCAGTAAAAATAGGGTAAAAACTCACTTCCACACTGACTTTTGTTAACCAATCAGAAAACACAAAGGGATATATGGCTTAATTAAAACTGCAGTTTCTTGAGAAAGTTTCTATTAGTCTCTTTTTTATTACTTTAGCTGCTTTAATGATTCCATGGTCACGTACAACCCTTTTACATCACCAGCAACAGCAACAAAATGTCCAGTTAGTCTGTTTGCATCTCTGCTGAGTAAAATTAGATGAAAAAACTGATTGTAAAAAGTAAAATTAAACTACCATTGCTTTATATTTCAGCCATCATGTGTTTTACTAGCTTACCCATAGTCATAAAAAGTTTAAGTTAAAGAACAGCTTTAGTTTTATAACACCCTAATAAGAAATACAAGGCATTTTAAGGAGCTTCATCATAAAATTTAATAATACACCAAAAAAACACATTTTCTGAAATCAACATAAAATAAAAAAACAAGGAAGACAAGTTCATTTGTGTGCTCTCATTGTAAATCCACAACTGAAGCTGAAATATCAAATAGGAACTCACATTTACTTTGAGGGAGGGGGTCGAACACGCACCTGTGTTTACAATGAAGGAAAAAGAATCACATATGTAATCCAGAATGGTGTGCACTTCTTAACACCTGCATTTGGGAGATTAAGACAGGATGATCTAGCCTATAGAACGAGTCCTTGTACAGGGGCTGTACAGGGAGATCCAATCTATACAAAAAGCAAAGAAACAAAGGCCATTCAAAAGTACAGGCATGCCATCAGAGCAAGCATGGCCACACATGAGCTGACTTAGCAGAAAGATGCAAAACGAGCGAGCTGACATACAACAGAACAAAAGCTTACATGTCCTTCTCCAGTCCAGAGGAATGAGCAATACAGAAGGTTTAACCTCTCACCTTAGACAGCCTAGATCAACATTGAAAGCAATGATTTTAAATTATTGTACAGTAAGCAATGCAGAACAGTAATTCCTGAGAATGGAGACTAAAGATAAATGACAAATATTTTGTGATTACCCTAGTTTGCTGACTTGGGATGGTGTCCGTTAGATAAGATTGAGATTGACAAATATCTTTATGGTGTACTACTGGTCATTGGAGATGCTTTAGTTCATATTAAAAACCAGACTTGAAAAAGTGATGTACAAATGAACACCGTAAGCAAGGATGTATGGTAGGACTTCCTTCTCTCAGGCCTGTACTTTTACTATTAATACCTGTGGATTGAGACAAGTTTAGAATTTTAACAATATTTTTTCAGCAAAATTACAGAAATATAAATTGAAAGGAAAACAATACATTCACTGTTACATCTCCACTATAGCAATGTAAGCTGTGAAGATTTCAGCATGGTCTTGCAACTTTTCTAACCAGAAGCACATTGGTAGTAATGATGGGATTCCTTGCACAAATTGTTCTTTTGCTTCAATTTTTAAAATTATAAACTTGAGCCTCTCCGCCGATGGGGTTGGAGAAGGAAACTTGACAAATCCAAGTTCAAGGTCTGTGTTGTGCTTTTCTGGTAACACTCTCATGTCCAGCACACAGTGAATGATTGAATTTTGCAAATATTAAGTTAGATTAATTCAAATGGGGCTAAGAGAGAGATCACCTCCCTCACATCTTTCAAGTTTGTAATAGTAATATTAATTTCTATGACTGTGGGAAGTATGCAGTATTTCTGTTGACTTATATTTTGTTGATTAGTGGAGAAGTTTTGGATTCTTTAACTTGGCATTTCTACTATACTCGAGACAAGTAAGCCATATGAAATATCAATTAGCAATATTCATACTCCATGAATGCTGCAAACCACCAGACAAATAACATTGAGATTTTCCATAGATCTATCAGACCAAATGACTAAAGGAATTGTAAAGCTCTATTTATTACCTGTCAACTGTAAGTCTTATTGTAACAAAAGGACCTCAAGAGGGACTTTCATTTGGATTTTGTTGGTTGATTTGTTTAGTTCAATTCCATTTCTCTTGGCGCAAGAAAATATCTAACCATTCTTCAACATTTCATAAATCCTTTCTACTTTCTCTGAGACACTGAGGACACTGAAGGAACATGTTTTTCTTGCATGAATACTTGGGGTGACACTACAGGTTACTTCCATAAGGGATACAGATATCCTTTCAACCAGTCTCCAAACTAACTAATGTAGTCAAAACAGTGGGATTCTATGATTTTTCCACTACAGGATTGTCATCTTTCTTTGTGAGGAGTCTTGACTGTTTTATTATAGAAAAAGAGGTTATCCTTGCCAGATGCCTTTCTGTCAAACTCCCATGGACATCATGATTTATTAGTTCTCACCTTAGTCTCCTCTAGGAAAAGTAATATATCCTGTTTCACTAATTATGCCTTCCTGGCTTCCCATAGTTCAGTTGTTTCTTTAGTTGTGCTATGCTGAAATCCAATCATTTCCCTTTAGTGATGCCCCAATTCTTTAGAAGCATTTTCTGATACCTCTGGATCCCAGAGGTTAGTCACCACTGATTTCTTACATTTCAGATGTCTCGAAAGCCAAAACATTACTTATCCCCATGATTTTAAAAGTGTCTGTGCATCAAAATAGAAGTGGAGGAGGTGCTATTTGAGAACTAGAAAGGGATCAAAGGTGGTGAGAGTAAATATGTTATGTGTGTTATACACATGTATGAGAATGTCACAATCAAGCTCATTGTGGACAATTAATATATGCTGATTAAAAAGGAAGAAAAGTGTTTTTGAACTTACTCTGTAAATCAACAAATTGTTTTTATGGATTATGGAGCAAATGTATTCGGTTTCCCAATTCATTAAGCCTTTTGAGTCCTATATCAAAGAAATTGTAGCATCTTTACCTCATTTGCTCTTTGTGGTTTTTATACCTAGGCATCAAGGAACCATTTAAGAAAATTGCTAACTGAGCTACAGGTATTTTTGGTAACATTTTCAACGGTATGTCACGAGTGAATGCTACCTCCTGACTCAATTACTTTCTATTATATTAACCTGTTGTATCTGCTGTTGTAACATCATTAAGAATACACTCAGTGCCTGTTAGCTCATAGTCTCCAAGTTTCCTCTTCCTTTGACACTTAGAGAATTACTTTTTATTTCACATGATTCTGGTTATAACATGGATGGAATAAGTGGTGTTGGAATTCAGAATAGCAACATTTTACTACATATCTACTTTAGGTGAGATCTTTGCATGATCTATCATAAGAGAATACCTTATATCTCTATGCCAGAAGCTTTGACATTTTGTAGTCTTGCTTGACTTTATCCATTCAAAAAAATCCTCATTCTAATACCTTTTTCTCTTTTATTATTTCTTATTGTGATTATAAAGGTGATATACAGAGGGGTTATAGTTACATGTCAGGTAATGAGTAAATTTCTTTTTGTATAATGTTACCTCTTCCCTCTCCAGCTCCCAGTTTTCCCCCCTCCACCCATAAGTTGTATAGTTCATTTTCAACATAGTGTCCAGTGAGTACCATTGCTGAATTAACTAATTACTGGTATTTCTATATAGTCTTGATTTTCACAGAAGATATCAATACAGAAATTATAATTTTTAATCATTTTTCTATTTTGATGCTGCATTGATCCCAAAGACCTGGATACTTCTAATTAAGATGTGTTGAGGCTCTGACACCTCTGGCCTGAATGAAGACTGACTCTACTATGCCATGTGGCTGCAGCATACTTATCCTTTCAAGATGTTTGGCTTCCTTCCTCACCTAAAGTTGGATGCATTGATTTCACCATCTTAGTTTGCAAGGTCTCAAATATCATTAAAACAAGCATTCCAAGGTGTCATCTTTATCATTCCCGTTATCTCCAGAATGAATAGGTATCTATTTGACGAACCTAAGATTTGGCTTCACATCTCATTATAATCACCACAGGTCAGCGTTTTATTCATTATGATGGCCCTGCACATTAAGAATTAATACCAGCTGGGCATCAGTGGTGGTTCATACCTGTAATCTGAGCTACTCAGGAGGCTGAGATTTGAGGATCACGGTTCAAAGCCAGCATGGGCAGGAAATTCTGTGATACTCTTATTTCCAATTAGTCACTAGAAAATTGGGAGTGGTGCTGTGGCTTAAAGTGGTAGGGTGTTAACCTTGAGTGAAAAAGCTAAGGGACAGTGCCCAGGGCCTAAGTTAAAACAATTAGTATCAGCTTGACAAAAAACTAGTAAACCAGCCCAAAATTTGTACTCTAATTATCTACATTTATAAGATGCTGTTGGTACAAACTGCATTAACTCTTTTTTTTTTTTACAAACTGCATTAATTCTTATTCCTTAAAATCTATAGACTGAAATAAGCATTGGTGAGCATTGGCTCACCAATAAGCATTGGCTTTTTGGGTAAGTCAAACTTGGAGTGGCCATTGTAAAGAAGAAAGGGGAGAATTAAAAGAGTAAGGTATGCGACAAAGAGAAAATTTTTGGAAAAGATACACAAGCATCTGGCTTACCACTTCAAATAAAATAATGCAGTCATTTTTCTAGGCCATGGAAGTTGGATCATCTTCCAGATAGAATTGTGAGCCCCACTCCATGCTGAACAGTTGCCCAGGAGAAAACAAGGAATCATGACTTTCTCTTAGCTATCTGATGCACCATACTATGGTGCTTTGCCCAGACATCTGGTCTATGTTATCCACGAATCTAGTTGAGAAAAATTCATGGTATATATGCTGAGTTGCTTCTGAGTTAGGAATACTGACTAGAGGCTAGATGGTCTGTGTCTAGACAAGTTGTGCTTTAATCAACTCAGTAAGCCATGTACCAAGAAACCTAGGCTAAAGCATACCCTCCACCATGGAAAAAATATTAGGAGATAGTTTTATTATCAAGAAAACATAAACTTGCTTGGTTTCATTAGCCATTTGTCTCATTTTCATTTCTTAAACATAATTTACCATTTATATTTTGTGAATCATAAAAGAGGACAAAAATACTGATTTAAGATGTGTAGATTTATTTTTGAGCTAACCTAGAATCCATTACTTGATTCACTTATTTTTTTGTGGTATATTAAGGGCTTCTCCATACTTTTCTAGCATGTAATGCATTGTTACTAATAGTGTTTACTATGTTGTACATTAGATTGCTTAAGCTTTATGTCTTTTCTTTTGGCTCAAGCCAGTTTATTAGGATCTTTAAAGAAGAATTTCAGTTGAGTTTTTCCTAATTTATATTTCTTTACATCAAAACAGAGCATGGTGCTGTAATCTCAGCTATTTGAGAGGATGACTCAGGAAGAAGGTTGTTTAAGGCATAGAATGCAAACAGATTCTGTTTCATAATCAATTTTAACAAGGTAGGACACTAGGATGTGGCTCCATGGTAAAGCTCTTGCCTAGCATATGCAAGGCTTTGGGTTCGACCTTCAGTACCTCAAAATTAATTATTTGAAATTCTAACTAGTGAGAAAAAAATAACGATCAAAATCAGTTAGTGATCACATTGGCTTTAATTATCTCATTCACAGGGCTTCCTCTTTGGCTACTGCCTCTGACTAGTCTGTGAGCGGCATGAACAAGCCCCAAACCAGGGCTCTCAGATACAGGAAAACAAGGAATAGGAAAACCACCTTTCCCCTTATTTAGAAAGAGATTGGGAATCAAAAAACCTGGAACCTAGAGCTCAATGCAAACAAGGAAAGTAATGTTCCAGGAATGAAGTTGCCCCTCCCACGTTCCAGAGCAAGATAGAGCTCGAGAAATGCGCTGACCACTGACCACTGGCCTCCTTCCTCAGGAACCGGCGGCCCCGTGCCAGCCTGTGTAGAGGAAACCTTTTTGCTTCTATTTCATTTGCCAGAGACGTATAAAATCTACAACAAGGGATACAATCCGATTAAATAGGTTCATTCAACGGAAACGCTCCTATGACTTCTAATCGCTGAGGTATTATTCAGCCCTTTATTCCACACTGGAAATGTCAGGGCCATCCGAGAACTTGGCGCAGACACCTTGCAAGATCCCTTGATATCCTCTACACTGTAGTGGGAGCAGAAGGCTGACTTGAGCTGCTCCCCCTAGGGGCGTCTGGCTGTCCCCTGCGGGCCCCCTGAGGCATGGGCAGCTCCATTTAGTGTCTCCATTTGGCAGTGTCAGTCCATGCTCCTCATATGGGTAGTTGGGGGTCATCAGACACCAGCGCTGCACTGCTGGGAGCTTTGTGGTCTTCTTTGGTCACAAATATGATTCCGTCTTTCCCTTTCTGCCGACTGTCCTTTATTTCTTTTATCTAAATGGAAATTGGTCTTTGACTACTATTGCTCCACTCCTTCTTCTCACTTGACATTTCTTGAATTTGGAGCAAATTAGAAAATAAAAATAGAAAATAAAAATTATATACTAGGTAAAATTTCAAAGCCGAAGAACAGTGAGTGATAGGTGAGCGGGCTGAGGGATTTTTAGAAATAGCTGCTCTTGCTCTATATGCACAGTTGCTCATGTCTGTAGACTCTCAGCTTGGTGACAAGAAGGTTGGCAGTACCATCCATAAAGTTCTATATACTTGGGGAGAAAAGTTCCTGAGACACACCTCATTTCCCTTGGTAGCAAAGTCATCAGACAGCTCTGAGTCTAAGATTTTAAGCAATGTGGCATTTTATATCTGATCTTGAATTTTTTCTATTATTTAAAGGAGGTTAAGTATAGAATATATCATGAAATATGATGGACACTAAAAAATTAATGACTCCCTTCTTTCTTCTACCCTTTAATATCACCAATATAAAACATATTTTAGGTGAAATAAAGAGACTCCAATCATAGTAGTATATTAAACTAAGCTATCATTTTACCATGGTTTTAAAATACAGATTCATGTTAGCCATTCTGGAGATGGTTATCAGATATTTTCAATTTGTTTCTTGCTAAAATTCTACTGGGACAATCAGGTGAAAACTTAATACTGTACATTTTCAGTTTGAAATTATACAAAAGTACTGCAATCTTCAACTTTTGAGGGAATAAGTAAAATTCTGCACACTTTAGTTTTTATTATTATAGCCACAGGAGGCATTTACTGGGGCTATCTCAGAGATTTTTGGCTCCCTTTTTATAAGTTGAATCATAGCTTTGGACTAGTCTAAACCACTATGGAGCTGCCATGTCTTATTAGAATTGTGATTTGTGTTTAAATAAGCTGTCTTTGCCTTCTTTCTCACTTTCTTTCTTTGATTTAACATCTCATTAGCCAGGTCACTCACTGTTGTATCTACTAAACCTTTCATTTAAATTTACCAAGCGGTCAGGTTGTTAGGAAAATATGAGATGGTATAAAGCAGTTTCACTGGGTGGGCAGCATGCTTAATTGTGCAGAGCATGGATCCAATCTTCTTGCAAGTGCTTCTGCCTGGCTTGTGATAGCTTGCTATTATCACCAAGTAAATTATGTCTGTGTCTCTAGCACATGAAAATGTTGAGAATGCAGTGCATCTATTTTTTGTTCATTTATTTCTGAAACACTCATGACCTTGACTTAGATTAAATGGACACATACACATATGTTTTATATATAGTGATATATATAATATGCATACATATGTATATCACTATTCTACTTTCACTACAATTTCTGGAGGGAAGAAAATATTAAACACTATTCTGCTTTCACCTATAATTTCCTGGAGGGAAGAAAATATCCTGTGGAGGCTGTGGGGATTATAAACTCTCCACATTTGAATCCTTGTTTGCTTTAGCTCTTCATTGATGACCAACCTCTCCTAATATGGGTAGAATTCACTAAGGGCACCAAAGCCATTCTAAAGCCTATGCTTGTTTCCAGCCATACCATGACCAGTTAGCACACTGTTATCTCTAATCTCTTTCTAAATCATGAATGTATAACATTATTGTTCTAAAAAGAACCGAAGAGTAGACTTGTACTCATGGCAATTGTAGTTTACCCCAATCTGCATATTCCTTGGGGCAGCCTGTTCAGAGTTAATGTCATTTCCAGAAGAAAATCCCTATCACAGACTTTGTCAAGTCTATATCAAGTCAGGTACTAGAAAAGAAACTGAAATCATAAGCTCAATGATTCCTAAATACTTTCTGCAATCAATGTTTTGCTTGATACTGAACACTCAGTGTCAAGTTCTCTTATCTGTGCTAAAACATGAAGACAGGCTTTCGATTGGATTAGTACACACTGCAGCTAAATATTTATAGATGTAAAATGTATAATTCTGATAAACAACTGTTATATCTTCTAGCCAAACTAACCTTATGAATTAACCGATTTTGCAGCTAAGTTGTTATTTTGTACTCGAAATTGAAAATAAAGAGATATTTCATATCAAATGATGGATTTGGGAGAAAAATATAGCTTTATATACAATTTAACTCTTTATTATTGTTTAACCATACCAAATATTTCATCAATTTTATTATGTCACCAAAGATTTTCTGTCATATTAACAATCTTTTTATTAATAGGAGTATGAATCTTTCTCCCAACTTCAAATGATAGTGTGATAAAGAATCAGAGCTAAGTTGACTTTTGCTGGGCGGAGTTGTACACAATGATGATCTCAGCACTTGAGGGTTTAGGGCAGAAGGATGACTAGATAGAGGGCAGCATGAGCTCCATAATTGTGACTCTTTTTAAAGATGAGTAAAAGCAAATTAATTGATTAAAATAAATTAAAGCTACCTTTTTATGAATGTGAAAATCTAGGTAACTTGTGAGACACATATTCATACTTAATTATCATAGCCATCAGATGTAGGCAAATTTTCCTTTTAACCAATGCGAACCTAGTGCATTTTTGCCCAGAAAGGTGACAAATCATAAAGTACCATCTTCAACACTCTCTTGATGGTTCGTTCTCTTCAGTCTAAGGCAATCAAACAATTGAGCAAGAATAAAATATTGAAATAAATGAATCAGTCTGCTTTTTACCCTTATTTGAATTATTGGCTGAAACAAGTCTGGGAGGGAGGCCAAGAGTACTGTACATTTATTAATAGTGTCATCTTATAAAATATTCACCAACTCCAACTTTTTAGCTTAGGATAACTACTAATAAATTCCCTCAGCACATAAATTGATTTTGTTGTATGGAAGATGACTTTCTGGTTTCATAAAGAGGCAAATTATATTGTTTACAATGTGTTTTTTTTACATAATAGACCATTCTTATAGTGATTATAATAAGCCCATTTTAATTGTTTCATTTAGGCTTATAAAACATCCTTCAAATATGTTCAGCAGAGCACAATATTAGTTCTTAACATACCAAAATAGTAATAATGTTGGTAAAATACAGCAGAAGTCTTATTTAAATGCTACAAAAAATTGACTTGTGATGCTGATGGTAGTGTTTTCTATTAAAAGTATAATAGAGGGTTTCAACTTAAGACCTTGTGCTTACAAAGCAGGTGTTCTATCACTTGAGACACATTCACCACCTTTCATTTGTGTTTTAGTTTATTTTTTTCAGATAAGAGTTTGGGCTTTTGCCCAGCTGGTTTCTGATCATTATTCTCCTACCTAGTTTCCCCAGTAACTGGTATTACAGACTTGAAACACCATGCCTATCTTGTGTTTGGAGATAAGAGTCTGGTCAACTATTTTGCCCATCTGGATTCAAACAATAATCCTTTAGCCTCTGCCTCCCAAGTAGTTTGCAGTTTTGATTATTGTTTATTTTAAAAAGTACTGTTTTCCTTTCAGCTCTATACTGTTTATCTATACTGTCATTTTCACAAGTATCTTGAAGCCTTATATATTTTTGAATGAGCCTCAAACATGTACCTTTTTAGCAGTCTAAAAAAATACCTTTTTTAATTTAAAAGAGGCTTTGGTGCAAAACTGAATTCAAAGTTTAGTTATAAAGAGCTCCATGAAGACATAAAGAGTCTAAATCAAGCAGATATACATGGGGGAGCAGGGACTGGCACTTTATAGCCGTATTTTAGCTTCTTCATGGGAACCTGGGGAAAAATAACATATACCACTTGCTTTATAAGCATCAATGTCCAACAAGAATTCATAAAGCCAACTTTTCACTCATTAATGGAACCTTTTGTTGTGTAGTTCTGTAGGAATCTTTCTGTGAAGTCTCACCCAATTATTTTCTTCTTTGCAACAGTCTACAATGTTCATATCTACACATATAACTTCTGGGTGTTTTGAAGTAAGGAAAAAGGAGTTTTTGTTTTGTTCTTTTTTTCCCAGACAAATCACTGTTATGTGAACCTGGTTAGTGTTGCAGGTAAGTCAGATCTGGTCACCAACTAGGAAGCACAAAACAATCCATCACCTTTACTGAAAGAAGAGACTGGCTGTGGGTTGAACAATTTGTATTTGAGGTATTATGATACACAATATATATGGTAATACCTTTGTTAATAGATTCAGCTATAGTTTTATGAGCTACTGTGCAAAATACACTGATATGAGAATAATGTATGTTCAAATGTGGCAACATCATCAATTAACAAATCTAGCAATCCAGTTACTTTTTCAAAAAAAATAGAAAATTTCAATAACAATATTGTTTCAAAGCTTGTTGTAATCAAATAAAATTTTTATTATGAAAGAGATTGGTCAATAGTAAAATATGCATTTTAATTGCTATTGAACCATGTAAACATGCCTGGATAAAGCTAAGAACCTTGTGGTTTTTTTTTTTTTTTTTGCTATCTAAAGAAGTACAGGCAATCAATGGTAAAACTCTATTCAAACCAGTGTTACCACCCCCCCATTCACTTTTAAGCCTAGTGGTTTTTTTTTAAAATAGAAATACTTGGAAGAAATAATCTTGAATTAAAAAATAAGGTACACATTTTAAGAAATGTACTCACTACTTTACATATGTAACTGTAATCCTTCTGTACATCACCTAAACAATAAAATTAAATAAAAATAAGCTATGCATGCAAACATACTTTATAGTATTTTTTCTAAAATTATTCAATATTCAGCTATAGTAATAAAGTAATTTATATTAGGTTTTTGAAACAGAGTATTATCCATGTACTGAAATGATTACAGAAATTACGTATTTGGACCAATGTTTATCCACATAGTCACTTAAAAAATAAGTCACTCCCAGTCTTACATAGGATGAGAAAAGCTGCTGCAGCAATGGTCTTTTCTTCACTTGCATCAAGGAAAGTCCAGCTCCTCTGCAAAAGCATAACTTTTCTTGAGCCTGCTATAAAGCAGAAAGTACTACATTAGAATGAGTTTTAAAGATTCTTCTGATGGAATTCCAAAGATGACCTGTCTCTTCCCAGAAGAGATAGACATGTATCACCATTGGCAAAGCAGGAGAGAGAAAGAGTTGGTTGTTATAGAAATGAACAAGAAGAAATACTAATATTTTAATGGATGTTTAAAAACAAAGCATGTGTCATCTTGTCAGTTCCAAAACAAATGCAGTGCATACACTTGAATTCACTACTCTAGGTGTTTACCTCGTACTCATTTAGTGAAAAGCATGACAGGACTAAGAGCTCAGTAACCTTTTCCTGCTCTTGTTAATTTTCAGGACACAAGAGAAAGTAATCATTCCAAACCTTGTAGCTCTCATTAACCCACATCATTTTCTTTTACAATATTTTATGACCACATTATTTCTCAATTGGTATTTTCTTCCATTTTTATTGTTTCAGATAATAGTGTTAGTAGTTCCTGCTTTAGCTATTATTAACCTGTTTTTATTCAAATTAATCTTGAGTAGAATTAAAAGAACTCTGAAAATCTGTCATCTGAGTGTGCAAGGTTCCCTGAGTCCATATTCTGTAACAGATCCCGGTCAGTTCACAAGGAAAAAGACAGACAGCTAGTGAAAGAATTGTTTACTATTTCAATTGCAAGCAATCACGTTGTCATTTGGCTCCATTACCATTTAATTATCCATTGAATTAATTGTGTAACTCCTTAGTGTAATTTTGAAGAGCTGTTATATCATTTGTTTCAAATATGTCACTTCCCTCATGTGAGTGAAATCATTTCACAAAGCATCTGGAACTCAGATGTCCCTTATAGGAAAGCTACAATAGGTTCCTTCCCATTCCCATGATAAGATGATAAGATAAAGGAAGAGAGATGCACATAATGAAAAACTCATCCAAAATGGAAGCCCCAAATACATGTGTATGTGCACACACAAACACACAAATTATAAAGGCAACCGTATTACAAACTTTGGTCCGCTATCTGTATTTGCAAGATGTTGCAAGATTCAATGACAGTAAGTTCTTCACACTCATTGCATCTACAAGACAAGTTTGAATTAATCTTGACTAGTATGAAATAAATCTTCAGAATAAAACTGAATTGACTGTGTCTGTTTTCAAAAAAAAGTCTTCACAGGAGAAAATTTGACTTTTTCTCTCTCCCAGGAGTGGCAGTTTACTACATGTTATCATTGCTGTTTAATGACACAGCTTTCAAAGGGAGAGAGAAACTTAATCTTTATATTATTTTAAGCAGTTTTCTTTTCTATTTCCCTCCCCTTTCTGTATCCCACTCTTTATATGCAGTGTGGAAAAATAGTGTGATATTCATTTCTATTGATTAGAAGCAGGATCTGGCCATAGGCATTGTATAAAGTACAAAGATAAATAATCGAGGAGGAACAGTTTGTACAAAACTTAGACTCTCTTTGAAACTTAAAAACAAACTAACAACAGCAACAACAAAGCAAAAAAAAAACATTAAACCTAAACAACAACAAATGTAAAACCCCTGAGGTCAAGTTCAGACAAAAAAGATGTGAAATTCTGCCTCTTTGGGCTCCCATATGACTCTTTAACTAGCAGAAACCAAATGGACTCCGTGTTTCTTTCAGCTGACAATTTAAATTCTAATTCTGGCTACTCATCTTCAAAGAAACAGGAGGCACCCAGCTAGAGCCCAGCATGTAATTGGACCTAAGTCACACTTTCTGCCTGTAATTATGTCCCTCAAGTCAGATGGTTCAAACTGGGAGCAGAGCCATTACTTTAGCTTCTTTGGAAGAGGCTTATATTTTTGGAATAAAAGATGTATATTTTCTAGGGTATATTTGCTTTTTAGTATTTGAAAATAGATGATTATATGGCAGTGATTAGTAAATTGCAATCAGTTGTGATGGGTATGAAGAATAAGCACAGAAAATAAAAATCAAACCAACAAAGTGATAGAATTAAAAAATTTTGCTGAAATATTTTTGCTTGTAATTGTAGACACCTCCAATGGATGCTCACATTTATCAATTATTTTGATTAACACTTGGTTATACTCTGAAACATGGATAGCCAAGCCTGATCAGCAGAGATTCCGTAGTTCAGTTTTAGTCCATTCTGATATGCATTGAGAAGGTGTCTGTAGAAACTCTAGAAAGAAATGTTCTCCATAGTATGTAGAAAAAGTCACAAGTAAAAATTAAATTGTACAACAAAGGAAAAAGTGTCAAGCTAAGTAAAAAATATAGGGGCAGATAAAGAGAGGAAAAGAGACAAGCTAAGGAGAGAAAGACAGGGAGTGAAGGAGAAGGAAGAAAGAGAAAATATATTAGGAAAACTATTATCAAAGAATTCATGGAAAGGGCTTTGAATATTTTCTTCTTCAATTTTGTTCTTGTTACTGCTTTAGCTTTAATATCCAGTGAGCACTCATTGTGAAATAACAGTGTTGTTTTCCTATCTGTGGTGGAATTTTAACTCCTGTGAAAGATGAATTTAGGTGAACAGTTGACCTTCAAAGAATTTCTCTAAGGTCATAGTAAAGTGTGAGAGTTATAGTCTTTACCCTACTAATATATGTTTTTAATGAATGTTCCCATCAATCGACAAGATGCTTGGTTGTGTTGTATGTAAAAACAATAAAAGTAGTAATTCTTGCATTGGCATAGTGCATTTACCTATAAAACTTATTCAAAATATATTCTTTTATCAAGTCTCATGAAAATGTTGTGAATAATTGTCAGTACCCCTACCAGTGGAAGAGATTCTTGTTTAATGAAGGGACACTAGGAAAGGTATGTAGACCTTAGTGTTGAAGCCAATTAACATCCTGAGACAATAGTATGAAACTTAAGCATAGTTAAACCATAAACAGAATCTAATAACTTAATCTCTCTCAATTAGTGGAATTGAGAGTACCACATTGTATCAGAGCATATCTCAATATATAGCTCATTAATGACTACCTAAAATATCATGACTTAATTCTTGTTTATTCTTTGAGATCTGTCTAGAGGATAGGTCTCCTATACTTATTTTTAACTTTTAAAATGTGCCCAAAGATGTTACCATTTATCTATAAAAATATTGAATCTTTTCTATATATCCTTTCTCTTCAAAAAAGTATAACTGAATTTCTATCATAGTATAAGTTTTTTTATGGCTGTAGATAGCAAATCAGTATTTAAAAAACATCTTACAATTTACTCTTTTAGCACTATAAGCCATATAAAGCCTTTCTGCTTGAAACATAAAATTTAGGGGACATGGTATTAACATTTTATATTTTTACATCAATAGTTTTATGCAACTAAAGTTATTTTCTTCAGCAACTTGAACTTTGGATATAATTTTGCATTAGATGTTTTGATACTGAAAGCTGAGAGGTGAAGATAAAACTGTCAGTCACTAACTAAGCATGACAGCTCACGCCTGTAATCCTAGTTACTCAGGAAGATGAGATTGGGAGGAACACAGTTTGAAGCCATACTAGGCAAAGAGTTCATTGACCCCCCAACTCACACAATAGCTGGGCAGTGGCATAAACCTTTCATCCCAGTTAGGAAGGAGCCTGAGGTCAGGAGGCTTGTGATCCCAAGAAAGCCTGGACAAAACAGTTTGCACTGTTTCATGTACAGGCAAAAGCCAGGTATGATGGCACATGCCTGTCATCCCAGCTATGGCGAGAGGCATAAATAGAAAGATTGTAGTTCAAGTTAAGGAGGCAACAATGCTTGATCATAAATGTACTCATTACCTTGCTCATGTAATTGTAACACCTCTGTACAGTATTTTCACAATAAAAAACTTATTTTAAAAAAGACTTTTTTTGAAGATCACATTTAAGGATCGAAGCTCAGTGTCTTAAAAACAAAGAGCTTAGAAAACATCCTATGTGTGAAGGAGCAGGAAAGGGTTAGCCAGGAAAAGTTTTCTAAAGTAATTAATCTAAGAAAAGGGAGATCAGAGGAAGCAGCTGGAGTTAGGAAGGAGTTTACCTAAAATTTAGTCAACTGAAGACAGTCTTAAATTTATCTCAGACATGGCTTAAGAAAGAAATACTCCCTAGTTATTAATGTTAAGCAATGCAATAGTTTAGGAGAATGATTCCTCCACAGTAAAATTCAGAGTTATTTTATGACCTTTAAAATTACCAATGTCATCAAGAATTTGAGGACTGCATTAGGGAGAAAGAAGACTTAAGTTTTCAGTGAGGACATAAATATATATTTAAAACTCTTATTAGCACTAATCAATCATACAAAGGGGATTCATTGTGATATTTGCCACATACATGTAATGTAGTTGGATCAGATTCACCTTATCTATGCTACATTTGACCACACCGTATCTTCCTTTACAGCAGTGTGTGATGGTTTTCAATGTGCTATTTTCATATGTGTATATGTATGTAAATACAGAAATATAACATATATATCATGCATATTTATGCATAGGTACCCACATATGTATATACACAAACTCATGCACATACATTTACATATACACTATACATATATATGATACACTTCTATAGTATTAACATTACTCCCTCATCACCTGTTTTGTTTAAAATACAGTGTTTAAAGAATGTTTTTATATACTGCAAATTTGCTTATATACAAAATCCATAAAAATCACTCAAACATCATATCCAAAAAATGGAAGAGTCCATTGTAAGCTCCTTTATGCCCCCAGTAATTAGAAATATTTATTGTGATGTGGATAAAAACGATGGAACTATTCTCAAATTCTATTATTTTCAAATACTTGGACAAGACTCCAGAGTCTGTTTCCATGGGGTACATATTATTGGAATAAAACCTAAGTTACTTTTAACCCTGTTTCAAAGGCAGCCTAGAATTTTACATCTACTTTGTAAGGTAATCTTAAATAGGCATGCTGGCAGTATGTCTAAATAACATTATGAAAAATTCTGATAAAAGGCTTAAAATGACTTTTCTTTTGACTGTGAACAATGTTTTATATTGAATAATACTTGAATAAAATATAAACTTCTAATATTTTGGCAGGGTAACTAGAATTTGTTAGTTCTATGGCTGGTGTGTTCTTTGTAAACAACTTCAAGAAACGTGTTCCCTGAGGCTAGGTACCACTGTTTCTCCCTTTTCTAATAAAAAACAACTAGAATAAAACAGCAGGCACTGAAATATTCTGCATCCTTTTTCCTTGTCTGGCTTCAGCCTGCTGGAACTTTGAAAATTTTCATTAGAACAGTGCCTTTTTTGTGTATGGCTATAATGAAATTGCTATTGTCAAATGCTAATATTATCTATTAATATTTCCATTCAAAAGTGCTTATGTCTATAGTATTTAAATTTAGGTTTTACACATGTTGTGGCACATGCCCAGTAAGAGACTCTTTTGGTTTTCTTCAGATGCTTGCATTTGGTTATGAACTGTGTAATGCTAAATATGGTAAATGAGCAATAACTAGGTGCTATGCACAATTTATTGAACATCTTCATTTAGAGACATTAAGCAGCAAAACAATGTGCTTCCTCAAAGGAACTTGCCATCTGCATTTTGCACTTCCAGTTGGGAACAGTGAATGTAAAGGTAATTTGATGATAATGAAAATGAGAGTTGTTATAGGCCTAATAAATTACACAAATTATCCTCTGGCATTATTGCATTGCTGCTTGTATGCACCATCTTTAGAACTGTTGAGAAAAGGAAGGAGATGGGTTCATGCAAGCAGAATACAGAGGATGCCATAAAGCAAAGACAAAACTCCTGTGTATTGATTTGCCATTTGTTTTTTGTTGTCGTTTTTCATGCTTTATTCTCCCCTCCCACATCAATTTCTTTCTCTGCTCCTCTCTTGCCAAAGTAGAATACTGTATACTTTATCAGGAAGTTAGGGAAGCAATGACTATTCCTTTACTTTTACCCTTACTTAAGTTCTTGGGTCTTTGGTAAGCATTTTACATTTTGTATGTTTGAATGTGTGATTGTTAATCAAGCTACAAATGCTTATCTTGATGCAGCCCAAAATTTACGTACAGATACGAAAATGTAGGTTTCCCTAGGGAGAAATTACATCTTTGTATAGTAACTGCTTTTACAATTTCCCTTTTAGATAATGGGCTGTACATAGCTCCTCTAGTCCCCTCTTCGAAAACTCTCTGTTTTACTATTGACATAAATTACAGAAATAATTGAGAAGTGATTTTTAATTCTGTCTGAGTTTCACATGCAAATCAGGACTTCTGCAGCTACTGTAATGAACAACAACTGATTATATTGCCTGCTTTATATTATGACTCTATTTTGTATTGCCATCAAATATTAGTCCCACTTATAATGCATTATGTATTTATGATAAATAATTTATTATGTATCATATGTATTAAATATGAACTATTTAAGGTCAGACACTTCAAAATCTGAAAACTGAAAAATCAAGGATGCTAAAATATAAGTGCATTTTATCAATTAATTGGTCAGATATATATGATGTAATCACATATATATGCATATATACTGACAATATGAAATGGATAAGATTAAAATTCATGCTTATAACTCTTATTATTCTACATCAGTCTTGGGGGGGCAGTTCTGGAAAACGGAACCCTAATTGTTTCTTATGTTTAGTTTACATAACTACCTAAATTATTCATTCATTTAATTTTAGTTTAAGTAATTTTTTTGTGTTTCTCCTGGGGCCTGAACTCTAGGCCTGGGTGCTGAACCTGAGCTCTTTTGCTCAAGGCTAGTACTCTAGCATTTGATACACAATTCCACTTTTGGCCTTCTTGTTAATTGGAGATAAAAGTTTCATGGACTTTCCTATCAGGACTGGCTTAGAACCCCAGTTCTCATATCTCAGCCTCCTGAGTAGATAGGATTACAGGCATAAGCCACTGATCCCTGTATGCCTAAAATATTTTTGTGTCATTTCTGGTGCAACTGATTCTCCTGGTGAAATTAGAAATAAGCTGTATGAATAAAAGTTGTTCACTGAATTTATACGATTTACATGCTGAGTCTAGTTTTAAAATTCTATGCATCATTTACTGTCTAATAACCCATATCAAGTAGCAACTACTCAACATGAATCAATTATTATTCATATAAATAAAATAATATATAATTATAACATTATAATTTGAATTAATATCATGCTAGTTGTATACAATACTTAAAATAGACTGTGTAATTTAAAATATAACATACAATGTCTGTTAGTATATATTTTTTTCATTAATAACCCCACAGCATAGATATTATTCCCAGGGAATTGGTAATCTAAAGGTTGGCAAAGATAAAAACCTATTTGAAACCTGGGCACTGGTTGTTTCCCCCCGATAATACTAGCTCCTCAGGAATCTGAGATCTGATAATTGTAGTTTGAAGCCATCCCAAGCAAGAAACTCCATGAGATTCTTATCTCCAATAAAGTACTCAGAAAAAGTTGGAAGTGGCACTAAGGTTCAAGTGGTAGAGCATTAACCTTAAGAAAAAAATCTCAGGGACAGTGCCCAGGAGCTGAATTTAGCCCTAGCTCCAGCATTAAAAACAAAACAAAATAAAACAAATATATCCCAAGATCACAGAGGTAGAATTAATGCCTATATCTCTGAAAGCAAAGCTTACATACTCTTCTGTTTCTAAGAATCAGTGTGTTACACATATTAGTATTTTCTGATACTTCTACCTCCATTCCTCTGATCCACATATACTGTGTTCATGTTCAAGTCTCAATCTTTACCCGTTCTATCATTATCACTTGGAACTTCATTACCTTAAGTACTTGATTAAGACTCTCCTACTGAAAGTTTCCCAGAACGTCTTATTGTACACATGGATGAAAATAATACCTACAACCACTTTACTCTACTTGCTGAATGTCTGCTGTGTGCTGTGTATTTATGTTTCATATATATAGATTTCGCTGGGTGGCTTCAAGATTATACAACTGTCTCAGGCTACATATGAGAAGACAGGTTTACAGAGTTTACAAATCTTCGGGATTACTAGCAGACTCTAATTCCTGTCTAAAACTTAGATGCTAACTGCTTAATTGCTTCTTTATTAGATTGTTATGCATTTTATATAATTTTAGATGTGTTTTCCCAAATGAATGGCAATTGTCCTCAGAAAAGAAGAAAGAAGATAATATATTTTTAAAATACCAATTAAAATTCTTACTTTATAATACACAGGAGTATCAAAAGTAGATAAATAAAAAGTAATAGCTGTTGCTTTAAAGTAAGAATATATATTTACAAGACTAAATATAAAAGCTTAATGACTATGTCAGATTTAATTTATTACATAACAAGAAGGTAAAGGCCTTGAAACCATGACATCATGGAACTTATGTATATATATATATATATACATACATATATATATGTCTTTAAAATTATAGCTGATTTTTTTTTTTGGTTGGTCATGGGGCTTGAACTCTGGGCCTGAACGCTGTCCCTCAACTCTTCAGCTCAAGGCTAGCGCTCTACCACTTGAGCTACAGCGCCACTTCTGGTTTTCTGGTGGTTTATTGGAGATAAGAGTTTCATGGACTTTCCTGCCTGGGCTGGCTTTGAACAGTGATCCTCAGATCTCAGCCTCCTGCGTAGCTAGGATTATAGGCGTGAGCCACCGGCGCCTGGCTTCTACCTGCTCTTAAGGGTCTCTCTTACCTGAGGAAATAATCTCTTTTGTATTACATCAAGTAAATACATAATTTATTTGTTCAATCACATCTTCAGTGGAAGAAGTAAGTGTGTTTCACAGAGGTGACAATGTGTTAACAGTGAAGTATATGCTTTCCTTGGAGGCCAATCTACCTGGCGACTGTCATTCCTCACAACACTTATCTACAAGGCTATAGTGAATTGAAAAAATAATTAGGAAGTCATTTTAGAAAGCTAAAATTACATGCAGCACTTAGACTATTATCAACATTAAGGGTTTTATGAGAAATTTCTATCAGGAAGGGGATGAATATGATGAGTCACCTCTGTAATTCCAACACTGGGAGATGACACAAGAAGATTGAGAGTTAGAGGTCATCCAGGACTATATAAGTTCCAGGCTAGTCTCACTTATATAGCAAGACCTGGTTCCAAGACAAGAAAAGCTGTTTTAAACATTTTTGTCTCTGGAAAACTTATAATTCCCTTGCTATTTCAATGAGGACACTGTAGCATTTAGGCTCTCTTGCCTGATTTACTTGATGATTGCCTTTTGGAAATTTTTTGTTTACCTTCTCCTTAGGCTTTCACATATAAGCTGGTGAAACTGTTTGGAAAGACTGGTTTTAACAATTCTGGCAAAGTTTTCAAAGTCCTTTCTAATTAAACACACACACACATACACACACACACACACACACCAGCAACATTACCACTAACACCACCAAAAATCCCTCAGTTTTGAAAGCTGATGAAATGAAATTAACTAGATACTTGCTATCTCTCTTATGAAATTTTATTACTCATATATTGTTATGCTATGTTATATTTTCCATTTTTAAATGTTTTATAATTTTCTTTGGAAATTAAAAAGTATATTTACAACTTCACTTTTTGTACACTTTCATTCAATTTATAAAATATGTAAACTTGGGAAGTGATTTTTTTTCAGACATGAAAGGTGATTTTTTTCCAGTTGAACTTCATATCTGATTTTTACAAAATTTCTGAAAATCCATATTAAACAATTTCAACTCAAATGCCCATTCTGCATGCTTGTTATGCTTTATGCCAGGACAATTGGAGCACGCACACTCACACACACTATATAATAGCACACATACAAACATGAATTTTCTGTATAGTGCTTGTGATCTTTTAAATATCCATTTTTACTTTCCCTCATAAATTTCTAATTAGCAAAAACATCCAATTACCAATATTTTAAAAAATAGTAAGCAAGGTACAGAAAACTGCTAATCTTTCCCCCCAGAGAACACAATAAAATTATTTTTACTGAAGGAAAAAAAATTAAAGTTCTGAGTGATTGGAATTCTAATCTGGAATGGTATATCACATGAAAATAGCATGATTAAATACTAGTCAACAAACTTAGTTAATGTATCTAGTGTAGATGATGTACTTAAAATCACATTACAGTAGTTCATGCTAGCTACTTAGGAGGCTGAGCTATGATGATCACAGTTTGAAATAAGACCAACAGGAAAGTCCAATAGATACCTATCTCCAATTTGCACCAAAAATGCCAGAAACAGACCTACGAGTCAAGTGGTAAAGTGCTAGCCTTGAGCAAAACAGTTCAGGGCCAGTGTTTAGGTCTTGAGTTCAAGCTCCACTACTAGAAAAAAAACCCACATCATACGAAATTCATTCAGTAGGAGATCTGCCTTCTTTCTCCCTCTACTTTAATCCTCTTTTCTTCTTTTTTCTTATTTTTATGTCATGCAGAAGAGTTATTGAATCTGCACAAACAGATGTGAAAGCAGAGTAGCATATCTATTTCAATTGTAACTTCTTTAAACAAATACATGTCAGTGAGACTAAATGTATGGCAGTTGTTCTTTGTCCATGGTGGATACTCTATTTTGGACCCCCAATGGATGCCTGAGTTCATAGATGGCAGCAAAAGCTTTATCTGCTGTTTTATTTTCCTGCACATATAATCATCTTAATTAACAACTTAGAGTGAGGGATTTATAACTAATAGTAAAGAGAATAATTGTTTCAATATTCCATGATAAAAGTATGAGAATATAGTCTATCACTAGTCATGGCAATATTAATATTTTGGACTATAGTTGACCATGGGCAGCTGAAAAAGTGAAAACAAAAATGTTGAGTAAGGCAAATCCTGTAAATATCTAGCAGAAATTAAATTTTGGTATCTTAATTCTGCCAGCCTGTTGAAACTGGAATTGACAAGTGACACTCTTGGGGAGATCTCTCCTCATTCACAGAACTCCTCCTGCTTTATTATTCACTATCAAATTTTAGCATTTTCTTTATTATGCTTGACTGTCTATGAGCTGTGTAATCCAGATGGAAGGAAATGAGGATACTAAAGCTTTATAGACAAAGAACTAAGTTTTTGAAGGAAAAGGGAAATGTTTCACTTGAGAGACTACACTTTTTGGTTCTGTTCAGAGCAGGTGGTGTATGAAATTTATTAAAGGGATGAATAATGAGTCCTTTTTAAATGTGTCTGTGTTAAAAGAACTAATTTAACTGAGATTAATATGATCAACTTTGTTTGACTAGCTTTATAATTTAAAGTAGAAATAATATTGTTCTTGATAACAAGTACTACTATTGAGTTTCTCTCTAATTATGGTGGGTTACATAGGGAGCCTTATATGAAGAAAAGGGATAGGAAAGAGGAGGGAGAGAAAAAGAATGCAAAACAACCACAACAACAACAAAATCATCTGTAATTGTCTCATTCAACAGAATTACATTTTTCTTCTTTTAAGTCAGAGAATCATATAGAAGAATTTTGTGTATGTGTGTGCAGAAGGAAGAAATCTGCTTAAGCAGACTGGGAGGGAGTGACGGCCAAGTTGAGAGTCAACTGATGTTCCAACCTAAAATGTGCCCTTGCCCTGCCACTCTCAATCTGCTTGCCCAAGTATAGAAAGAGATTTCAGGAAATAGAAATAAAAGTCTTCGGTTTGACTCGAATCTCTGAAAATGAGTGACATAACAACTGCATTTTAAAATCATAGGTATTAAAATCATAAATATTAAAAGACAACTCTATTTTCAACTATGATTGAAATAAAAACAGAATATGAGTTCTATTACTGGCCTGGGTCTAAAGATGTCACAGACTTAGCATTTGTCCTTCCCATGTTTACAAAAAATAAAGAAATTTAAAATCAACATGGACTCAACATAGAACTGCAGAGCCTACTTCCAAGTCAAGAAGGACAAGCAGATTCTGAGTCCTACATTGAAAAATGTTCACTCTGAGTCTTAGGAGTGAAAACTGCAAGGGACTAGAGAGGCTGAACATAACACAGCCTGGGAGGGAAACATCCTGAGATTCCAGTCTTGAGGAGTGTTACTTCCTGGAGGCCTAACTTGTTCCTACACCAAAGGACTGAAAACAATTTTCTCCTAAGTGTGGCAGAGATAACAAGACCCATCTTCATTAAATATGCCCAATGCCTTTTTTCTAACAAAGCACTACTCTCTAAGCAAAAAAAAAAAGTTTTTAGCAGAGCTTTATGTAAGTTTTGGAATAACATTCTTCTTGTGCTAGCACCTTCCATCTTTCCTGTCTTGTGGGAGAGACACAAAAGAAGTTACATAATCAAAAGAAAAACCTCTCAGGCAAGCCAAGTCCAGAGGATAAAAAAAAATAAGAAGGATGGAATGATGGAAAATTTGAGCACTTAAAATTATAATAAATGGTTTAATTTTCTAGACTGTTAAAACAAAGGGGGAGGCAACAATGCTTGATAAGAAATGTACTCATTACCTTGCTCATAGAACTCTAACCCCTCTGTACAGTATCACAATAAAAACTTATAAAAATTACCAAGTACATAAATAAATATGAAATAATACATTTTGTGTAACCAGAACTACATAGAGGAATGACCAAATGTTGGAATTATCAGACAAGAGGTTTAAAGCTAATGATGTCTCATTTACCAAGATTGATCACATTCTATTTTTATCTTCTTGATATATATATATATATATATATATATGTATATATCAATTGTTACATCATCTGATAACTCTGTGTTTAACTACTGTGAAACTTCCAGATTGATATCTAGAATAGTTACACTATTTTCTGTTCTTATTTATCAACATTGAATAAATATTGATGCTTTTTTATTTCTTTAGTGTATCATAGATGTACCCATAAAAATTCTTCACATTTTGTTAAAGTAATACTTTACTATTTCATGCTTTTGTTGCTACTACACTTTAGGTGCTATCTAGATTATTATATTTTATAGAAAATATTAATATTAAAGTATTAAAAAGTATTATATCCTATAGAAAAATTATTCATACAGATTATCATATCTTATAGAAAAGTATATAGGACCTAAAATTAACTGGGATGTAAGTATAGACTTAAGTTATGAGCTTATCGTTCTTTTCTTGTTGGTTGTGGAGCTTCAATTCAGGGTCTGTCATTCAAATATAGTGCTCTACCTCTTTGAGCCACAGAGTCATTTCTGGTTTTCTGGTGTTTAATTGGAGACAGAGTCTCAGATTTTCCTTTTGGGCTAGTTTTGAACCATGATCCCCAGATTTCAGCCTTCTGAGTAGCTAGGATTACAAGTGTGAGTCACCAGAGACTGGCACTTTTCTACTTTCTATCCCAGAGTTTTTTTCTAGAAATAAGTCAGAGATAATAGATAATATCAAAGCCCAGTGAATTCCTTGTATAGGAGAGTCTTTATTTCTCATAAGCATGTCTGTCTATAGGATTTTCCTGAATTGGGTTGTTTATAAATTTTAGTTAAACCTCTGAACTTTTAAAACTTGCTTTGTCAAACTGTTCATCTCTATTGGGCACGGGCAAATTCATTTTCCCTTGCCTGTGATGCTGAGGGAGCTTTTAACACTTTATCCTAATTTACACCCAAGCAGCATAACAATTGCCCAACTTGGCAACTTTCAATACACAGAATGGATAGTGACACATATCCGGGGTAATCTAGCCAAAGGAATAATTTTAACAATTGCCTGCTCATCTTTTATTCCCTAGGATCCAAACTATCATCTTCCATTGAATAGTGTTATTCAAACAGCAATTTGTTACCAAATCTATTCATTCTGCAAAATGGAAGAATTGAGATGATTACTTGACGATGTGTGTAAAACACATGTGAAACTATAGCTTTAATCTAACTGGGTCACCATGCCACACAATGCTACCTGGCTCCTTTCTCCTCCACAAAGTCTATTCTTTACTTTTTCCCATCAAGAAAATTTTACCCTGATACCAATCCTGTAAATTACAGCTATTTCTCCACTTTAGCAAAAGATTGTTCTGTTCTTGAGCCATTTGTAGCTCTATGGAGAACTTTTTGTCAATTACAAAGCAAAGTTGTCTCCAATACCTACCTAAATGCTATTAAGGTTTTCAATATCAGACTACTGGCTTTACTTTTCTGTAATGCATTAAATAGTATCCATTGTTGCCTAAACGTCAGCCACACTAATTTTGACTTGTTTACTTATGTAAACAGAGCATAGACAGTGTTTTGTATTCAGCTGACCAACTAACTATACATTTGCTATTCAATGTTCACACTAATTTCCTTGCCTTACCATGTACTCAATGGACTACTGATGTGCAGGACGACCTCACTCTTCAAAATCAGATTTGCTTGTTAGCTCAACATCAAATATAACACATGTTTTTCCCTACATGCCTATCAATTTAAGTGGAAAATAATACCCTACCTGAACTCAGAAACTGAACCTATTTACTTGGGTATCTTCTGCTAGGAGGTGAATATACCAATATTAAATTCTAAAATGAGGACAGTGACTCAGCTACACATTGATGGAGACTGTGATGGTCACAATTTAGCCTACTCAGGGAAAATGTCAGTGAGAGCCCATCCAAATAAACACCTAATATGGTGGTGCATGTCGGTGAACCCAGTAATATGGAGGCATGATAAGGAAGCTCACAGTCAAAGGCAGGCCTAGGGAAAATTTTGTTTTTCAAAGCAAGTCCCTAACTGAAAAATATCTGAAGCAAAAACTACTGGAGGTATATCTCAAGTGGTAAAGTGCTTGCCTAGTAAGCACTACATTCAAAACCCAGTACCAATAAAAGAGAAAATAAAACAAAACAAAGAACAAAATCATAGGCATAACAAAGTTTAAATCCTAAAACCATGCATCAGTTCAACAGTTCTCTTCAGTATCTGCATATAGACTGATCTGGAGGTGGATTGCAGTGATTACAGACAGGATTTAAGCTGCAGACATGAAATACAATCCTACTGTGCTCTGAGAGAGATGATAAAAAATTGACAAGCCTGAGGCCATGTAGCCAGTGCATATTTTAACACCACCATCCTTTGAATTCTTCAGAGGAATCCTCTTTTCTGAACTCAATACCTTTGAAAGGATTCTTTTAATTGAAACCAGTTAAATCTCTAGAAGGATCTCTAGTGGCCAGGAAATGGCTATGGAAATGTCTGGTATTGGTAGAAAATCGGGTCATCAGGTGGCTTCTCTTTTTCTTATAGAAAAGATAGTTTAAAAAAACTACCCTTCCAATTTCAAATATAGTTTTAAAAATGGCCTCTCCTAACATGTCAACTAACATCTGAATGATCTGAGCTCATCAAACATGGAACATATCACTTGATTTGTTTCACTTGTTTTAACATCATCCCCAAAGATGCCTTTTCGTACATGACTCCAATAAGAGCTCCCCAAAAGACACTCTAACACACTTATCTCCACTGGTGTCTACTTGAAACCAATCTTCCCTGACCTTAGACACAAACCATTGTTAAGGGTATAACACATTTACATATTTTGCAATAAAACATCAATTATTTGCAAAAAAAAACCCTTAGGTTTTAAGTGAAAAGAAGCCCATTTGTTTCCTGCAGAAATAATAATGACATATTCACTTTCCCAATGCCTTTGATGTCTGATATTTTCTTTCTTTGTATTCTAGCTATAAACGATAAATATTAACATTATAGAAATATGATATCTTAGTCTTGGACATCTTTTTGATTTCTAAAGAATGAATAGGAGAAACTAGTACCATCTAAGAAAATGCAGTATTTAAACTGTTTAAAATAGATGAAAAGAAATCTAAGCTGAATGTGTGGGTGCATGTCAATAATCCCAGCTTCCTAAGAGAGACTGAGACTAGACTGGCCTCCAAAGCCATAGAGTTTGTAAAGAGAATTTTTGTTGACTTTTAGTAATATCGTTTGTCTCAGGCAGTAGCTCATCTGCCATGTAGGCTTATTTACGGGCTCAAGAAAGCACTGGGTCAAAGGCATGGTCACTGTTAAAAGATGACTAGTAATTCCTACAGATCAGCCTTATTCATATTCTGACCAAAGTAATAATTTTCTAAGTCCTTTGTGCATCAAGTATGCTTTGATATGCATAATTAGCAGGCATTCCAATGTTAACTGAGTATAAACCTCATCAATTATATAAACTCCCAAGTGGGTCTTAAATAACACCCTGGACTCAAACCCATTATTTTTGCAATGAAACACAAAAAAAGTCTCATAATAAGTATGATGAAGTAAGATAAAGATAATGCAGCCTCACATCTGTTCACATAAGGTTTTGTTCCCAAGTAAATTATAAAAATGTTGGGAGTTTTCTAATTTTTTTTAATTTGAATATAGGCCTGCATATATATCAGAAATCAATGAACAAAAAGACATTGTCTTGTTGATTCTTATATAATCAACTTTTTCCATTGTAAATTCAGTTTTATTTTTGATGTTCTAACTTTGACAAGGACATTAAACAGGTTCACTTTTTTTGCCTGTTGAATGCTAAATACCCAGTCTAGGAGAAATCTTTTGATTTTAAATTTATATGGCTTCCTGCACTTATTTCCCCCTTCATAAGTAAAAAATCTCATGCTTTACTAAAGCTGCTGACAACATTCTGCAATTCTATGATCAACTATTTCTATGCTTTTTCTTTTTTAATAAGCTCCTGATACTATTTTTTTTTGTCCATGGTACTTGAACTCAGGGCCTGGGTACTATTCCTGAGCTTTTTCTGTGAAGGCTAATATTCTACTACTTTGATCCACAGAGCCACTTCCAATTTTCTGGTGGTTAATTGGAGCTTAGAGTCTCATGGACTTTCCTACATAGGGTGGTTTCCATCTGTAATCTTGGGATATCAGCTTCCAGAGCTAGGATTACAGGCATGAGCCACTGGTGCCTAGCTTGGTGTTTTTTGTTAATTTTTTTATTTTTTATTGTGAAAATACTGTACAGAGGGGTTACAATTACATGGGTAAGATAATGAGTACATTTCTTATCAAGCATTGTAGCCTCCTCCTTTGTTTCCCCTTCCCATCCCTTCCCAGCCTCCCCCCCCCCCCCCCCCCACCAAAGTTGTAAAGTTCTTTTCCACATGACAGCTTGTACTTCTTATTGTTGCAACGGGTCCACCTGTATCCTTGTTTAAATGACTTGTTTTTCCCCTTCCCCTACACAAATTATACCTACATCAAATACAGTGAAAGCAAGGGTTATACTGTGGGGGAGGGACATACAAAGCAACTAAGAAATAATCTTATAAATGTGTTAGAAACAAATGCATGAAAGAAAAAAAATTAAATACATATCTTAGGTTTCATTTTCCTAACATCACCTTATCTGACCTTTTCTGCTTGACTCATACATATACTAGATATTGCAAATAAGGGAA
>NW_012267306.1:3862586-3866728 GCF_000151885.1 Dipodomys ordii
AAAAAAAAAAAGGTGAAGAGATTGTGGGCAAAGCCCAGCCTGGCAGCAGAAATAATTAGGAGAGTGATACTGCTTGTGCTTTAGAAAATTTTATATTCAATTAGGAATTGTGCTCTCATGTCTATGCTGAAGCATTATGACCAATGCAATCCATGAACACATAGTATATAGCAAATTTGTGTTTAGGGCAGTCTGGGTTTGCCTCTGGAGTGCTTTAGGCAGGGAAAGGGTTTGAAGCAAAGAGAAATCAGATAATACATTGAAAAATTCTCAAATATTTTACTATATACATTTTTTGGTTTTGGATTTTTTTTTACATTTTTAAAATTTTTTTTATTGTGAAAATATTACAGAGGGGTTACAATTAGATGGGCAAGATAATGAGTACATTTCTTATCAAGCATTGTAGCCTCCTCCTTTGTTTCCCCTTCCCATCCCATCCTCCCCCCTCCCTCCCCAACCCTCCTTCCCCCGCACAAAGTTGTAAAGTTTGTTTTCCACATAATGACTTGTCATCGCATTGTTGCTATGGGTCCACCTATATCCCTAGTTAAACGATTTGGTTTTTTCCCTTCCCCTCCACAAATTATACCAACATCAAATACAGTGAAAGCAGGGGTTATACTGTGGGGGAGGGACATACAAAGCAAGAAAGAAATAATCTTATAAATGTGTTAGAAACAATTGCATGAAAGAAAAAAACATTTGAATACATATCTTCAACTAGCATTTTTAAAAGAGAAATATTTTTAGCTTTTATGATAATTTTGCTTATACTCCCAAATAATTATCTATTAGAAATATGTTTTCTTTATTTCTTGTTGGAAAGAAGAGGGAAAAAAATTATAGGGAAAGTTGTAAAGGTGATGCACAGAAGGTTTATAGTTACATAAGTGCATAAGTCAGGTAATGAGTACATTTCTTTTGGAAGTGTCTCCTGTTCCCTAGTTCTTTCCCAGGTTTTCTCTCCCAACCTCAAACATGGTTGTATAGTTCATTTTCAACATAGTGTCCAATGAATGCCACTGCTGCATTTGTTCACCCTTGGTTCCATCATTTCTGTGCCTTTCTTTTTCCTCCTAAAGACGAATATGTGAACAAACAAGACAAAGGTAAAGAAAATAAAAAACAGCAACAAAGGGAAAAAATCTTGTTTTCATTTCTTAGAGTTCATTTCGATAAATAATATTTTATATGATCATATGCACATAACATGGAGCCTTTGTGATCCTCCCCAAATAGTTTCCTCCTTTTGGTTTCATTGTGGGCCTTATTTCTTGTTGGTGGGAGAAAATGAGGGAGGGGATAATAATTCTTGATAAGAATTGTACTCCTTACTTATGTAACTGTAACCTATCTGTTCATCATCTTTACAATTTAAAAAAAATCTGTGTTAAATCCATTCTCTCCTAAATAATACTGGAAAGAAACAGGACATTGTAGAAGATCATTTTCTGTTGGAGTCCTACCACCAGGAACTAGGTGCCTTCTACTAGAAATATTGGAGAAGGACCTTGATATCTGAGAAAACTTAAGTTCCAGAGGGTTCAGATGGTACCATCTGGGTCTTTTTATGTGTCTCAAAAGTAGATCACAGTTTTATTCATCAGAGAAAAAAAAGCAATAATTACAGAATTGTTTAATTGATGAATAATATTAGAAGTTATCAAAAGTTTTAACATACTTCTTTAAAATGTTAAAAGGACATTATTATATTTAAACCTAAAGATATCTTGCACTTACCTGAGAACAACTTTCTAAGTACATTTTTTCTTGAGAATTATACAATTATATAAAAAATATGGCTAACTAACCAGCATACATAAAGTGACAAATGGAATACAGAAGTTTCTATTGATATTTTGTCTACATTTCAGGATATCATCTTTACATAGAAAAAAACTAAAAGCAAAATATACAAAATTATCCATAGCTTATTATACCTTAGTAGCAAAGGCTGAAATGATGTTAATTCTTAAAAACAATGCTAGCCAAAATTGAATTGAAGAGAAAATAAAATCAAATGATATACAATTGTTAGAAATATAATACTATCCAAAATTGAATTGGGGAGAAACAGAAAATCTAAGTTGTACTAAAATTGTTAACAAAATTGAAAGAATAATTGAAAATCTTGCCATAGGGCAAAATCTCAGACTCAAATAGTTTTTAGAGGGATCCATATACATGAGAACATGTGTATATTGAATCATACATAAACTATTTCAAAAAAAAGAAAAAGGAAAACTCATCAAAGCTCTTATGGCAGTATTTTTATATTCTAGATAGCAAACCAAAGCTAGATAAGAAAAGACTAATTAAAGATTGTTCTAGGGGCTGGGAAGGTGGCTCAGTGGTAGAGTGCTTGCCTTGCATGCCTGAGGCCCTGGGTTCGATTCCTCAGCATCCCATAAGCAAAAAGAAAAAAGCTGGAAGTCTCGTTGTGGCTCAAGTGGTAGGGAGCTAGCCGTGAGCTGAAGAGCTGAGGAACAATGCCCAGGCCCAGAGTTCAGGCCCCACGACTGGATCTCCCCCCCCCCAAAAAAAATTCTGTTTTCAAAAAGAAACAATTTAATAAGAGACCTGTCTGGGTACTGATGGCTCACACCTGTAAGCCTAGCTATCCAACAGCCTGAGACCTTGGGGGAAGAACATACAAAAGAAATTTTAAAAATCACATTGTACATTATAAATACATTAAAAACAATAGCAAGAAAGATAAAACCACTTGCGTCCCTATCTTGGGGCTTATTTCACTTAGCATCATCTTATATGGCCATATGTATATATAATTTTCTAATTTGGGAGGGGAAAGAAAACAACAAAGTGCTGAAATAAGGATACAGGTTGACCCATTGTAACAATGAAATGTACAAAACACTAAGTTGAAAAAGAACTTTACAACTTCCGGGGAGGGGAGGGAAGGGAAGCCATAGTAGGGGAAAAACAAAGGAGGAGGTAACAATGCTCACAAGGAAGTGTACTCATTACCTTACTCATGTAAAAGTAACCCCTCTGTACAGTATTTTTACAATACAAAATAAGAATCTGAGATCTGGGCATCTTTGTTCAAAGCCAACCCCAGGCAAGAAAGCCTGTGACACCATTATCTCCAATTAAACCACCAGAACACTGGAAGTGGCGCTGTGGCTCAAAGTGGTAGAGTGCTAGCCTTGAGAACAAAAGCTCAGAGACAGTGCTTAGGATCCTGAGTTCAAGCCGTGCAATGTATGAGAGAAAGAGAGAGAGACAGAGAGACAGACAGAGACACAGACAGAGACACAGAGAGAGAGAGATTATAGAGAGAGAGAGGGAAGGAGGGAGGGAGGGAGAGGAGGGAGGGAGGAAGGGAGGGATAGTTAGAGGGAGAGGGAGAGAGGGAGAGAGAAACAAAAAAATAGAGAGGAGGGAGGGCAGTAGGTAAAACTGTGTTCAACAAGCACGTGCTGGCTGTTGTTTGAGCTCAATCACCAGAGTGGTTACAAAAACAGCTGTATCTTGTGATATGATGAGAGTAGAGAGTAGCTAGTGAAGCAATGAGAAATGTTCTAATCTGGCTGTACACTACTGCCTTTGTTGAAGGGCTGGATTGGCATCACAGAAAGAAGACCTAAATTATTTTTTAAATCATAAACAATTTGATAGAAAAAGAACAGAATTTGCTACATAGACTAATCACATACTTCCTCTGACAATTTTTCTTCCATCATATCTACTAGCCTGGTGACAGCCCAGCTTCCTACATTCATTCATTAACAGACAGATCTGCAGATTAGGTTGATGTTCACTTTATTAAAATTGGTGATTCAATTTTAAAGGATTTTCAGAGGCTTTGAGTTTATATGGACTTGTGAATACCCACGACTAAATTGACTGGCGAAACTTTTCTAAGTTGAGGGGAAAACATATGTCCTACTAGGCTTTTTTTTTTCTTTTTTGATAGCTCCATTTAAAAGAAGTTTCTCTTTTGGAGAGGAAAGCAATCCATGGGAATTTCTAGTTTTGGCTGCTATAGTCAACATTTATATCAAGAAGGTGAAGAGATGGGCTGGGAAGGTGGCTCAGTGGTAGAGCGCTTGCCTTGCATGCATGAGGCCCTGGGTTCGATTCCTCAGCACCACATAAGCAAAAAGAAAAAAGCC
>NW_012267306.1:3868038-3913206 GCF_000151885.1 Dipodomys ordii
CTGAACTCTGGGCCTGGGTGCTGTCCCTCAGCTCTTCAGCTCAAGGCTAGCGCTCTACCACTTGAGCCACAGTGCCACTTCCGGCTTTTTTTGTTGTGCTTATGTGGTGCTGAGGAATCGAACCCAGGGCCTCATGCATGCAAGGCAAGCGCTCTACCTCTGAGCCACCTTCCCAGCCCAGGAAATGGAAAGACTTGGAAACAATTATATTAAGTGAAGTAAGCCAAGCCCAAAGAAACATAGGTACTATATACATTTGACTCCTTGCTGATATACTTAAAAACTACAGCAGAGCAAGGGGTCATAATAATTTTATTTTTTCTCTTATTTTTTCAAAATACCTTTGGATAAAAGTGAAATCAATACTTAAAAATGAAACACCCTTGGAATGTTGATATTTCACCAGTAGATTTTTGCTTAGTAACTTCTATTAGATGATTTATAAAACATTTGAGCTTCTCAGATTTATGTAAGAGAAGCCTTATCTTCACAAATCATGGATGACTATGCTTCTCTGAGATATGACCATATTTCTCTGAGTTTCTTTCATTGATAGGCTGAAGTCCTTGCTTTCTTCCATCCTGAAACACATGATTCCTATTATTGAGTAAGTGAAGGCTTTATTTATTTTCACTGTCTTTATATTTCTGTAAGTGGGTATGTATGTGGGGGGAGAGAGAGGGAGAAAGAGAGAGAAGGGGTTCAGAGGGAGGGAGGGAGAGAAACCTTCCTTAATGCTATTCTTTAAACCAATTTAAATTTTCTGGATATTTTAATGTGTTTATTTATTTGTATGTTTATTGGTTTTGGAGGCATGGTCCTGCTATGTAGGATAACTATCCTAGATATCATGATGCTCTTGCTTCAGACTTGTGAATGTTGGAATTAAAAAAATGTGTTACTATGTCAGATATCTATGTTGTTTTTACTAAATGGGAGGCCTTTACATGTGTTTTGATATACAGCTGGTTAAAGCATTATGTTTCTACTTTTTAAATTTTATTTTTATTGTAAATTTTATATACAGAGGGTTTACAGTTACATACAGACAGATAATGAGTACATTTCTTTTTGAACGGTGTCGCTCCCTCCCTCGTTTTCTCTTGAAGCCCCTCCCCCAAAAGCTGTATAGTTCATTTTCAACATAGCATCTAGTATCACTGCTGAATTAGTTCACTCTTTGTCCCACTATTTCTGTAATTACCCTTACCCTCCCCCAATAGATAAACTTATATACAAGACAAAAACTACAGAACTCGGGGCTGGGAAGGTGGCTCAGTGGTAGAGTGCTTGCCTTACATGCATGAGACCCTGGGTTCAATTCCTCAGCACCACATAAGCAAAAAGAAAAAAAGCCAGAAGTGGCACTGTGGCTCAAGTGGTAGAGTGCTAGAATTGAGCTGAAGAGCTGAGGGACAGCACCCAGACCCAGAGTTCAGGCTCCATGACTGGACCCCCCCCCAAAAAAAAACTACAGAACTCAAAAACAGTGACAAAGGGGGAAAATTAAAACCAAAACAAAAATAATCACAAAAAGTAAAATAAAAACCTATTATTTCCATTTCTATAAGCATCATTTTATATGGTCAAATGCAAATAGATATTGAGCCTCTATTATCCTCTCCTAAGAAGATCCTCCTTTGGTCTCACTGTGTGAATATTTAAAGTCCTGTTCAATTTATCATGTCCAGGTGTAATTTTTTGTCTTTCACTATTCATTGTGTTTACTTGTAAAGTTGTAGGCCTAGACTAATTACTACAAACGAGAGAAACTATATACCTTATGTTTCTTCGTGTCTAGCTTACTTCACTTAATAAGATTTTACCCCAAGTCTTTCAATTTCCTTATTAATGGTACCATATTTTTTTTCTGATGGAAGAAGAGAATTCCAGAAGATAAAAGAATGAGAACAGGGAATAAACTAAACTCTCTGATGGAGCAGAGCTTTAGGGTCTCATCAGACACTTCATGTCTAGAGTCACATCAAAGAATTTGATAGACACTTTTGACTGGAGAGATAATCATTACTTCTCTTCCAATTGAGATGGCCATATGTAAGATATCAAGTTTGTGCTTACTGAAGACATGCTAATTTATCATAGATTGTGTGAAAAAAAGTCTGTTTCCCAATCTTCATTTATAGTAAACTTTTCTTAGAATGGCTCTATCTCTTTGATAAACTCACATTGCTAGAAAAAAAATCACCTTTTCAGGAGAAAGGAAAAAGAAGATGAAATGGATCAGGTACAACTCATGAATTTTTATCTAAATAAGGAAAAATCATGACAATATAATGCAGAAGTATAGATAATAATGACTACCACAGAGAGGTGGTTTTAAGTGTCACACTTTTTAATGGAAATAGAAAATCATGCTCCTATCCAGGATTTTATATGCAGTAGTGACTGAGTGAAGGACTATAATCATCATATGCTCATGACTATTTGGTATTGTTTTATTTTAAAATGCAACTATATTACTCCTTTAACAATATGGTGGTTATATATTTAGTTATATGTTTATAAGTAATTGATATATATTATATATTTAATAAGTACAATATATTAAATAATATTCACTTATAGTACCACTTTAAAATTAATTGCAGTTGCAAAAGCTAAAAATTATTTTGCATTTTAATGTTTAGAGTTAAAAGATAGCTGAGTATCCATACTTTCATTTTGAGTTTTGATGGTTCATTTAAAACAGTTTTCGTAAACAAATGCCTCACTAACACATAATAGAAGAAACTTTGAATTTGAGGGAAATAACAATGTTACATTTTGTTGAACATCTAGAAATGATGAAGAATATTTTGTCTATTAAGCTAATATTAGACAAAATTTTCAATATTTTACAAAATTGGTAATAGAGTAGAAATATCCAAAAGATTTTGTTTACTTTTGACTGTGCTTTTCTATTGTGGTTACATAGTTGCTTGCTGGATTTTTTCTTTCATTATATATATAAATGTGTGGGGGGGGTGGGTGTGTGCACGTGCATTCAGATAGGCATTTGAAATCATACAAAAGCCCTATTAAAACTTGGATTTACCTTTGCTTAACTATTTTATTGACAAAGAAAAACTCATCATCAGGTTAAATGGTGCTCACTTCAAGAATGAACACATTTCAAGTTTAGATTTTACTTGTTTAGCACCAAAACACATGTCTTTATGCACAGGCATTAATTTTTATTAATGTACACAATTAATATGTTCCTCTAAATTTAATACATGTTAGAGGTTATATAACTATTTAAATATATCTTCTATTTTTCAATTTCCCACATTACCATAGGATCTTCCAATAATGTTGAGATATGACATCAGAAATTAGGTAGAATATCAAAAAGATTAAGTGATAGGTAAATATCCCCATAAATGAACTAAAAACCTGATTTTTGAAATTGGACAATTGTGAATTGTGATCATCAAGTGTATTCATTACTGTGAACCTATGGTATTCTGTTTACATTTAAATCAGTATATTGAGAAAGTTGACCCGGGCGCCGGTGGCTCACACCTGTAATCCTAGCTACTCAGGAGGCTGAGATCTGAAGATCGCAGTTCAAAGCCAGCCCAGGCAAGAAAGTCTGTGAGACTCTTATCTCCAATAAACCATCAGGAAACCAGAAGTGGTGCTGTGGCTCAAGTAGTAGAGCACTTGCCTTGAGCTGAAGAGCTGAGGAACAACGCCCACGCCGAGTTCAAGTCCCACGACCGACCAAAAAACAACAACAAAAAACTGAATAATTGCCCCAAGTCATTAATCATAATGACTTTGTAAACCTGGGAGATACTGCAGTGAGATACTAAACCTGGCACAGAGCTGCAAATGGTTAAAGATCTTAGAAAGAAGCTGTTGTGTTTGCACAGTCCTACAGGGTTCCTGATGGATGCTGACATAGTGCTATGGGGCTTTTGTTTTGTTTGGGTTTTGATATTATTTTTTCTTTTTGCATTTAGACTAGATAGTTTTTGGGCAAAATCTTTCAGAGCTTTTAAATCATAAACGAACCTGAGAATATTACTAATATATGCAAAATGTAAATCTCTTGGATGTCCTTTTCAGAAATGTTTTATTTGGAGGTGAGTTAAGAGTTCTGAATTTCTAGACTTAAAAGTACACATGGGGAAGGCACAGAAATGAGTGTTAACCAGGAAAATAGGGGAAAAAATCCCACAAATTCTGTGTCAGAGTGATTTAAGTTTTCGATCGTTAATTTGCTTCTGGCTGTAAGCTGCTGACTTTGACCCACAACGACACAATTGAAGTTGTAAAATTGTTTAGTAAGGAAGCAGAGACTTGCTCAGCAGGCCCTCTGTAGAGTCATGAATGGGAGTCACTAGCTTGTTCAAAGAAAATAATAGTCTTGTAACTCTCTCCAGTCCAGTGTTCTGTGCTAGATTATATGTTAAGTAGCAATTGCACCTTAGACGAAACACCAGATCTGTTTACTTTTAGCACATTGTGTAATTCCTTTCGTTCACATAAAATTCCATATGTATTATCTAGGTGCAGGTGGCTCATGCATGTAATCCTAGCTACTCAGGACACTGAGATCTGAGGATCGCAGTTCAAAGCTAGCCTGGGCAGGAAATTCCGTGAGACACTTATCTCCAATAAATCAACAGAAAACTGGAAGCGGCGCTGTGGCTCAAGTGGTAGAGCGCTTTCCTTGAGCTGAAGAGCTGAGGGACAGGGCCTAGGCCCAGATATAAAACCCCATGATCAAACAAAAACACACACAAAAACTACTAAGCCCAAATAATTACTATTCCCCATTATTCTCTAAAATGAAGATGTCAGTGTTGTGTGATAAATAGTGCTATGCTATTTTCTACTCCACAGAATACCCTCAATGCAGATTTCCTCTGTTTTATGTGGAGCACACCCTACTTGGTGAAATTTAATTTGTTCATCTCTACTAGTGGCAAGATTTGAATGGGAGGAAAATATCAAATTCCTCATTCTCTTTGAATTGTGAGTAAAGATTTGATGTATGCTGAAGAAAATAAATGAAAATAGAATAACAAGTAATACAAAATTTTACAATATCTGATTAAAGTTTTTAATTTATTTACAATTGATAAAAATATGATTTACAAGAGAGCTATTCTTAATATTGCCTTTTGGAACATTTGGAAACTCCTTTGTAACCACCTGAATAGAGACCATAAAAGATCCAGAAATATTACAGAATTTCATATCACATATTAATGATATTGTCTAGAATCTTAAACTTACTTCAGAACTATCTTTGAAGTCATCTGGTTCAATCTCTCAGCATATTTTGCAATACAATCCATTTTATTTTTAGGTAAAATTTAGTAATGGAATTCTAAACAGAGCTATATATATATATATATATATATATATATATATATATATGTATAAAACTTGATAGATTCCCAGTCATTTCTATTAGTCTCAGTTCACCAAGGTCAATAAGTAATATTTTTGTACTATGTGACTTTTTTGAAATTTTTCACTATTTCTGTTTCTTTCAATATTCATAAGCTTTTTTTCAGAACCTCTCGTTTTCTTCCTGGCTTGTTGGCCAACAATCTTTTGAAAATATAACCTCTAGAAAATTCTTCAAATGTGAACAGAATTGTCTTGAGAGCCTTGGAGTTTTTCAAGTACACTTAAAGACATCTGTTGAATGATTATGATAAGGTCATCAAGAGCATTTACTAAGCTATGAAAATTTTATTTTAATTCCCATTGTTTCTCCTTCAGCCTCTATAAATGAAAAGCTTTTGGGATTGTGTATCTAATTTCCATGAAGTGATACTCATTCCAACACAATACTTACTATATAACCACTGCACAAAAATTCCACTTTGGGATTTCTTTTTTGTCTTTTTTATTGTAAAGATACTGTAGAGAGGGGTTACAGTTACATGAGTAAGATAATGAGTACATTTCCTATTGAGCATTGTTACCTCCTCCTTTGTTTTTCTCCTACCATCCCTTCCCTTCCCACCTCTCCTACTACTCTCTCCCTGTCCTGAAATTGTAAAGTTTGTTTTCAACATAGTGTCTTGTACATCTTATTGTTACAATAGTTCAACGTGTATCCTTATTTCAGCATTTTGTTATTTCCCATCCCCTCCCCAAATTCGAAAAATGTATATACAAGATTCAGAGCACCAGAACCAAATAGAGTGAAAACAGGGGTTATACCATGGGGGAAGAACATACAAAAGAAATAAAAAAAGTCACATAATGCATTATAAGTACATTAAAAACAACAGCAAGAAAGATAAAACATCTTGTGTCTCTATCTTGGGGTTCATTTTGTTTAGCATCAGGTTATATGGTCATATGTAAATAGCTTTTGACCTCTCTTGCTTGTCCTAGACATATACTAGTTACTACATATAAGCGAAACCATGGGACTCATGTTTCTTTGGGACTGGCTTAATTCACTTAATATAATGTTTTTGAAGTCTTTCCATTTCCTAACAAATGGGGCAGTGCCATTCTTTCTGATGGAGGCATAGAATTCCATTATGTATATATATATATATATATATATATATATATCACATATATCATATATATATTAAATTTTCTTGATCCATTTATCTACTGAGGGGCATTTGGGTTGGTTCCACATCTTAGCTATGGTAAATAATGCTGCAGTAAACATAGCTGTGCTGGTAGCTTTAGTATGGCCCTGTTTGTGAATGTTTGGGTTAATGCCCAAAAGTGGGATTACTGGTCATAGGGGAGCTCTATGTGTTGTCTTGATGAAGCTTCATACTGCTTTTCAATGTGGTTGAACAATTCACTTTGGGATCTCTGACAATGGAAATTGCTATTACTTATACTAGATACGTAAATTACCTAGTTCAGATGATAACTAATTATTGTTTTGTTCCTGGTTATTGCATCCATTTTTAGTTTGTTGTGCACTTAGCTTTATGCTGTGGGAGAAGGCAACTACCCTAGAAATCAGAAGTCTGCAATTCTGGCTTTGTAGAAACCATATATCTAGTCATGTGGTGATGAATGATACCTGTAATTTACATAAGTATCTCCTAATAATGTAAAAAGTAAATTAGAAATTAAAAATTCCATTTTCTCAGAAAATTCCATTTTCTCAGAAAATTCCATGATGCTGTTCCATGGAAAAGATGCACTTGTAATTTAAATGATAATTCTACTAATCTGGAATCATAAAGATGGCAGAATAGGAAATTCTAGAATTTGTTCTCCCAAGGACCAATTTGACCATAATATATGAACCAGATAAGAAGTTGTATAGCAGATCCAAATTGTGAGTGAAATGAAAAGAAATTTTAATTTTAACGTTATATGTATCAATTGTTCTTATAAGCCAGTGGACTCCAGCACTGAGAATACCGCCTTAATCTCCAGCTTCTTCCCTGAAAGACAGAAGAATTGAAATATGGATCAAATATCAACAATATTTCAGTGACCTTCCCAAGGGATTGACCTCTCTTGTCTCCCTTGCAGTGTTGATGAAATTGGCATAGTAAGGTCACCTGGAACTAATTACATACACAGTTCTGCAAGGTTGTGAGGATGTTTATTTTCTTATTTAATGAAATAATGCTAAAAAAGCAAACATTTCATCTTGTCAATTTCTTTTGAACCAAGTGTTTTATGGAACTTGTAGAGCAAAAGGATAATGAAGTATCATCGTGGAAAAAGTTCCCAAGGTTGGGTGCCAGTGGCTTATGCCTGTATTCCTAGGAGATACTCATGAGGCCGAGATCTGAGGAACCAGGTTTAAAGCCAGCTAAGACAGAAAAAAGTCTATGAAACTCTTATCTCTAGTTGATCACTAAAAAGCCAGAAGTGGAGCTGTGGCTCAAATGGTAGAGGGTAAGCTTTGAGCAAATAAATTTTAGCAAGAGTGCTCAGGCCCTAAATTCAAGTTCCAGGACCAGAAACAACAACAATAAAAGTACCAAGAGAGAGTGAATTCCCAAGTATGAAAATTCATACATTATATGTTAGCATTTAATTTTTGACTATTAGAATGTATTAGCAGATGAAATAACAGCACACTTGTCAGGTAATTCCTATTACAATTTGTAATATCTAATTAAAATTTAATAAGAAGTCAATGAAAAACTATGTATTGGGAGTTATATATTTTAGTGTAAAGAGCAGGAGTCTCAATGTAATAATGAGTTAAGTGTTATTTGGAATTTCCATTTTTGGGATGTATTGCAGGTGCAGATTCTGCACTTAGAACATGGCACTGTGACAGATACTGTGGCAGTCAGCATTGCTTTATTATAAGAGTGCTGAAAGCCTGGAAGGGGATAGTGATAAAGGATTGCTTGATTTGGAAAGGAAAAACTTAATTAAATTATTGTGTTTATTACAGGGAACAAATAATATTTAATACAGTTCAACAGACATTTACAAGTCAATATGGAGTAGATACTGTGCTCTATTTATGAATGTAAATATAACAGTAACATTAACTTTCTAATTATAAAATATAATCAAATCTTCCTCACATACTTAAAACCTGAAGAATAGAAAACAAAATTCAACTAAGTGATATAATAGGTAAGTTTGTAGATTTGGAGGGATTTATGATAGAATGAAGCCACAGGGCATGCCTGATAAATGATATTACAGGAGCAAGACCAATATTGCTAAGCCCAGACAATACCATCCCCTTAGGCTACACAGAACCACAGAACATGGAAGCTCACCCCACTGTAGCCACAGGAAAAGCAGACCAACCTCACGGCCTCAAAGAATGCACAAAAATTCAGTTAAATAGATCTGAGAAGGAATAGTATCAGTGCTGAGGCACAACCATGAGCTCTTATATTTAATGAAATCTGTAACTAGAAAAATTGTAAAAGAGTTTTGACCTGAAGCTATAAAAGCAAAAAGCACTGAAATGAAAATAGGATGTGATAAAACAAAATTAGAAATTTAATTAGTGAGAAATAGGAGTGTTGATATGGAAGCAAAACAACTGAAAAATAGTGGCTTCTACATAGCAGGACAATAAGAAAGCTGAAAGCTCAAACTAAGATATTCTTTCATAATCAAAAGGAAAACAAATTTTTAAAAAAGAACAGAAAATTATGGAGAAAACTAAAACTAGTTATGTGAAAATAACAATAAATTAGAAGATTTACAATCAAAGAGGGAGACAGACAGACATAGTGGAGAGACAGAGAGGAGGAAGAGATATACCAGGAGTAGTTAACAAGAAAAAAATGCAACCTGTAGCTCATGACTGTAATCCTAGATACCAAGGAGTCTGAGGTCTGAGGATCACATTTGGAAGCCTGTCTTAACAGGAAAGTTTGTGAGACTCTTATCTTTAATAAAACTATTAAAATATAAGCCAGAAGCGGCACTGTGGCTAAGGTAGCAGAGTGCTAGCCTTGAGCAAAAGAAGCTCAGGACAGCTCCCAGGACCTGAGTTCATGGCCCAGGATTGGTACATGTGAACACACACACACACACACACACACACACACATTTGTACAACACAGTTAATAGTCAGAAGAGAGTACACATAAACAAACTAATCATGGAGGTAACAAATGAATATTTTGGTTCACATCAAAAGAAAGGATGTGGAAACCACTGAGAAATTAAGTTTTCAATTTTTATATTTGATGAAAGATTTATATGCAGAACATATGGCTTCCAAAGTGTGTAAGAAAGTCAAATAGCCATATCTTTAAAGTAGACAAAGGAATAGCTAGAACATTCAAATGACATTAAGAATATCAAAAACCACTAAACATCATTTGTTATCAATCAGCTGAAATTAAAATAATTACACAAATAAATAGACATATTATTGAAAACTAACATCTATTGGAGAAGTTGTGAAACAAGAACTTTCAGAAACCACAAATGGATTTGTTTATCTATAAGCAGTTTGTAAAAAATGTCAGTTGTGACTTGACTTTCAACTCTTAGATATATAAAAAATAGTAATGTATATGTATTTGCTACCAGGAAATAAGTACAAGAAAGTTTGTGACAGAAACTGTGTGTACTCTTATAGCCATATAAAATAATGGACTATCTCTAATGGAAGCATTCATAAATCTAACAAAACCATGACTGAAGTAAATACCCTAAACATAGAGGAACACCTGTGATATCAGAAACACATGTGATATAACTGGTAAAATCACTTGTAGAAGAAAGCAATGATCTCAGCAAGGAGATCCAGTTGAAGCGCCATTGGCCTTGGAAAGTTTCTACACCTGAGCTTTATACTGGTGACTTTTGGAACTTTCTACATATATGTTATTCTCCAAGCAAATGATTTATTAAAAATTACAGTAGATTCAACTTCTATCAAATGTGTAGCAAGTCTAGCATCATGATGACAGTTTAGTGGTATTTTGCAATGAGTGTCAAAGATGAGTTTGATGACGCTGAATTACTGAAAAGCAGTAGTGAAGATAGAGGTACTTTAAGAATAAAATGAAGAAAAATGTAACTGTAAAATTGTGTACTGTGACAGAATTGTTTTTTTTTTTTTTTTTGGTTTGATGTGTGCTTGAACTCTGGGCCTGGGAACTGTCCCTGAGCTCTTCAGCTCAAGGCTAGCACTTTATCACCTGAGCCACAGAGCCACTTCCAGTTTTCTGGTGGCTAACTGGAGATAAGAATCTCATGGACCTTCCTGCCCAGGCTGGCTTTGAACAGTGATCCTCAGACTCAGCCTCCTCAGTAAGCTAGTCTCACTGGCATGAGCCACCGGTGCCCCACACAAGTGGATATTAATGAAGTTAAATGTATCATTGGTAGAGACAAACAGTTCTGTTACTATATAGATACAGGAAGTGGATTGGTATTAATACATTAGTGTTAAAATAGGAAGGGTTGGGAAATATCTCTGGAAAGCAAAACAGGTCACTGGTGATAGAAGACCTTTAATGAAAAGTTTGGAAAATTTACTTTTCCTTGATTTTTGGAAGCTTTGAAGAGGTTATAAGGAAAGTAGTGTCGCTATCAGATTTGCCTTCTATAAGGTAGAACTGGACGGTGTATCTGAAGACCATGTCGTATAAACACAAAACCAGGAATTTTTTTCTATTAAGAAATGCGTTAAGAGAAAATTAGAATATACATACATGTTTATGTCACTCATTCACAAATATTGAAAGCCATGATTTTGCTTTGAGTTAATTTTATTTTTCTGACATTTGCCTAGAGTTGTAGTCCGCACTGAGCCCTTTTTTTGATCTACTTTCCTATTTGTCTGTGACATGCATTTGTAAATAGTTCACCACCATCAGCACCTAACACTTTAGGTACTCAATAATTATATTGTTGATTTGTTGTAGTTGTTACACAGGGTTGAGAATAAGGCATGGAGCCATGTTTTTTCTTCTTTCCTCTGTGTGAAGTTAATTGGGCTATGTAGAAATTCAATTCTCTACTTGGCCTTAGAAAGCCCTTTTTATCATCACAGTAGGAAACTCATTTTAGGCTTTTAAAACATACTTTCATGGTTTTGATGTGATTATCATTATTCTAATCATTATTATTATCCCTCATTAAGTCTCTGGACTACAAGGGCTACAATCTCAAGACAGAAAGTTTTTAAATAGCCTTTACCTTTTTTAACTGCAATAATTGCAGCAAATGATGAATTCCAAGGCCCTTTACATTGTCTGGGCTAAAATGCTTACATTCTTTGGTTAATAATTGTCTTTATTGTATAGGGATGTGTTGATGGCCTTAAACTATCACCTTCTCCCTTCACATAAAAAGACTTTACAAATAAAAATGAAGAATGAAAAATTCAAAGAGCTGCTCTGAAAATAGGTAGAACGTGTAATGTTTAACAGGCCATCAAAACAGATTTTCCTTAGCGTTAAGACCTGTGTCTCATTTCCAGTGCTGCTATGTTACATAAAGAAGCAGCAATTTAAGCAACATCAACCATGACATACAGAAAAGGATAAGAAAATCATATATCCTTTCTAATCTTTCTGCTCTAGGATGTTTCTTCTCAAATCCAGACTTCATGTTGCTGTCCTAAACAAAACTTTTCTAAGGCACCATTCTGGAGATGTGCCCTCCAATACCTGAAAAAATTCTAGTAGATTATTTTACCCAGTAGAAGAAAGCTGGCATTCTATGGTCTCTACTATCTCAGTCATCTGGCCACAGAGTGGCTGTTAGCCAGGGACTATTTTGGATGAGGATGTAGCAGGGAAGAAGGGTATTGATGACATATAGATATAGGGGAAAAAATTGCAATAGATGGATGAGAACTACTAGCAAATATAAAGTCCTGGATAATATTGTGGGGTATATAAAATAAATAATGAAATAAGTAGTATTTCATTTAGTCAGGAAAGATCTTTGAGGAGTGGAAAGTGGAGGGGTATCTGAAAGTTTGGAGAAAAGCATTCATGAAATATAATAAGTCACTGGCATTTGTAAAAGAACACAGCCACAGTAGAATTAAAAAGAGGACTAGTCTTGTCCAAAACACCTATTATTCCAACCTTTAGTCTAGCTCCAAAGAAAATTCCAACTTCAAGTCATAATATTATATACGAACATTCTGGATTTGCTCCCTCCAGGAGATGCATTCATGAATATCTTCCATATGTAAATACTGGCTTATAAAATATATCTGTAATAAATATATTATAGATACATTATAAAACATCTATATATGTAATATATGCACATTTGTATGTATATATATATATAGAGAGAGAGAGAGATATCATTTGTGTGTGTGCATATAGGTATGTGCACACACACAAATGATCCTTGTCTCTGCTCTGATAGTCCGTCTATGATTCAGAATCCATCGTAATCTGGTGCCTTCTGAGGGTACTTTGACTTAATGCAATGTCTGCTTTCTAAGATCACTAAACTTGCCATCCTCAAACAGTTCCTCCATGGAGAAATAACAGAGCAGACTCTTCCTTGTCTCAATTATTGTTAAGGGAGCCCCCAAGAGGGAGCCCTGGAAGCAGAGCTATAGGTGAGGATAAGCCAAGTGTATGTTCAGTGAACAAGCAATGCATCAAGAATGAGTTAGATGTGAGTGAAAATTGCATTGATGTGATTTTCCAGAGACAATGAATGATAAAGTTCACATTTAAGGGACAAAGCATACTGAATTTTAACATTAATATTGATATTAAATCAATACTTTTACACTCTGTTGCTTCTTATGAATTTTAGTACATGAAAACAACTTTGGTAACTTTTTCTTAGAATTAATAAATATGACAGGGCTAGGTTGTAAATTTTCCCAGATATCATTGGAAAACATGAATGAGAAGTAAGTCCATATGATGTCTATGAATCAAAAGATATGGAGTGTTTCATTTTTCTTTGAGGTCACTTCCCTTGCTGTTTTCTAAAATGATCATTTGTTTGTTATATATTCATTACCTCAGTTTATAAATAACAAGGAGTCAGAATATGCTTGAACTAATATTCAGGTAACAAAACTTATGTTGGGCTCTCATTTTTATCCTTTTTAGATGACAATGTCCTTAATTTTAGGAATACACGTTTGTGCCTCATTACAGTCTTGAATACAAATTTTATTCATTTATTTGGCAAGAGCCCACCAAACACTTTGATAACGTCTGAAAATCAAAAAGTCTAAAAATAAAACATAGAAATAATAACTTATGATAATTCCATATACTATGTATTCATTTATGTTATACAGAAAATAACAGCCTTATAATTGGCTATCAGCAAAGCTGAGTATTTTTAAAAAATTGTTTTGGATCAGTAGCCCTCCTGAACTGCTCAGGATACCTAATAGGAAGAATAGAGAACAATGTTAGTCATATAACAGAAATCTAGATGCAGGAGTGCTTGCCACACATCTTCATGTTGGAGTATCTCAGAGGGATGTGAAGAATAGTTTTGTAACTAAAGAAAGATGTATTCAGAAAATTTATTTAATATCCAGAAAGATATATTCCAACAAAGTTATTGAGGTCTATGCTTTACTTCTAGGTAAGTGCTAGTTAATATTTCTTCCACTTCTACTTGAACATGTAGCCTCAGTACAAACATAGGCTGCCAATTTTTTTTTTTTACAACTAGAGGGCTTGCATTGTTTTGGAATGTACTATAAGGAATTCAACTTCTTGAATACTTACTTTACAGATAGTTGCTTTGCTGAAATATCTGATAGAAAATTTTAAGCACTTAACATTCAAAAAATGCCAACTGGCATTTTATTTGATACAATCTGAACAACTTTTATCCTTAGATTATTTTCCATCATACAGATTAGAAGATTATATAATATATTCTTCATTTCACATATAAAAACCTGATGTTCTAGTAGCACAACTAGAATCTGAGAAGGATTTCACTTTTGGCTGACTTTGAACTCTCATCATCATGTGCTATAAATTTAAATTCACCCTAGTACAGGCAGACTCATGAAGTCCCATGGTGTAATTACATGATGAAAATCATGTTTTTCTCTTCCAAGAGAGAAAGAAAGGGCCAATTGTGATGACACTCCTCAAACACCCTGAGTTTGAGCCAGTCAGGAGGGATGTGGGAGTTTCTGGAGTTTTCCCCTCCTCTCACTACCAGGCATAGGCCATCATCAGGTCAGTCCTGAGTTAAAGTTAACAAATGGAGCTTTAATGATGTAAGCCTACATCAACTTGTCTCTGTGAAGTCCTTTGAAAGCAAGTTTGCAAACCATTCTTAATTCATTTGGAAAGGTCACCTTTTTATGTGGTCCACATTGTCTTCTGAGGAACACAGTGCTGCAGACAAGGAGTCAACTCCTGGAGGAGCCTGTGGATTAGGAAATGAGACCAACATGTCAGCTATAAAATCTGTTCCTAGCTTGGCATGACTCCAGTAAGAATGGAAAGGCTGGTGGGGGGGGGGGGTGTGGGCGAGTGAGGGGGCGGGGCTAGCAAGGATCATAGAGAAAAGGATTCATGAGACCAAGCAATTCAAGTTCCACTGCTCTGGTTAGATGCTGTGCCTATTCACTCTTTCTTCCAAAGGATGTAAATGGGAGAATCAAACTTGAGGACTCCAATATGACAAACATTTTAGACTCCTCAAGTGACCTGGTATAAACCAGCTTTTATTTAGAACCAAGTATTCTTTATGATAAAATTAGATTGCCTAGAAAATAAATTAAACATTGAATGAGTTCAAAGAGGGAAAGTTCACAGCAAACCCTGATTGATATTAAAGAAATACCAATGGTTCATGAGGTTGATCTAAAAGAGAAAATAGAAATGTAGCATGAGACTTTATAACAAGAGCCTGGTGGGTCTTGTCATATTTTACTTTTAAGCGATACAGGTCTCCAACTACACTCATAATAGATTGCTCCAGGGTGTAAGAAACAAAGGTGCAGTAGTTTCTAGAGCTGCCCCATGCTCTTCCTCACCCTACTGTCTGCAGTCCACATTTTTAGCTCCTTTTTGGAGGAACTTTCATGCCCTGCCACTACACAGAAAAGGCAGCCTTTTGTAAATTCTAAGAGGAAAATTTGCAAGCTAAGATTTGGATGTGAACAGTACATTTCTCTGGAGCTCAGATACCTACCTGTCCATGGGTGTCTTCCATTTGAATAGCTTTTTTTGAAAAAAAAAACAAAAAACAAAACAGACTTACTGATTTTAAAGTACAGGGACTTGTAGCTTCCCTTCCTGCCCTGAGCATGAAGGATTCCAAACCAATTAGCAGAAATTATATATTAAAATAAGACTTTCATGATATGTATATTTTTATGATTCTTCAAATTTATAATGTAATTTGAATGTAGGAGTCACGAAAAAAATCATACAGAAAGTCAAAGTTGTTTTCCCAGAATATGGATGCATATAATAGGGATCTGTAATTGTTAGTTTGGGGCTCAGATGATATTGCATTTTTCTCATATGAAAATTTCAGAGTAAGACCCATAACTAGCTCCTATCTATCTATAACATGTTTTATCTTGATACTCCACATCTATGTTGAAGTATCATTTCATTATGAGTAAAGGGATGATAGAAAATTATGAATTAGTATAGAATCTTACAAGCCTTGCCAACAGATTCTGATATTTCTCTCTGAATTTTAAAGTAAATCGAAACCTGTAGGATTACAAAGTTGACATGCAGAGACAAAATAATATTTCAGAAACAGACTTCAGTAGGTAGGAAGAGGACTCTGGACTTCTGTTTGCTAGTCTATACCAACCAAGTATTGTGCGCAGAAGGAGTTTGGAATCTAAATAGTAGCTATCCATTGATATTATCCAAGAATTCTCTCTCCCTGTGTGTGTGTGTGTGTGTGTGTGTGTGTATTCAGAATCCTAAACAAAAAATCAAAATAAACATATAAAAAGTTGGAAAACCACTTTAAGATTACCTAAGCCAGATTAAGACACTGAAAAATACACTTCTTTAAGAAAAATATCACTATGAAAGTTTATTACCTTAAATTCCCAACAATGATTCTTTTATGCAGCAGCCCTTCTATTAATTTTGTTTTATTGACAGTTCTAAGAGACTACTAACATTCTGAAATTGTCTGTGATTGAACTCTTGCAAAATCACTGATGGGATATACATTTTGCTTCTCTATTTGTTCATGGTCTCCTCTAGACCCCCACATTTGAATGCTTGGCTGCTATCTAAAATGATCACTCAGATTAAAATTGCATATATATTTATAAACATATATCTATGTATAAATATACATAACACACACATACATTCCTACCCTAGCTCATATACTGTATTCATTTATGAAATATGCAGTTAAAGGAAATACTACACCTATAAGTTATACCACATCTACGTATATGTAATTTCATATGTCAATTACATTATCTCCAGACTCTAAACATAGAAATTTTAATGAAGCCTGGGCTAGGGTCCCACAATCCCCTAAATGATCTAAGAACCTGAAACAAGGCACAGCTCCTAAAAATTCCAATTTCAACCAATAGTAGCACACTTGCTACATCAGGTTTTGAGGAATATATTTATAGTATATAGAACAAAGGATAAAATCAGAATCACAAAACATAAATTGTGTTAATTAAAGAATAGCTTTTGGGGGGGGGAGGAGTCTGTAGTGATCTCTAAACTTATTCTCTAAGTGTAAGATTTTATGATTTTTTTTTGCCAGTCCTGGGGTTTGAACTCTGGGCCTAGGCTCTGTCCCTGAGCGTAGCTAGAAAGCCTAGCACTCTACCACTTGAGCCACAACATCACTTAGGCTTTTTCTGTTTATGTCGTACTGAGGAATCAAACCCCAGGCTTCATGCATGCTGGGCAAGTACTGTACCACTAAGCCACATTCCCAGCCAGATTTTATGATGCTTTTCAACATCAGAATTGCATTTCTTTTTTTTTTAACCAACATAGAAGACTTTGAGATGGTTATGTGACATTTATTTCATTCAATTATTTATTAAAGGAAATAAAACTAATGCAATAGTAAGAAACAAGATGCCAGAGAAGACTATATGATTCCAAATAAATTAATTAGATATCTAGGTAGGATATAAAATTATAGGCATGAAAGCCAAACAAAGAACATATTATGACAATTATGGCATAATAATACAGAACATTGTTTTTGTATTTTGTATTTAGTTATGATAATGTTGACATTATGTAGAAAGGAAAATTTTGAATCTCAGACATTACCATAGAAATTTTTGCTGCATTTATGGCCTTGGAAGGAATTTTGCAGTATTCATTAAAGATATAAATATATGGGTGATTTGACTCTATTTATAAAAAATCAACATATCAATGATGGTAAGAAAGAAAGCCAAATCTAAACAAAAATTTAATGGAGAATCATTGATATTATTAAAATCCTGGGGGGAGAGTCTAACATAACAAATAATGTGAGTGATCGTTATATAAATAAGGACATTCCTTTTTATTCTTTTAAAGTTTTAAATGCTTAATCTACCTTTAGTTTTCTATAAGTAGTTAACCAATTTTTCTAGCACCATTTACTGAAAAGGCTATCTTTATTCCATTCTATTTTTTTAAGCTCTCTTATCAAAGATTAGATGGCTATAGGTCTGTAGGTTCATTTTTGGGTTTTCAATTCTATTCCATTGACCATACTAAAGCTACCAGCACAACTATGTTTATTGCAGCATTATTTACCATAGCTAAGATATGGAACCAACCCAGATGCCCTTCAGTAGATGAATGGATCAAGAAAATGTGGTATATATACACAATGGAATTCTATGCCTCCATCAGAAAGAATGACATTGCCCCATTTGTTAGGAAACAGAAAGACTTGAAAAAAATGATATTAAGTGAAGTAAGCCAGGCCCAAAGAAACATAGGTCCCATGGTTTCCCTTATTTGCAATAACTAGTATATGTCTGAAACAAGCAGAAAAGGTCAGATAAGTTGATGTTAGGTGAAATGAACCCCAAGATAAGTATTCAAATGTTTTTTTCTTTCTTGTGATTGTTTCTAACATATTTATAAGATGATTTCTTTGTTGCTTTGTATGTCTCTCCCCCACAGTATAACCCCTGCTTTCACTGTATTTGATGGTATAATTTGTGGAGGGGAAGGGCAAAAACAAACCATTTAAATAGGGATACATGTGGACCCATTGCAACAATGAGATGTACAAGTCGTTATGTCGAAAAACAAACTTTACAACTTTGGCAGGGTGGGGGATGGGAAGGGATAGGAAGGGGAAACAAAGGACGAGGCAACAATGCTTGATAAGTAATGTACTCATTATCTTGCCTATGTAATTGTAACCACTCTATTCGGTATTTTCACAATAAAAATAAAGAAATAAAAGAAAAATAAATGTTTAATCTGACTTGTTGAATTAAAAGCACTTTATGCAATTACTTAAAGGTCGTAATATTAATACTTTAAAATTTTTTAAATGCTATTTAAGCAACAATGATGCAAGAAGTAAAAAGTTATAACAGTAAGTCAAGGAAAAGTAGGGTGCAAAATTACAATACACCACTATAACAGAGCTTGGCAATTCTCTTATAGCCAAGTATTTTTATTTATTCAATCTTGTGCTAGATGATGAGTTGAATAGAGTGTGCCTATTGCTCCTTAGCCTGCTAGGTGATTATAGTTATTATGCTTTATTATACATTTATGCATATTCATTGAGGAAATGTGAACAACACTGGCAAATTTTGGATATGCTAACTTGTCCCTGAAACAAATACCTTAGTTCCCTCTCTCTGAAGTCTCCATTAATAGTATACTCCTGTTTTGGTATCTGAATTCGTTTTCTCTTAAATAGAAGACTATTTCTGGCATAGTATCAAGACTCCAACAGACAATGTAATTGTATGGTTCCAAACAATTTCAATTTATGAGAATTTTCTCCCTATCACAGCTAGTTACTAAATTCGAATGCAAAGACCACCCACACAACCTCAGCAGGCAGAGTAAAATTCCACCATCCAGAGATCAGAATTAATTTGCTTCTTTGTATTTGACACAATGATTGTGAAAACATAACACTGACAGCACTGGCATGTGAGGAAAATTGATGAGGGCAGTATACCTAAGGAACAGAAGGAGAAGAGGCATGCCCAGGATGGGCAGGATGATGCTTCAAGGACATGCCAGAAATCAGCCTGAAGCACTGAAACACCTTTATGCAATGTGACAGAACCAACCCCATGCTGCCATCAGGAATGGGACAGCTCAATTTGAAATGAAGAAACCAAGGCCCGTGCTGCAACTCAAACTACAAATTTCTAGGGAGAAACAATGGATACCAATCTCAAAGTCACCCTCAAATACGTAACAGCATTGTCAAAAAGCTGTATCAGTCAGACACAATTGTTAATTTATTTCTTTGCATTGGCAGACAACGAATTAGAAATCAAGGGGTGACATTTCCCAGGTAGTTCACATTTTCCATTGAGATGCAGTATAATTTTCATTCTGCTCCTCAATTGAGTAACAAAGAAAAGGAATAATAAACAACTAAGACAATAGAAAACAAAACACCCAGTAAAGAGCTACTGGTCATGAAATATATCTATATCTATATATATTTATATCTACACATATATTTATATGTACATGGATATACATACATACACATACATGCATGTATTTCATGTACATGGGCTGCACTAACTATGCATACATATGCATATGTGCATATATACATGTACATACATGTGTGTACACATGCATGTATATACACATATATACACTATACATGTAGTGTCTGCACATCAAGAACGTATCATCACAGTTTAAACTCAAGGTAAAAAAACCTGGAGAGTCCATTTTCTTGATGAAATGAAATTTCCCTAGAGAATCTGAAATAAGCCAACAGTGTGTTTTGTCCACAGCTCTTCTCAAACAGAGATCTCAGAAGACAACTTCATCTGTTATTCTTTCAAATCAGACTTCTCCCTTCTAGCCATGCATGAACTGATGATGACAAGAGCCAGAATCTAACCACAGCACTTTCATACCTAAACTCTGTTCATAGGTCTTCAGTTTGCATACCATCATCATCCATCACACCTTAAGTTATTGCAACAAATTTTTAGCCCCACCTTCTAAATGTTCCAGCACCTCCCAACATATCATATACAGGAAACACATCATATGCAAAATACAACACATTGACAAAAGATAAGTAAAATGAACTCTTAAAGATTGATGTAATAACATTACACTTTCATTCTTAATGTACTAGGGAAATATTTTTAGAAATTTCTGTTTTTAGGAAGACAGTTTCTCCTTCCTCTCTGTAGATTATGTGGTAGGCATCTAGAATGCAGGGAGACAAGTTAGGAGTTATATGTGTGCCAGGTGAGCTGAGATGATAGAATGTACCAGGTGAGTAGCAATGGAGAGGATATAAAGAATAATGCATGTGTACATTTGTGTGTGTATGTATATGTGTGTATAAAGTGGCTGGAGATCAAGGAAATACCATCATACCTTTTAAATAAATACAATATTTAAACTGCATGATAATTAACAGAGATGTAGAGCAGCAGAACTGGCAAGACATAATAATAAGTTCTAAAATCTAAGAGGATGCTCAAGGTTTTCACCTGACAGCACAGTGGGATTGAGTTGGAAGAAGAGATTTGTGAGAGCAAGCTAGCAGTACTCATTTAGACAGGAACATAGGACCATATAAGATGATGCTAAGCAAAATGAACCCCAATGTAGGGGCACAAGAGGTTTTATCTTTCTTGCTGTTGTTTTTAATGTGTTTATAATGTACTATGTGATTTTGTTTCTTTTGTACATTTTTCCCCTATAGTATAGACTCTGTTTTCACTGTAGTTGATTCCAATGCCCGGCATCTTGTATATACATGTTTGTAATTTGGGAAGGGGAAGGGAAATGACAAAACACTGATATAAAGATACATGTTGACGCATTGTAACAATGAGATGTACAAGACACTATATTGAAAATGAATTTTACAACTTTGGGGAGTGGAGGGGAGAGATGAAGGTGGGGAAGGAAGGGATAGTAGGGGAAAAACAACGGAAGGGGTAACAATACTCAATAGGAAATGTACTCATTACCTTACTCATGTAACTGTAACCCCTCTGTACTTTTTTTAACAGTAAAATATATATTTAAAATAATTCTGATGACTGACATTCAATAAAATTGTGAGAAAGCTTATGATAAACAAATGTGTAAATCAAGTGGAAGTTCCCAAGTTGAGAGACATCAGTATAGAAATAGTACCTAGGGCCACATAATGTGTATAATAGTGATAAGAAAATGTTGGGCTGGGAAGGTGGCTCAGTGCTAGAGTGCTTGCCTTTCATGTATGAAGCCCTGGGTTTGATTCCTCAGTACCACATAAGCAGAAAAAGCCAGAAGTGGTGCTGTGGCTCAAATGGTAGAGAGCTAGCCTTGAGCTGAAGATCTGAGGGACAGTGCCCAGGCCCAGAGTTCAGCCCCCATGACTGACTAAAAAAAAAAAAAGATTGCAAAGATGCAATACTACTAGGTTACCCCAATGTTCAGAGTTTGCTAACACAAATAATTTCTGAGGGAACAGGCTGCCAAGAAAACATGTATTCAGACTTGAAGAGAAACAAAATGTCTACATATTATAAAAGAGTCAAATTTCTTCTCTTTTCTTTCCTATGTAACTATTCTTTTAGAGCTGTTTTATTCTTCCAGAAGATTTATTTAACTATATATTCCAATCCATCCATTACTTTTAATATTTCTGCCATCATATATTTAAAGAAAATGAATGTTAGCCAGGCATAGATGGCTCATGCCTGGAATCCTAGCTACTCAGGAAGCTGAGAACTGAAGATCAAGGTTCAAAGTCAGCCTGAGTAGAGAAGTCCAATTAACCAGCAAATTTGAATTTGGTGTCACTTGACTGACTGCATGGTGTCGGCAGGGTGTGCTCCCTCGAAGGCTCTTGGGGAGAGTTTGTTGCAGGCTTCTCCCAGCTTTTGGTAACAGCCAGAACCCCGTGAGCCCACATCCGTGCTGCCTCTTCCTTCACTGAGGGTGGCATTTACTATTCCTTCTTGGGCTGAGGATAGAGGTCAATGAAGGACACATGTGATGATATTTGCTCCTAGAAAACTACCTCTTGTCCAGATTGTCATCTTAATTCATCCTTTCCCTCTTCTTCCTCTCACTCCTCTTATTGTTCCTCCTCCTTTTCCTCCTCTCCTCCTCTCTTTCCTCCTTTTCCTCTTCCTCCTCTTCCTTCTGTTCCTCTTCCTCCTACTAGGGGTTGAACTCATATGCCCAGTCTTTTTGTTTCTGAGATAAGCTTTTGCTAACTTTCTCTGAATTTGCCTTGAACATTGATCCTCTTGTTTTTTTTTTTTTTCCTTTTTGGTGCCAATCCTGGGCCTTGAACTCAGGGCCTGAGTGTTGTCTTGAACTTCTTTAGCTCAAGGCTAGTGTTCTACCACTTTGAGCCACAGCTCCACTTCCTGCTTCTTTGGTAGGTTAGTGGATATAGAGTCTCATAGACTTCTTGCCTGGGTTCAAACTGTGATCCTTAGAACACAGTCTCCTGAGTAGCCAGGGTTACAGGTGTGAGCCACCGGTGACCAGCTTACTTCTGTTTCTTAAGAAGCTGGGACCACAAGCCTGTATCATCACATCCAGCCTTCCTTTTCTTCCAAGCTAACATGGTGACCTTCTGGGATTAAGATTTTATCTTTGGTGCTCAGTCTACCACACTGGTGACCTCATTGTTAGTATCTTCAATGCTCATTTCCTCCAGGACTTCCCCTCCCTGCCTGTTCTTGGCACTGAGAACAATCCATTTTTATATAGACACACTTCAGAAAGTTCTTTTGTTGCCATACACCTGTGGCTCACCCCTATAATCTTAGCTATTCAAGAGGCTGAGGCCTAGAGGTTCAGTTTGAGACCAGACTTGGTCAGAAAAGTCTACAAGAGGGCTAGGAAGGTGGCTTAGTGGTAGAGCGCTTGCCTTGCATGCCTGAGGCCCTGGGTTCGATTCCTCAGCACCACATAAGCAAAAAGAAAAAGCCGGAAGTGGCGCTGTGGTTCAAGTGGTAGAGCGCTAGCCTTGAGCTGAAGAGCTGAGGGACAGCGCCCAGGCCCAGAGTTCAGGCCCCACAACCGGACACCCCCCCCAAAAAAAAAGCCTACAAGACCTCACATCCAATTAACCAGCAAAATGTTGAGCTGGAGGCATGTCTCAAATGGTAAATCACCAGTCATAGGCAAGAAGGCTAAGCAAGAGTGAGAGGCTCTGAATTCAAGTCCTAGCACTGGCACCAGCATTTAAAGAAAGAAAAGAAAATAGCCTGGCATAGATTAGAGTACCACTCTGCTGCTGAGGTTTATGTTCCTAAGACCTAAGGGACTTAGTTGAATCTCCCTGGAAAGAGAATCTCAGACTTGATGATAGAGGTCGAGGGGGTGGGGAAGGGGCGTGAGGTAGGGGGGGAGGGATGAGTCAATACACTAGAGGATTCGATCTCAGCAAAGGGTCTACTTGTTCATGAACTTTCTAATCTCTGAAGTTTTGTTTTTGTCATCATCTCTGTCTTTGCCAGACAAAGAATTTTTAATGCAATTAAAAATCTCCCTTTATTTGCGTGTGTGTGTGTGTGTGTGTGCACATGTGTGTGTATATTTGCATGCTCTAAAACACACATATCTGTGTGTGTATGCCAAGGTTCCACTTATTCATGAACTTGCTAGTCTCTGAAGTTTTGTCTTTGTCATCTGTGTCTTTGGAAAACAAAGATTTTTAATGTAATTAAAAATCTTCCTTTTTTGATGCAAAAAAAGAGTCAAATGCAGACATTATTTTAAATAGGAAGAGTGATGAATGCTGTGAGAATAGGTGGAATGTGATGCCCTGAGATGTACCTTTCTCATAAAATCCAGACCGATTACACTGGGAGATGTACCCTCAATGAATAAGATTTTCTTTTAATACAGAGCATTTGCACATTTTAAAATACAGTGCATTTGAACTGATTCCCTAGAGTTCACTTATGTGAAACTTTTAAATATCTAAAAGCAAAATATCTAAAAGTAAAAACCTAGCCTTTAACTATAATGTGTCTTCAGTTCTACACATATTATTGATTTTTGGATTCTAATAAAAGAAAATTTTAAGTTACATGGAATTTGCATGAGAGAATTTAAAGAAGGAATAAAATGTCCCATTTTTCCCCTACTGATTTACTCCCACAATATATTTTCTTTACTTTCTTAAGGAATTGGGAATATGGAAGAAGACTACTTTCCTACATACTGTGAACAGTAAATGATAATAAATCAAAGTGTATGTTAAGATCTTTTTTAAGTGAAGTGTCCCATGAAGAGACACGTTTATTACCTCTTCTAAGGATTTTTTGCTATATCCAGGCCAAATAATCATATATCTGAATATGATGAATATATGAAATCACATATCTCTGTGTCAAAATTGAATGAAAAGAAATTACAAAAACAGAAAATATTTATGAGTTGTTCATCTGACCACTCTTTAAGAAATAGAACATTGTTATGAATGTGCTTGTCTTCAGAATGGTTTTCATTTATTTATTGATGAGCAACTTCTCAGAATTCTGCTGGGCTTATTTTCCAAAAATCAAAGCATTGCATCATACTGAGCAAGGGAAGCCAGCATCAAAATACAAAATGCCATGTCTTCAGATCCTTTGTAGAAGGTAGACTGAAAAGTTATACATATTCAAGGACATGTACTATATGTATATATAAAACGTATATGCAATAACACACGTACAACATATACATACAACATACACAGACATGTATATACAACAATTTACATAATTATATACATTGATAAAGATATATACACAGAATATGAATCTAACTAAGGAAGTATTTAAGACAAGACTGAAATGATAAAAAGAAAAATGAAAGGTGAATTATTGTGAAATGCATTTTGAAGAATTAATACAGTAAAATAGATTATTAGCAACTATAAGTTTAGTACAATAAAACTGGTGTAAATTAATTTGGGATGAGAAAAGGTAGAATGATGGAGAAGCAATATTGATTGGGATGTATTATAAGCATGTGCGGAGATGTAACAATAAAATCATTGTCTGTGTAGCTAATATAAGCTAATTTATAAAAGAATCAAATCATTTTTAAAATGCTTTTGAGAAGTTGACTTGATTCTACTGGATGGAATAAGAAAACACACTGGAATAGCATAACAGTTTTCTATCAGTGCCCAAAATTTCCATGATGAGCCAAAAATGATACAAAAGTTTAAAGAAAGCTCACAGCTGACAGAAGCTTCCCACATCATGATGAGAATGGGCTTGGTGTAATTATTCATATAATTGCTATTCATTTCTGTGTGTGCTGGTCTTGGGAATTAAACTCAGAGCCTCATATTCAGCATTTTTTCTCCAGACTGGCATTCTGTCATTTCAGCTGCCTTTCCTACCCAGCTTTTTTGCTGTTTAATTGGAGATAAGAATCTCATGGGTTTTTTGGCATGGGCTGGCTTTGAATGTTGATTCTCAGATCTCAGCCACTTGATTAACTAATATTATAGGCATGAATCACTGGTGCCTCTCTTGGTTTTCAACCACATTTTCCTACTCAAAGAATCCAATAGTATAACTAGTGGAAAGAACATTTCGGAACTGTATTGGCCCATAGTAGGAACTTGATAGATGGTGACAATTTGCTTATGAAATGAGTTGTTTTCAAAACTCCACCAAAACCCAGTGTCTATGTATGTATGTAAGTATGTAGTTGTGTGTGTTTGCAGATGTTGTGTGAAAAGTACTTTTTGTTTACTTATCAGAGTTTCACCAAATAGTTTTCTGTGTTAAAATAGGATCTAGGAAAGCTGGTGATTGTCACCTGGAATATTCCCCTACTAACAAATTGGACTCAACCACAGAAAAGAGTGCATTGCAAACAGAGAGAGTTCTATTTCTCTTGAGGCATGAGTGGCAACAGACCAAGCAATTAAAACACAGAAGCAAGGAGAGTGAAGAGAAAGGTATATTATGGATGTGATTCAAGAGTCTCTGTCAGAGAGAGATACAGAGAGACAGACACAGACAGAGACACACACAGAGAGACAGAGAGACAGACACACAGAGAGAGACAGAGACAGACAGAGAGACAGAGGCAAAGACACAGAGAAACAGAGACAGAGAGAGAGAAAGGGCAGGGAAGAGAATAGGGAAGGAGAGTAGAGAGTAGGGCAGAGAAAAGGAAGAGGAAGAAAGAAAGGAAGGGAGGGAGGGAGGAGGGAAGGGAAAAAGAAAGGAGAGAAGGAAGGGAAAAGGAAAGAAAAAAGAAAAGAAGAAAGAAAAAAGAAATTATTATTTCTAGGAATATGTACTATACCATTGTACAATAAAGCTCAACAGCCCCGTAAGTTAGACTGGGAAAAGGGGGTGCACTGAACAAAAATTAAGAATAGGTCAAGTTAAACCTCAAGTCATTGTCTTGCACCATAGGTCATGATTGACTAAAAAGATAGCCTAAAGAGTTGAATGTCTGGAGCAATAATAGCTAATTGAGGTTTTAGCCAAAGTATTTCCAGAATTAACGTGAAGGCAATTATACATGTTCTAAAAAATACCGCATTTATATTATAATACATTCAGAAAATACATTCTGAAAACTATAAAATTTTGATTGAGAGTTAAAAAATATTAAATTTCATTTTTAAGAAATGAATGACTTCACAGAGTAAGAATGTATGCTAAGTTTTAGTAATGAATACATCTGTAGAATTTTTAAAGTGATATTTATTTTGAGTTTGAGGAGACAGATTTATTTTATAACACTCAAATTTTAGAAATATTCTAAGAAATCTCAGCCTTTAAATATATACTATAAATATATACAGTAATAAATAAAAATGTTAAATGCATTTCAATTCAACAGTGTAAAATACAGAATATTTCCACTCCAGTTTGTATTTTATTTTACTCTTAGATTTTGGCATGATTTTGTTAGAAATACTTGAATAACACTTCTACCATTAAGTGATATATTGAAAAAAATATTATTGCATCGAACTACTTTCCAGGTAATAATAACGTAAAAAAAAGCTGCTTTGCATGTACAATAGTGCAATTTACTTAGCCACAGTATAATAAAAATTACTTTCAACAGAACCTATAAAGTAAAATAATTGGTTTATATATCATATTGCCAGACTATCATTCAGTTTAATGTAAATTAAATACTATAAGTAGACTCAACTAATGTGGAGTCTTTGCTGTAAACAGCTACACAAACAATTTACAATCTGAACTACTTTATAATCTTTCACATATTGAAGGAACTGTCAGTTTTGCCTGTTGTACAAAAAAATCCCTTCTTGATGTTGATTATTTCAGTATGTGAATGCGTTCACAATGGATAAACCACTATTTTAAAAATACTAAGATCTATAAGACTAGATAATATATTTACTAAGACACCATACACATCCATACTGAGGCATGCACTCATACATATTTCATTTTTTCCCAATTTTCCTGACTCTTTTTTTTAATGCTTCTTACATTCTTGTTCTATACAAGAATGATGGTGGGTTGCAAAAGGAGAAAGTCTCTGAGAAGGGAATTAAGGAAATGGATTGGGAGCTTGCCCTTCTATACAAAGCTGCATAGAATGAAAAAGACCTTTTGGGCTTATCTCTCTAATATTGACTTATTCTAAACCTAACCCGTTCAGCTATTACTTCTGCTTTAATAATGCTTAATCCCAAGAGGTACAACAATCATTTCAACTGTCTACCTAATAGAAGTGAAGAATATTTTGCTGGAATGAAATGATAACCTTTGAAAATCCCCTAAACCCAGATTTATTGCCAGAACAACTCATATTTTAGTGAGAAACTCTCATCTTATTGAAGTAGTTTCAGTCTAAGCCACAAAGGGCAGTTCTATGTTTTCCTGACTATTGCATGGAACTCGACATTCACTTGCTTTGTAATAATGTTTCTATTTGCCAATGAGAACATATTTCACCAGGATCTTATGTAATTTAAACAAAACAAAGCAAATTAAATACCTTTCTAAACTATGCTGGGCAAGACATAAACACCGGGTCAATTTGGTAAGTATATTAGCTACACATCCTGATTTTAGTGATTTCAGTCCTTACATTATGTTTTTAGAAAATGTATCTGATAGTCAACACAATATTTTTCAGAAAACTTAAAAAACAATCTTTCTGAAAAGGCATGAGGTTTTGAGAAATGTGCTTTAGTTTAGGCTGATCGTCCATATTATTTCTACTACTAAGAAAATGAGTGCTGGCAAGGAGAGCTGATGCTTCATCACTGACCTATAGAATGCTGGACTTTCAGATTAAACATTCCAGTCAATGGGAAAGGTTACTGGGATTGGTTCCCTCGAATATATTTGTAGCATTACCAGAGAGATACTACTAGGTCTTTTGAGAATGAAAGAAGTGATTATAAAATTATTTCTTAAATAAAAGAAAAAAAAACCAGGAGATCTTTCTGTGTCCACCTAAGGAAAATGTCCTACAAATTAGGAATCTATAAACCATACCCTAGGTTCTAATCATTTCTTACACTAAATTATATATAACATTTAAAACATTTTAACTGTGAATATAAAGAGAACATTTAAATATAAATTTAATAGCTTTACTCTGGCACATCTTGCTGAATTTGACAATGATTAAGATGAACATTCCCAAATTTTAGTTAAGCATATGAAGTATTTATTTTGTTTAATCATGCTTAAATCCAGTGAGGCTTTCTATGGGGGACTGGATCTCAACCATTTAGAAAAATATTTAAGTAAATGTGGATATGGGTGTATTTTTTGTGTTATATACTTATAATCCGACAGATTAAAAAATTGACCTCTTTAGCTACATGTGAAAAAAATAATCTCATAAAATAATGATCCCATAACTATCCAATAATAGAAAAATAAAATTAATTCCCCAAATCAACAATCATATAGTCATATAGTTAGAAGAAAATAATATCCAAACCATAAGCCATCACAATGGCATGGTCTTTAAAAATACATCTATATTAAAATGTAATATAACCTTTTGGATAATTTCTACTCCATTTGTTTCAAGACTATGTTTCTCTTAAGGCAGGATGTAAAACAAAATTCAGTGTAGTCTAATTACACTCTCTGATTTGATGCAAGTTTAATAATTGTACCTGTTCTGATACCACATTTTTTCAGGTCTTACCCATTAGTACAAAGTATACTTTATGTAACTGATGAACTCTGGTTTTCCACAAGCCATGCTAGATTATTCCATGAACACTATTATCACAGTTATTACAAGAGAGTTACTTTCTAGAAATCCTATCTATCTATCTTTGCAGGTCAAAAAGCTAAGTATCCAATTCAGAGGAATTCTCTGGTTTAAGCTTCTGACACATTAAATTGTCAACAAGACAATTATAAAATTAATCAAGTGCTCTCTTTTCCATGACAGGACTTCTAGTGTATTTCTAGGATTATTGTATCTTGGCTTTTTGTCTTGTTTCCTGCATTGACTAGTTGGAAGTTTAACCAATAGTTAAACGTAGCAATTGTTTTAAAAATAGTTCATTGAATTGACTCATTATTATTTGACAATTGAAAACCAGTACGCATCCACACATTCATTCACTCAATAAATATCTAGACCACGGGGTATTCTATTTTATTTTATTTTTCTTTGTCATTGTAATGCTGTCTGAATGTTTCCTATTGTCATTTTTATAACAGTGTGAGAATTCATCACAAGCATTCCCAGTTTCACCTCTACCCTTTTATTTTAAATTTTCTCTATTGATTTTGCTAGGTAAGAGAAATTATTAAAATACTCCTATTTCAATATTGACAATTCAGTTCATACATACATATTAATTACATTTTAACTTGGTACCAATATTTAAAAATCTCATAATAACCCATACAGACTACTTTTAAAATACATCATTTTGTAGGTAGTGACGATTTGTTTTATTTTCCACACGAAGAACTGTAACACCTGTCAGTTCAAGTGTGCTGCCATATTTAAGGCCTCTTTCACTCCGGTGAACTGTTGCATCTGGCTGGAGTAAGAGTGAGGGTAAAGGTCCTGACCTTGGAACACTGGTTGGATTAGAGGATTCAAGTGTATGATTGAAGTCGTGGCTGGATTTAAGTGAGGACCAAACAATGTGGGGATAAATGCTGCAGAGGGCAGGGGCTGAAGTGTTATGTGAGGGGGATGAAAAGGGGCAGTGGTAACTAGATGCAGAGGATGACTTGCTAAGAAAGTGGGATGCGCTGGGATAATGGTTGGGGTCAGGGTTGAAAATGAGAATGGAGTGAAATGTGGCTGAGAAAGTGGATGGAGATGAGTGATTGGAAGGTGACTACTATGGGAACTTATGGAAGCAGAAAGAGCAAAATGCTGTAGGAACGTGTGGTGAATGGTGGTGATGGACGTGTGCTGGTGGACTGGAACTGTCTGTACAGCTGAGGCTGGAGCGAAGGCATTGGGCCCCGCAGCAGGCAAAACTCGACGATGCTTCGACAGGAGCTGTTTCTGCATGTGCTGCTGTGCTTGCAGCTGTAGAAGCTTATATTTATCTATTTCGTCAGGAGAAAAGGTTATAGGCTGTTGAATTAAGGGGGGAGAGAAAGATTTATGACACATTTCGAATTCATCTTCCACTTTGTCATGCCGCTGCATTGTTCGGTCATAGTAAGTGTTTATATTCCCCTCTGCATGATTCATATGCATGCTTACATCCTGTACATCTGGATTTGTTTGGTCCTCTTTGGTCTCTGCTGAATCAGTTAGAGAAGTGTATCTATTAGATGCAAAAGCACAAGGGAAATCAGTTGGTACTGGGTCACAGATTTGAAGAAAAGATTGGACTTCACTAATTAAAGATTTTGATTGCTCTTTTGTTGTTGGGTTTGTTTTTCTGTTTCGCGACTGTGACTCATCGACAGTATTAATTATATCTATAGGAAGACTGTTATCACAATCAGTGAAGTGCGTTTTCTCTGAGCTTTTGGATTTGTCTCTCTCAATAGTCCTTTGAATGATATTGCCTGTATCGTTTTTTCTTTCACTTGTGTGGTGTCTTTTTTCTGACAGAGGTAATGTCTGTCTGTTATAGCCTGGTGGTATAAGCTGAAGAGTGGGTTGGATTTGGGAATGAGCCTCTGACTCACCTATGTAACTGTTTGAAGAAATCTCAAAATTAGTTGATTGTTCCTGAAACTTCTTGGCTTGTATTCTTTCTAAAAGGCTTTTGGCTGTCAGAGGGGTCCTCTCTGTCACATGAGGCTGTGTGGTTTCGGGAGGACCAGGAGCACAGCTCCTTAGAAAGCAGCAGATAGTCCCTGAATTGCCCTTCACATTTCCTGGATCACCAAGGCGGGAGTCGCTCAAAGACTCTTGATTTCTCTTGCTTTTATTTAAGCAATAAGTTCTCTGCCTTGAATAAAAGTCCAATCTGTGGTGCTGAGGTTCCTGGTACTGAAGTAGGTTTTCACTGTTTCTAGCACAAGTTATCTGTGAGCTAGACTCACAGTGGCTGATTCTTAGAGATTTGGCCCCTGATAATTGTTGAATTGTATCCAATTTATCTCTTTCTCTGCAGTGACAATATTTACGTTTTGAGTAATTTTTACGTTTAAATAAATTCCACAATTTACAGTTCCTGTCTCTCTGAGTTTCAGACTGCAGGCAATTGCTGTCCGCTGTCTTCTCAGCTGAGTACATGCAGTTGTGGTCTCTGTGTTTCCTTTTGTGCCTTTCCAATGAGCTGTGTTTCCTTTTACAAAGGCAGGGTAAACTACCACTGCCATTAATATTGGACATGTGACTTGAACAAGAGCTTCTCAAGCTAGAGATGCTGCTAGCAGAGGTGTCCACAGGGCTCATGTATCCACTCAGAGGTGATTCTGAAGAACATCTCTTGTAACTTTGGTTTCCATACCCAGTAGAACTGCTGCTCATTGACATGCCATTATTCAAAACTACACTCAAGTCCTTCCTGTGGTCACTGTGAACTCCTGCTACATAAGCACTAGATTTCCATTTAAATTGGTTTTCATCCTCAAAGTCTGAATGAGGATTGAAAGAAATCAGGTTATGCTTTTTAGTCCTAGAGGTATGAGGAAAGGATAAACCCTCCTCAGCATTATTTAGAATTACTCTTCCACAATGTTGCCAATGGGCCTTTGAGGGTTCAATATCAGATTTATTCTTTCTTTCTACACAATCCTTTAGAGACATTTCAATGTATTCGGGCACTTCAGGAGCTTTGAATTGCAAATCATTTTCACTAAAATTTTGTCCATTCTTACTTGGCTCAGAATCATTGCAACCTAAATTGTATTTTCTCTGGATATTTTCCCAATCTGGATTAGGTACCATCATCTTTGGTTTCAGAGCTTGATTATCTTCTTGGATCAACTTTTGTTGGTCTTTGATTGAACCTGGGACTTGACTCCCATTTTTTGTCTTTATGTCCAAGACATCCTTATTGGATTCTGGTTTGAAGTCATCTGGATTTTGGCCATCTTTTGTATTTCGAGAAAGCTTAAAATCAAAATATAGTGGGTTGCAGCCATAAGAGATACAAGGCTCTGTCTTGGTAAAGAGTAAAAGTTCTGTAGGCCATTGTAGAGTTGTGTGGCCATCCTTGCTCTGAACGTGGAGAAAGGGTAATGGCTTGGATGTCACATCATGGGGACATTCTTGTAGAAGTCTTTGAACATTTTTGCTAATGCTTTCTGTCTCTTCTAAAGGTTTTTCTCTGAAGTGATGGTTCAGATGCACAGTATTCTTTTCTTTACTTGGCCTTGGTGAGGAAAATTCATCCAGACAATTAAAAGTCCTGGCAGCACTATGATTATAAATGTTTGATGGGTTAGACGAGTGTGTTTGGCATGGGTGATTAATGCAATTTTCTGAAGAGCTTTTCAATGTATTTCTGGTTTCTTTCTGTCTATTGGAAGGAGTACACCTGCTATCTGAAAGACAAAGGTGAGAGTTAGAAAAAGAAGCATGGATGTCAACTGAATCTTCCAGTGCCTCATCACTGGATTCATGTTTGCCTTGCAAAATTTTAGAGCTTCTGGAGAAGATGTTTGATACATTCTCCAGAAGGTTTGGAGACATGTTTATGTTCTTTTCCTTGGAGAGGTGTGTATCATCATTTGCAAACCTGCAACACTTGCATTTTTCCACAGTTTGTTTTACTTTATAGGTGGGTGACTTGTTACAATCATGGATTTCTTCTGTGTTCTCACTAAAAACTGAAGCAGAAGATTCTAATTTTAGATGCACTTTTTTTGAAAATGAAAAAGACACTCCTGCCCTGTGATTTGCACTGCTGAGATCTGAAGATGTTTGTGGTACTCGATTTCCACACAAATAATGTCTCTCTGGTTGTAACTGGTGTCGATTTGGCATGGCAAATCTCTGCTTATCAGAAGCACTTCTGGGCAGATTCTTTCCCTTAAGGAGAAGAGTGTTCTTCATGCATGACACCTTTCTGCCATTCTTCACTGGGAAAATTCCCTGTTGCAGCTGTTTTTCTATGGCTATCCTGGGAGCTTTGTATGCTGGTCCATTTCCAGAAACACTGCAAATACAATAAGTATGTAAATGATAAGACATTAGATTTGGAACAGTATCCATATGTGAACATTGCATAGTGTTTTGATGATGATGTTCTGTACTATTTAAGAACAAACCACACCTTTTGTAAAATAGCCTTTTTAACATGTTTTTACAAATATAATTGCTTTACACTGGCAACTTTTTAAGATGCATCATCCAAATTTACTATTTTGAAATTAGTCAAAAGCAACAGCATGTGAGTATGTAAGATGGTACTATAAAGGAAAATTAAATATGAGGCTTACATCCCAAAAAATGTCTGCCAGTACTAGTGATTCTTTGAGAAACACATGTAACATGCTCCATACAAAGTTTTCTAGTCAGAATAGCCACATTAAGAAACTTGATAGAATGAAAACTCATTAACAAAGTATAAAAATATGTCTTTAATTTGTTCAATAAGGCTTTATAATTATTGCTTCTTCAATTTTAAAGTTCTCTTTAGGGGCTGGGAAGGTGGCTCAGTGGTAGAGTGCTTGCCTTGCATGCCTGAGGCCCTGGGTTCGATTCCTCAGCACCACATATGCAAAAAGAAAAAAGCCGGAAGTGGCACTGTGGCTCAAGTGGTAGAGCGCTAGCTCTGAGCTGAAGAGCTGAGGGACAGCGCCCAGGCCCAGAGTTCAGGCCCCACCAGTGGACTCAAAAAATAAAAATAAAAAGTAAAGTTCTCTTTAATTCCATGTGAAACAAGATATTTATATCTTATTACTACATGACTGAAATATATAAATGAAACACATTTTGAAACCATCTCATGTGATTTCTTGTTTCTTTTGTATGTTCTTCTCCTGTGGTATATCTCCTATTGTCATTGTATTTGATTTTTGTACCCTGGTATTGTATATACATTTATTTGAATTAGGGAAGGGAAGGGGAACAACAAAATGCTGAGACAAAGGACAAGGGGGAACCAATGCAACAGCAATATTCACAAGACAATATGTTGGAAATGATCTGTACAACTTGGGTGAGGGGATTGGGAAGGGAGGGAAAACAGGAGAAAAATAAGGGAAGGGGTAACAAGTTTGACAAGAAATGTAAATGTACTTATTACTTCACTTATGTAAGTGTAACCCTTCTGTACATCACCTTGACAAAAACAAAACAATAAAAAGAAACCATCTCAAAACTTTCAGCGATTTTGATGGGAATTTTTGCTTTTGCTTCATACTCATCAAAACATTTGTCAACATTTGTGCATCTATATGCTTCAACTTTGTGTGTTTGGGATGTGTGTGTGTGTGTGTGTGTGTGTGTATGTGCACACATATGCATCAGTCTTGGGGTTTGAACTCATAGCCTGGGTGTTGTCCTTGAGCTTTTCTTTCTTTCTTTGTTTCTTTTTCTTTATTTTTTAATTTTTATTTTTATTGTAAAGGTGATGTACAAAGGTGTTTCAGTTACCCAAGTCAGGTAATGAGTATATGTCTTTTTATGGATAGCACTCTATCACTAGAGCCACAACTCTACTTCTAGCTTTTTAGTGGTTAATTGTAGCTAAAACTCTCACAGACTTTCCTGCTTGGGCTGGCTTCAAACTGCAACCCTCAGATCTCAGTCTCCTGAGTAGCTAGGATTATAGACATGAGCCACTAGCACCAGGTAGAATTTTAATGGCTTTAAAAGATCAGGTATCCTACTGAGTTTCAGTAGTAGTTCAAACCCAGAAATAGAAAAGAAGACACATTTAAGAGGAGAAACTCTTTAGACTAAACTTATCTGTTTCTGTAATATTCTGCTATTAATCTTTTATTACATAACCATCTTTTTTTGTTATGAGAAAGGCACTACAGTTCATATTATTTATCATATCTGATTGCTTGTTTGCTTTTTCCTTTTTCCTTGTGCTTGGAAACATATTTACATCTTTCTAAGTTTGCTTTCTATTTATTTTCACCCTAGCAATTGTTTCTTAAATAAAAAAGTATTAATACTTATTGTTTTACAAGGTATAGTTTAAATCCTCAAGGAAAGAACTTTCTGAGGCCTTGTTTAAGAAGTTCTTGTCCTTGGCTGTAGTGATGACTTTGGCCAATTGCCAAAAAATTATCTTTCATTTGCCTTGCTTCAATTTATTTACATGTGAAATATTTTAAATTAGCCTATTTAAGAAATGAATTGACTTATTCATTAGTATGATTTTGTGGTTTTTAAATTTTCATTTATATAAAATATATTTATCATATTGTATTAATATTATACTTACTCTACACATTATTTTATATTTAACAGATGATACAATATAGTTATAGATTAAATACTTTTGATTCATTCTTACTAGTACTTCTCTTGCAGATTTTCAATTTAATTTTATTTTAGATTCACTTTCTTGTCATATGATTATTATTTTATTCATGACCGACTGTGTTTCTTGCTCTGGGGTTTATGTGTAACTTGTTAGCTTTCTTGAATATGTCTTTTAGATATTATTTTTGTTTATCTTAGTACTCTATTGTCTTAGGTCTCTTGTTCTAGTTCTAGATGATATTTTTGTGTGTAGGTGCCCTTATTAGAACTTCAACTCAGGGCTCTGGGCACTGTTCCTTAGCTATTTGTTCAAAATTTCACTCTTCATGTTGAACCACATATTCACATTTGACTTTCATTTTTCTCTTCTTTAATTGGAGATAAGAGTTTCACAGACTTTCCTGACTAGGCTGGCTTTGAACCAGTTTCCTCAGATTTCAGCCTCCTGAGTAGATAGGATTACAAGCACAAGATATTAGTGCTTGACATAATTCTTGTAATTAATTCCTATATCAGTGACATTTTTTTTACAATATTGCAATCTGCTGTTCACTATGCTCATATGGATTTCAAGTAATAATAATTTTAGCCACCATTTAATTTTTGTCTCTTCTTATGAATAAATAATTATAGTCTTAGAGTTAAACTATTCCCTTGAATCTTGTAAAATAAAAATTATAAAACAATTCTAAAACAGTATTTTATTTTGTACATTTTATTTTATTATGAAAATTACATTCTTTTTCACATTCCTTTTTAAAATAGACTCTCCTTGCTCTTTAGACAAAAGACTTTAGGGTTACTTAAAATGAGAAATAGAAAAGGATACTTTATGAATGGTTTATAGAATAAATTTTTCTGCATAAAATATTAAGATCATAGAGGGTTAGTAAAGTGTTATGTTTTTTAACGTTATTGCAACCAGGGGAAATAGAAAGATAAAGTTCAGAAACAGCTACAGCCTAGAATTTTGCCACATTTGTGGCCATACTTTGGATTAAGCAAGACTAGATTTCCCAACTAAGTTATTGTTGAACACTCCAGTCAATCTGTTGGTAGTAGTACTGTACTTAGCAGAAGTCACATTTGAAGTCTAATAGTTCATGGTAATATAATTAAATTACTCCTCTTATTGCATTGATTTTTTTTATTTAAACAACCGGGGTTTTAAATTCCATAATCTAACTTACAAATATTACTATGTTTTCTTCTGCATTCCATTATGACACAAATATTTTAATGACTGTCTGGTAGATTCTAAATATAAATTTCCTCAATATTTTTGCACAATCTCATGGCTCTGTTTTGTGTATTTTATTATTCTTACTTATAAATGTCCTTTTCCATAATTTTTCTATATCCCCCAATTCCTTTGATATTCTTTTGAACATTTTCAAACCTCTTTGTGCCTATTGTTTTGATCATGCATTTTGCTGTTTAAATATATACATATATATGTTGTATTTCAGTAACTGTACAAAGGGGTTACCATTCAGTATATCAGTATATAATTGTAATGCATCATGATCAATAGTGCTCAATACCACCCTACTCAGCCCTTCCAATGAATTTTCTTAGTTTCATAGTAAATGCACTGAATATTATGACTGGGAAAGCTTTGTTGAAACATAAAAACTCATGTTTATTAAGGCTACTTGGATTGTTAAACAACCAGACAAATCTGTCTTGGCCTAAGGTGAGTGACCGTGAAGAGATCTTCGTCTGTCAATAGTGCCCTACTTCTTATGATGGGCCTTTTCATATCTCATTATTAATCATGCAGGAGTTGACATCCTCATTAGATATTTTTCCTTTGCTTAGTCAGCATAGGGCTTTCTTCTTTCTTTTCCTACTTCTAAGTTTCATTTGATATGAACTCTGTGATACATTACTTCCATGTTTGACTAACATATGAGAAGCTTCCTATTGCCTATGAAAAGACCAATGCTCAATGTGTTCCCTGCTTCCGTATCACATAGGGACTCAGTGCGCACTGCTGGATTAACTTCACTTCTAGATGCATGGTATATCTTTATTTTTCCTTGATACTAAATTTATCTTTTAATTTTAATATGGTTATGTCTGTTCATAGGTTAATTAAATTGTCTTGAGTTACAAATATATGAATGGATGCTAGTTAAATGCTATTGTCATCCAAATTGATCCAAAAACTAGAATTTCTTTACTGTCACATTTGAAGTCTAATAGTTCATGGTAATATAATTAAATTACTCCTCTTATTGCATTGATATTGCACTGAATTTTAAATTTCACAATTCACCAGGTTGCTGTCAACCACATTAATTACCTACATTAGAGTTATATCTTATGATTCATATGAGCACAAATCACAATCTGAAAATTTAATTATATTCCAGGTAACATCTTTGGAATGTTCAGTGGTTCCAAGCTTTTGTAAAACTGCTATTTTTCAGCTACAAGTATGTATTAGTGTAATGCTTGCTATAATATAATTATCAGTTTAAATGGCACTATGTGGTAAATTTAACTACAATTAATAGCATCTTGTTTGTCAGTCAGACAATGATAGTGTCATATATTCTAAATTCAGGTGTATACAAAGGAATGAACGGAACATTTATTCCCTCTAAGTATATCCACTGCCTCCTTTATGAACTTAGAAATTATCATTATAAAATTTAGATTACTGAGGAATTAGGCAAGTTTTAGAAAATAAATGGATAGAATAAATGAAGATATGTAGTATCATTTCATTATTTCACTACAGAGTACATGAACAATTCTGGGAAGGAAAAACTAAATAGAGCAGGTAATTCACTTATGAACATTAACTATTAAGAATATTTTTCCCTTGCTGTACACAATTGTAATCCTAAAACAGGTGTGTGTGGGGGTGGGGAGAGATGGGCGGGGGGAAGCTGATGTTAGTTCAGGACAGCTTGAGGCCAAATTGGGCTGCAAGATAAGACTATCTTTGAAAAGAAAAAAAATAAAGGAAAAAACAACCCTCAGATATGTGTTTTAATACTCACCATTCAGACCGCTGTCTTAGCTCAGCCAGTTGATGAAGTCGCTTAAGTGCTTTTTCTTGTTTCTTCTCATCTTTCCATGACTTGGAAGCTACATTTCGAGCAAATTCTCGTTGCTTTAATTCTTTTAGTCTCTGAAGAAAAGAAACAGGCAGGAAACTATGAATGCATACTATAGTCTTTCTATCCCCACAGTTATTTATTAAAACTTGTCCTGAAAGCTGAGGTGACTTTCAGGAGAGTAAAGACTTCTATATGGATGCTATTCTCTACTCCAATACAAATTTAGTAGATAAATATAGTTGCCAACTGTGTTATTTCTCAGATTGTCACAGTGGTCAGGAATGTATGACAAGACTCAACCATGGTCCTTCCTGGGGTCACACTAGCTATATAAGTGAATCATTTGGGGTACATGTAAAATGAAAATTTTCACAAATTATTACACTTAACCACAAATGTGATATATATGAAGTGAGAGGAAATTGTGGTGTGATACACTTGCTTCGATCAACTATCCTCATTTATATCCTATAAATAATGCTCATTAGAGTCAAGCCGAGTGGTTCATACCTGTAATGCCAGCAATGTTAGAGACAGAGAGAAAAAGGATCACTGCTTCAGGTTGGCCCTTCACAAAATTATGAGATTCTATCTAAAAAGAACACCAAAAAAAACCCCGATGTAGAGCCTGGTGCATGGGATATAAGCCTGCCTAGTAAAGAAGATGTTCTGAGTTCAAATCCTAGAATTGTGAAGGAAAGTGCTTATTTAATACAGTAGCTAGAAAGATCATCTTTCAGCAAATTATTTCTGTTATTATGAACTATTTACTTCACCTGTTTAAATGTAATTTTTGAATTGAACTTTCAGGTGAAGATTACATCAAGTATAGACCGGGATTTTAACAAATCATGAATTTCAAGTAAGAACAGAGGCTTGGTTTTGCTTTATTTAGCTTAAAATCCTCCTTTTCTCTTAGAGCAGTTGACTCTTGCATGCTCCATGCTGCTCCTTGTCTGTTTATGTTTCTTCTTGAGAACCTGCTGCTAAGCACCTTTAGTGGTACCGAATGAGTTTGGAGAAAGACACAATTACAGGAGCCTCTTGACTATAATAGCTTTATCTTGAATGGGAAGTATAGTTGAAAACTTAACCCTCATAAAAAGTGAATCTAAATCAGTCCAAAAATCTGCATTTTTTTTGTTGGTCACGGGGCTTGAACTCTGGGCCTAGGTGCTATCCCTCAGCTCTTCAGCTAAAGGCTAGCACTCTACCATTTGAACCACAGCGCCACTTCCAGTTTTCTGAGTGGTTTATCGGAGATAAGAGTCTCATGGACTTTTCCTTCCAGTGCTGTTTGCACCGCGATCCTCAAATCTCAGCCTTCTGAGTAGCTAGGATTACAGGCTTGAGCCACAGCACCTGGCTTTCTGCATCCATTTAAATCACATTTATTTCCTAAATAAGGAATCAAGGATATTTCCAAGATTTGGGGAAAAAAACTACCACACACTCAATGATCTTTTTTTGAAATACATTTTTTATTGTAAAAATACTGTACAGATGGGTTACAGATACATGAGCAAGGTCATGAATACATTTCCTATCAAACATTGTAACCTCCTCCTTTGTTTTTCTCCTATCCTCCCTTCTCTTCCTCCTCCACAACTACACTCCCCCTCCCTCCCTCTCCCCACATCCCCACCTAAATTGTAAAGTTTGTTTTTCAGCATAGTGTCTTGTACATCTCGTTACAATGGGTCAACCTGTATTCCTATTTAAGCATTTTGTTTTTTCCCTTCCCCTCCTCAAGCTAGAGAAGTGTATATACAAGATGTAGGCACCGACATCAAATATAGTGAAAACAGGGGTTATAAGTTGGGGGAAGAACATAAAAAAAACAAAAACATCATATAGTATATTATAAATATGCTAGGAACAATAGCAAGCAGGAAAAAAACACTCATGTCCCTATCTTGGGGTTCATTTCACTTAACATCATCTTATTTGGTCATATGTACATAGCTTTTGACCTTTTTGCTTGGCCTAGACATATACTAGTTATTGCAATAAGGGAAACCATAGGACCTATGTTTCTTTGGACCTGGCTTACTTCACTTAATATAATTTTTCCAAGTCTTTCCATTTCCTAACAAATGGGTGGGGGGATGTCATTCTTTCTGATGGAGGCATAGAATTCCATTATGTATATATACCACATTTTCTTGATCCATTCATCTACTGAGGGGCATCTAGGTTGGTTCCATATCTTAGCTATGGTAAATAATGCTGCAATAAACATAGTTGTGTTGGTAGCTTTAGTATGATCATTTGTGATCATTTGGGTAAATGCCCAAAAGTGGGATTTCTAGGTTATAGGGGAGCGCTGTGTGGAGTCTTTTGAGGAACCTCCATACTACTTTCCAAAGTGGTTGAACAAGTTTACACTCCCATCAACAATGCTGTAGGGTTCCCTTCTGGCCACATCCTCTCCAGAATCAACTCCAAATGGATCAAAGACTTCAAAGTCAAAGCAGACACCCCGAAAATCTTAAAGGAAGGAATGGGAGAAATCCTAAGTCTCCTGGGCACAAGCTGAAATTTTCTTAATAGAGACCTAGAAACACAACAAATCAAAGAAAGGTTGGACAAATAGGATTGCATGAAGCTGCAGAGCTTCTGCATGGCAAAGGACATAGCTAGCAAGATAAATAGAAAGCCCACAGATTGAGAGAAGATCTTCACTAGCCATATAATGGATAAGGGTCTCATGTCTAAAATATTTTTGGAACTCAAAAAATTTACTCCCTCAACAACAAATCCACAAAGAAACAACTGCCCAATAAACAAATGGGCTAAAGACTTAGAGAGAAACTTCTCTGAAGAGGAAGTAAGAATGGCCAATAGACACATGAAGAAATGCTCAGCTTCTCTATCCATAAAAGAAATGCAAATCAAAACAACATTGAGATTCTACCTCACCCCAGTTAGAATGGCTATAATCAAGAAATCTAATAACAACAATCAATGATCTTATAGAAAACTTTTCCCTTCAGTGAAGTCAGTCTTTAATGATCACTAGCTTCCTTCTAGAAAGAGAATCTGATCATGAGATATGGTGGCCTGATAACTTCATTTATGATATGTCACCAAAGAAGCAAGCAGACATAGATCAGCCTTTCAAAGAAGAATATTCTGAACATTAACAATGAGGCTGTTACATTCTGAGACTTCAACAGTTGAATGCCCTGTACTAGAAAAATTAAATGTTTCACATCTTTCTAAAAAATTAAGACATAAAATGGCCCATATATTATAAGAAAAGAAATAAAGATCAATATTCTGAAGAGATGATATTAGAGTATCTGAACAAGAAAGAGTAGCGTAGCTAGATTTTGAATAGATGGCTTGATTTACAAACAAACTGTTTTTGGGAATTCACCAATATAATTTTAATAACACACATGAAATTTCGTTTAACTGAACCAAAGTAAAAAGATGCCTGTTTTGGATGAGGAGAGGGAGGTTTTTAAATCATTGTGTTACTAATAAAGGTAAAATATCCTTCATCATACTTACTGTTTGGTAGGGCCAACACAGAACATTGGTATAATCTAGGAGAGAAAATTGATTCATTTATTTACACTAATGGACACTTGGTTCCTCTTAATTAGAGTCTTGTCTGAAATATTCATCTTCTATGTTCCAGGACCATTCCTCTTTTCCAGGATAATATAGATTATCATGTGTTCAATCACATTGACCCAACAACAAATGCTGCTCATTTTGATTTTGACAAAACCATTGTTTTTCCTTCAAAGGAGGCAGACAAAACAGAAGCAGTTACTTTTACAAGATAATGTAGAGTTCCTCAATTCTAAGAAGTTTAACAAAACCGGCTTTTAAATGTGTTGTTCTGAGGAATTTGGCAAAGTTAAAATGTTTTGAAGAAACACAGGAAACTGACTGCAGAGATTTTCTTTAAAGCTAGCTAACCAGATTTGGCTCCACTAGTCCTGATGCTCAGGTTCACACAGAGAAAAATTCCTTTGAGACCTGCTTTGACTTTTCAGTGTACAAATCAATGCATGTGAGTAAGAAAGCTACTCTAGGCCAAGAAAATAACCATCTAAGAGAATTAAAGAAAACAGACGTTAACATCCATATTAAGGTCGAAACTAATGCCTGTTATAACAACAAAATTGGGGAATGCATAAGATACTGAGCAGATAATACTGGAGGTTTATTTAGTGTAGAAAAGAGGCTGTTTGCCTGGAAAAGAAAGTCCGTGAAACTCTTAGCTCCAATAAACCATGAGAAAATCAGAAATGGCGCTGTGGCTCAAGTGGTAGAGCATTACCCTTGAGCTGAAGAGCTGAGGGACAGCGGCCAGGCCCAGAGTTCAAGCCCCACAACCAACAACACAAGGGGGGGCTATTTATTGATATTACTTTGAACTTGCCTAACAAACCATAAACAGAAACAATCAAAGGGAAAAAAAACTAATTCCTAGTAACTAACCTGAATCACAGATAACATGAGTAAAAAGTAGACAAAAACCCCTAAAACAATATGAAAATATGGTGAATTGTCTTTTCATTTTTGACAAAAAGAAATCCCTATTAAAATTGAATTCTAACAAAGTGAAATAATATCTTTAAGACAGAGGTGAAATAAAGATGCATTTAGATAGCCAAAAGCTGAATGTTTTTATTACCTGTAGACATACATGAGAAATATTAAGGCCAATGCAGTGATTTGTGCCTGTAATTCTAGCTCAAGAGGATGAGATGGGAAGGACCACAATTTGAGGCCAATTTGGATAAAATGTGAGACCCAACAACTGGCAAAGTGGCACATACTTGTCCCCAAGCTATACCAGAAAGAATGAAATAGGAAGATTTCAGTTCAGCACTGGTCTCAGGCAAAAAAAAAATGTACCCTATTTCAAAAATGTCAAATACAAAACTGGGCACCACGGCTCAGTCCTAGAATGCTGGATGCTTGGGGAGTGAAGGTCAGGGACTGGCAATTAAAGAATCAGCTCGGGGCTGGGAAGGTGGCTCAGTGGTAGAGCGCTTACCTAGCATGCATGAGGCTCTGGGTTTGATTCCTCAGCACCACATAAGCAGAAAAAGCCCGAAGTGGCGCTGTGGCTCAAGTGGTAGAGCGCTAGCCTTGAGCTGAACAGCTGAGGGACAGTGCGCAGGCCCAGAGTTCAAGCCGCATGACTGACCAAAAAAAAAAAGTCATCTTTGGAAGCAAACAAAATGTCATCCAAAAACACAGGCAACTACAAATTGGAGGATTATAGTCCTGTCTTGCTTGAGCATGGTGCAAGATGCTACCTCAAAAATTAAGCTAAAATAACCAGCCCAAAGGACTGATTGCACGGCTCAGTGATAATGTACTATCTTCGTAGGTAGGAGATCCTGACTTCGAACCCAAGAAACACCAAAGTAAAAGAAAAAAATGTTAGTGAATATCATCAGAAAAAAAACAAGAATATCAGAAATATATATTTACACAAAAGAATTAAAAACAGAAAATCTAACAACTACAGAATAAGATGTACTTACTAATACATGATTCATACTGCTTAGAATCACTGTATATATAAAGATTATTTATACAGTGATTATAGACAGAGAGAAAAAAAGAAAAAAAAAGTAAGTTTGCCTTTTTTTTTAATTTAATTTTATTTTATTTGTGAACATACTGTACAGAGGGGTTACAATTGCATGGGCAGGATAATGCGTACATTTCTT
>NW_012267306.1:3919866-3929211 GCF_000151885.1 Dipodomys ordii
AGGCCTGAGTTGGAGCTAGCAGCTCCTCCAAGCTTTGTCGGTATCCAAGATGGAGATCACCGGTGCTGGGTGGGGGGGAGGGGTGGCCTTCCCTCCTCTGCTCCCTGAGAAGGAGTGAGGATGTCGGGCTTCTACTCACGCCGAGTCTTGGATCCTGGGTCGTCTCTGGTCTGCAATCTGCAGGATGAAGCTGTCTGTTCCTTGTCGGTTCTTGCTGGTGTTGAGTAGAATCCGCTCTCCCACTGCGTCTGGCTCCTTCGTCCCGGACTCTCTGTGTGAGTGCTCAGGTATCGCCTGGCTGCGGTCTCCACCGCGACCCTGCCGCCGCCGCCGCCGCCGGCGGCTGCTGGCTGGTGCTCAGATGTGTATTCTTGCCTTGGCTTTCTCTCACTTGTCTAACTCTCTGTCCTGTGATGGCACACTTGTTGTGTTTCTCTGGCTTAGGACTGTTCACTGGAACTCTAAAACTGCTTTCTATGCGAGAGCTTGTTCAGATTCCAGCTTCTCCTCCGCCATCTTGTCGCCTCCTGTAAGTTTGCCTTTTATCTGTTGAGCCCTAATTATGAAGTATTTGGTTAACTTGCTCTCTAGCTGCATTTATTTTTGTTGATCTATTTGAGTACATTTCTTAATATATTTTAAACACCTCTCTTGTTTATAGATACTCAGAAGTGCTTCCTTTCAGTGTTTTTTTTTCTCCTTAAACTGAGATAATTTGCCATTGTGTTGTATTTAGTAAATAATCTTAGATATATGCTGTGAAAGGTTTTGTTCTTAATCTGTTTGTTTTTAGATCTCTATAGGTTGTGTATTCGTGTGACTTAAATGGCTTAGTACAATGTCATTTTTCTCAACATTCTTGACCCTTCATAAGTAACACCGAAGTTACTCTTGGATTCTGCCTTGTCCTGTGTATAGGAGTCAGTTTTATGTACTTAAAAAAAAATGAAGATTTTCTGCTTGAATTCAAACTGTAGTCCTCTGATCTCAGCTTCCTAAGTAATAGAATTAGAATGAGCCATCTGTGTCTTACTTGATTTCTACTAATTTTTTCTTTTCTTTTTCAATAATAACACTGGGGCTTGAACTCAGGGCCAGGACTCTGTCTCTGATTTTTATTGCTCAAGGCCTGCATCCTGCCACTTAAGCCACAGCTCTACTTCAGTTTTTGCTGGTTAATTGGAGATAAGAATCTCATAGATTTTCTTGCTTGGGCTTTGATCTCAGCCTCCATAGTTAGGATTACAGATAGGACCCTAGTTTTATTGAAAATCCTCTAATCAGTTTTCATCTTGGTTGGTGTAGTTTGTTTTTCTGAAGAAAAACTAGAAGAAAGCAGGCTAGGTTTTTACTTACCTAGTTACATTTTAGATTTTAATCTGAAAATCTAAGGTTATCTGTTTTCAGCTTTCTATAAGAACAAGTCTTTCTTATGTTGAATAATTTTGTGTTTTTGATGGAAGCATTTGTAATCTCAACACATCTAAAATCATGTTAGTACCGACTAAAATTATAAAGTTTAGGTGAAAATATAATATGGTCTCATTTTTTTCCTTGGATAAATCTTATTTGAATTTTGCCTTTGGGCATTGCTACTATCCAAAATGGATCTTTTTCTTCTTTTTTATATATTAAGCTTAAAAAAACAAACATTGAGCTGGAATTTCAATTGTTCTTGCCAAGGGAAATCAATGGAAAATATTCTATATCAAACCACTCCAAAAGACTGCATATTTGTGAGCTGTGAGGATCAGTTCGGGCATGTACTATATTAGGTTTTCTAGTTTTGCCATTAGTTGTTTTAATTATTAATCTACATTTCTACATATAAGTGTATTGAACTGCAAAAGAACAAGTTAAAAACTAAAAACGATCTTCACTAGCCATACAATGGACAAGGGTCTCATATCTAAAATATACCTGGAACTCAAAAAATTAAATCCCCCAACAACAAATCCTCAAAGAAACAACTGCCCAATAAATAAGTGGGCTAAAGATTTAAAGAGAAACTTCTCTGAAAAGGAAAGAAGGATGGCCAATAGACACATGAAGAAATGCTCAATCTCCCTAGCCATAAAAGAAATGCAAATCAAACAACATTGAGATACCACCTCACCCCAGTTAGAATGGCTATAATCAAGAACTCTAAATAACAACATATGCTGGAGGGGATGTGGACAAAAGGGAACCCTACTGCATTTTTGGTGGGAGTGTAAACTTGTTCAATCACTTTGGAAAGCAGTATGGAGGTTCCTCAAAAGACTCCACATAGAGCTTCCCTATGACCCAGCAATCCCGCTTTTAGGCATTTACCCAAATGATCACAAACAAGGCCATACTAAAGCTACCAGCACAACTATGTTTATTGCAGCATTATTTCCCATAGCTAAGATATGGAACCAACCCAGATGCCCCTCAGTAGATGAAATGTGGTATATATACACAATGGAATTCTATGCCTCCATCAGAAAGAATGATTTTGCCCCATTTGTTAGGAAATGGAAAGACTTGAGAAAAATTATATTAAGTATAGTAAGCCAGGCCCAAAGAAACACTGGTCCCATGGTTTCCCTTATTTGCAATAACTAGTATATGTCTGAAACAACCAGAAAAGGTCAGATAAGTTGATGTTAGGTGAAATGAACCCTAAAATAAGGACTCAAATGGTTTTTCTTTCTTGCTATTGTTTCTAACATATTTGTAAGATGATTTCTTTGTTGCTTTGTATGTCCCTCCCCCACAGTTTAACCCCTGCTTTCATTGTATTTGATGTTGGTATAATTTGTGGAGGAGAAGGAAAAAACGAACTTTACAACTTTGGCCGGGTGGTGGGAGAGTGGGGGAGGGTGGAGGATGAGAAGGGATGGGAAGGGGAAACAAAGGAGGAGGCACCAATGCTTGATAAGAAATGTACTCATTACCTTGCCTATGTAATTGTAACCCCTCTGTATGGTATTTTCACAATAAAAAAATAAAAAATAAAAAATAATGGGATGTGAAGGAGAAGGTTTATCTAGATAGTTTATGCTCTTTTGCTTTTTGATGGAAGTTGAAGGAGAAACCGCAAGGCAGGCAGACTTCCACCTCTGCAGCATGGATTCCTGGCATGGTCTTTCCCTAGATCAACAGCAATGCAATAAAGGATTGATGAAGGGGTCAAGTTAAAGGAATAAAAAGTTAGTCTTCAGCTTTCACAATGAATTTAATTCATTCTCAGCAGCAAGTGAAATAAAGCTTATAGAATGATATTTGCCAAAATGCATTTATGAAATATCTAGAATTTAATTTTCTTCTTGGGTTCATTTTAAAAGCACAGACTAAGCAAGAATGCCTGGCTCACACCATTGCAAGTGGAATTCAGCTGTGAATAAATAAATGAAGAAACAAATTGATCAGGTCAGTAAGTCTCTATGTGTTTGGAATAGCAATATTCTTAATATTATGGCTTACCAGTCCCAACATGCATGTGAACACCTGCCCACTCCAAGGATCACTGTCTGTTCAACTTCACTGAGGCAGAACGCAATGGGAAATGAATCTACACAAGTGAATGAATCTACTTTGCTTTTGCTTTCTTAAACCGAGTTACTCCTATCTTTGTACTTTCCATCTATACGTCCCAGAGTAATTTATAGACATTAATGTTTTTCTTCATTACAGTGTAAAACCACAAGACAAAGGGTCAAACTTATTAGAGACAAAGAAGAGAATATATAGAAGGCTACATAGCTTGATCCACACCAAATGAGGGCCTTAAAAACAACAACAACAAAAAACAACTTGTTACTTGAAAACAGAATTTGAGTCTTCCTCTCACCAAAAGAAAAATGCAGAAGATATTACATAGAATCTTGCATATTAATGATAGCTTCATCTTGTGAAACTGGAAGTCTAGCCCATTCTGAAATGCTGCTCATTGTTTGGAAAGTTCTTCTCAAACTGACATGGAAGACAGTCATAGATTATTAACAATAATTTAGAACAGAAGAGGGTATAGTTGGAACAACATATATAGAAATTTAATAATATAAAAGAATCATCAATATTTCCCAGAAGTATTTTCTATGTTGAAATGGGACTTCCTTATTTTCTGTTATTTTTACATGCCCTTATTTCTTATGTGTCCTAGTCGACTTACAGACTCATAGTAAAATGGACCAAAAATGCTCTGGTATTAGAAGATCCAATTTGAATTGTTGGCTAGGATGAGTGCCCTGTCATTTCTGGATTGGGGCATCTGAGCTTAATGCTTCTTATTGTCTCTCTGTGAGGACCAATTATGCCACAAGCAAGCTAAGCACTGGTGGACAGAAATGATTCTGGGGCTGTACACTTTGTCTCAATACTCTTCCTCAGAAGAGCTAAATTACATACATTACAAAAGGACCTGAAGGAGTTATCCTGCATGTGCTGGAATGGAAATTGCTGAACTTTAAATTGCTGAGGTCAGCTAGCTGGCCTTGAACAACCTATGTCCTCATAGAAATTTCTTGTCAGATTTATTTCGGAGCCACTGGAGATGTAGCCAGGTTTAAAGACACTCTGTTTATTTAAGTGTTAGCTTGAGTGAGTTTCTAGATTCTAGGAAAAGCTGAAAAAAATGATTCCTGTAAAAATTTCTTTTTCCTTCCTTCTCTTCCTCCCTCCTCCCTCCCTCCCTCCCTCCCTCCCTCCCTCCCTTCCTTCCTTCCTTCCTTCCTTTCTCCCTCCCTCCCTCCTTCCCTCCCTCCCTCCCTCCTTCCTTCCTTCCTTCCTTCCTTCCTGCCTTTCTCCCTCCCTCCCTCCTTCCCTCCCTCCCTCCCTCCTTCCTTCCTTCCTTCCCTCTTTCTTTCATTTTTGCTTTTTCTTCTCCTAATCTTCCTGTTCTTGCCCCCCCCACCTTGGTAGTACTGGTATTTGAACTAAAGGTCTTGCCTTTGCTAAGCAGGTATTCTACTACTTAAGCCAAACCTCCAGCCCCAAAGAGTTGCTCTTGTCACCTATCTGCCTCAGGATATAGCTTGTATTCAGGTGCTTAGTGTCTGCTCCAGGAAAGCCACACAATTATTTTCCAAAGTCTAGAAATCTCTAAGAAGTTCCCAACTGGCAATTGGAGTAATGATGCTAGTGTGCCATTGCTTTCAGACATTGCTCAGATCCTCCAATCCATTAGATATTATGGTCAGGATCTAAGTCAGCTGTGGTTCAAAGTGAGGATCATATTTTGGTTTTAATGAATGGTCTTTTGTTATTATCTTGATAGTTATTTTTCTATACATGGCATATCCAAAGATAAAGGTTGTAGTGCTTTTGTAACCTGCTCAGATGTGAAAACATCCACAATTTTGGAAGGAACAAATGAAAATTCAGTAATAAAAGATTAAATTTTGAGCAAATATTTTATTAGATTAATACCAAAAAATAAAGCTTCAAAAATAATTTGGAAATCTATCTCAGCCTAGATGATGGAGAAGAAGTTCAATGCGTGGAAAATAAACATTCTGAAACAAATAGAAAAGAATCCACTTTTCTTTTCATAATAGGATTTAAAAAGTATTACTATTTCCTTGGCGAAGTGTAAAAGTTTTGAATACTTAGTACTTTTTTGTAATATACCTACTATGTATAATCTATGTTATATATTCCTTTTCATCTATCATATGAAAGTGTATGATTCTAAAACATGTACAGATAAAATTCACTTATCCTATGAAAGTCTGTGATTCTAAAGCATGTACAGATAAAACATGTGCAGATAAAATTTATGTGCAGATAAAATGTTTAAATCTCTGACTCTTAGCAGTTCTGTCCAAGCACCACAGCAAAGAATGAATATAACTACAAAGGGTATTTTTCGGTATAAGGTTTGTTTCTATCTATCGCTAGTGCTTGCAGTCATAAGTCAACAAGACCAACGGCTTGCTTTTAGCTAACAGGATACCCAATTGTAGTCCTTGGGCTGACATTTAAGAAATACTTTCTCACTAATTCGATCATTGCCACAGGAATATGATGTGGAATCCTGCAGTGGATCTCTGGCCTATAAGAGGACTGTGTGGGGCCTGCCATAAGCCGTCTTTATCAGCGAGGCCATTGTCTGTCCTAGATTATGAAGGGCCAGCTGTGTGACTCCAAGAGCATGCCCTCCCTGTTCTATTCAGCAAGAGCATTTGACCTGCTACACTCTGACCCAGGTACCCAACTGTTTCTTTAAGAGCAATTTCTTGTATTTCAGTATCTTGTAGAACCTAATATTATATTGATTTTTAAGAGCTCTTTCAATTTCTTCTTCATCCTCCCACTCTTTTGTAACATCTAGCTTGGGGTCAGCAAAGCCTGCTGAGAGTCTTGCAGGCAGAAGTATTACCCAAACCTACCTGCAAGCTAAGACTCCTTAGTCCAGAGAGATGTTGAGATTTCCTCAACCTGCTACCTAAATGCTGTCATGCCTTTTAAGGGGAAAAATCCTATTTAAATATGGACAGTGATAGAAATATGGAATTAATACAATTAGATCCCAGCATTTGGAGCATGTTACTGTTAAACCATAAAGAGTGATAATACTTTTCAGATAAAGGTAGTAGCAAGAACTGTATGTATCAAGAACTTCAGTGGATTAATCAAAACAGGTTTATTTTGTTCCTAATGAAGACTATATTCAAGCATTCCATGGTAACTATACATTCTCTAAGGAATTCACAGATCAGTCTCCTTGTTGTCAGTTTCCTCCAACTTAAACACATGTCTTTTTCTTTCCCCAAGATCACAATAGACCTGAAAAATGTCAGTCATCAAAACTCCATTCTACATAGAATGAAAGATAAAAGGGCTAAATCGCACAAGCCTGAACTCTGGGCCTTGGCACTGTCCCTCAGCTCTTCAGCTCAAGGCTAGAGCTCTACCACTTGAGCCACAGTGCCATTTCTGGCTTTTTCTGCTTATGTGGTGCTGCGGAATGGACCCAGGGCCTCATGCATGCAAGGCCAGCACCCTACCACTGAGCCACCTTCCCAGCCCTCTTTCCTTTTTTATATTAAAAATAAGACCTTCTTGAAAGCACTATGTCATTTGCTAAAGAATGTCATTTATCACTGACATTTAAGTAAGGTGAATGAGAAATTCTGGTTTTTAGTGAAGTATCTAGCCATCCCATGAAATCAGTCCAGCTTTTGTCAGTAAGGAGACAGGGTAGAATGAACACTGAGTAAATGACAGGAGATCTGTCCAGCAAAAATTGATGTGTTGCTAAAAGGAATGGCAGAAGCTAGTGTTCAAGTAATCCCAATGTTTCAGTTTTATAGTTCCTTCCTCAAGATCTTAGTCACCAAGCTGTAAAACAGAATATGGAAGTTTCCACTCATTTTTATTAGCATAAATAAAAGTACAGAAAGGTTTCATTGTAACATTTACAATAACAATATAATGGATTTTGATCAAATTTGCTACCTTTCCTCTCCTCCTTTTTAAGGTTTATTTCCACCAGGATATTTTAGTGGATACCACTGATAAGGGGTTTCAAATTATCTAGAAAATTATATTTAAAATATTTTATTATTTTTGTCTATACTGACATCCTTTTATAATTTTATATAATATATATTTTTATTGTGAAGATACTGTACAGAGGGGTTACAGCTACATGAGTAAGGTAATGAGTATATTTCCTATCTATCATTGTTACTTCCTCCTTTGATTTTCCCCTGCCCACCTCCACAACTCCTCCCCCCACCCAAAGTTGTAAAGTTAGTTTTCAACATAGTGTCTTGTACATCTCATAGTTACAATGGGTCAACCTGTATCCTTATTTCAGCATTTTGTTATTTCCCTTCCCCTCCCCAAATTAGAAAATTATATATACAAGATGAAGGGCACTGGAATCAAATTCAGTGAAAACAGGGGTTATACCATGGGGAAAGAACATGGAAAGACTTGGAAAAAATTGTATTAAATGAAGTAAGCCAGGCCCAAATAAACATAGGTCCCATGGTTTCCCTTATTTGCAATAACTAATATATGTCTAGGACAAGCAGCAAAGGTCAAGAGCTATGTACACATGACTATATAAGATGATGCTAAGTGAAATGAACCTCAAGATAGGGACACAAGAAGTTTTATCTTGTTGCTGTTGTTTTTAATGTACTTGTAATTTTTTATTATTTAGTAATATTCGAAATGTATTAGAAATGGAATCAGCAAACTGAAGTCCATGGGCCAAATCAGGACCTGAACCTGTATTTGTTAATAAAGTATTATTGAAACACAACTGTTCATTGACTATACAATCCTCAAAGCCACGTGTAGTTATTATCTATTTCCTGAATTTTTCAGCTTCAAGAAAACAACTTTGTCAGTTCAAAATGAGAGAAGTAATTAATTAAATATCTGTGCACTTCACAGGACATTTTCTCTGAGAGAAATAGCCAGGTGAACAAAAAGGAAAAATTATGGTGGTGAAAAATAGATGAAATGATATTTGGAGGAAAATAATGGTAGCATTTAATGGATAGTGATACATTTGAACCTCCAGAATGTGAAAGCACCAGTTCATATAGGAAGTAGGTCAGTATTCCTATTAGAAAGGCGACTTAATGTAAATATTCAACTCTTTCTATGGGAATCTAAACTGAACTGAGCTTAATTTTGGTTACAAATCAAGCCTGGAATATTCTCACTGAATAGGATCCTACAGACAGAACTATTAAATGCACAACTAGTTTTCAGAACTCAAGTGACTGGATCTTTTCTTTTTTCAAGCATTTCATGAGAATTGTTTGCACACAATATATAAGTTTTTGGTAAATGCAAGATTCATGATCTCATGTTTCATGAAGAAACAACTGAGAAAGAAAAAAAAGCAAATGTAATTAAGATTGCTAGATATGAAGGATAAGGAGCATCAAAACTGAAAAATACCCAAAAGACTTTTCTCCTTTCATGTGCAACTGATTAGAATTTTTAAAATATGTTTATTGTTTTTGCTTTTGAAAAGTGAAACTCCATTAACTAAACACATTGTGGACAATGCATATGATATGTCTTAATGTAAGAACATGGGAAATGAAGGTTTTTAAACTGAGTAAATAGAGAAGAATACATCTATTTTATTGTTTGTGTTTTTAAGCATTCTGAAAGTATTGAAAGATATTCTAAACAAGTATATTGCCACTGAGACCATGCTTATACTTTACTTCAAGTTGCATGATACATTAAAAGTGTTACAAGACCATACTAAAGTTAGCAGCACAACTATGTTTATTGCAGCATTATCTACCATAACTAAGATATGGAACCAACCCAGATGCCCCTCAGTAGATGAATGGATCAAGAAAATGTGGTATATATACACAATGGAATTCTATGCCTCCA
>NW_012267306.1:3929261-3948186 GCF_000151885.1 Dipodomys ordii
ACACAATGGAATTCTATGCCTCCATCAGAAAGAATGACATTGCCCATTTGTTAGGAAATGGAAAGACTTAGAAAAAATTATATTAAGTGAAGTAATCTAGGCCCAAAGAAACATTGGTCCCATGGTTTCCCTTATTTGCAATAACTAGTATATGTCTGAAACAAGCAGAAAAGGTCAGATAAGTTGATGCTAGGTGAAATGAACCCCAAGATAAGTATTCAAATATTTTTTCTTTCTTGCGATTGTTGCTAACATGTTTATAAGTTGATTTCTTTGTGGCTTTTTATGTCCCTCCCCCACGGTATAATCCCTGCTTTCACTGTATTTGATGTTGATATAATTTGTGGAGGGGAAGGGCAAAACAAATTGTTTAAATAGGCATACAGGTGGACCCATTGCAACAATGAGATGTACAAGTCACTATGTCGAAAAACGAACTTTACAACTTTGGGGAAGAGGGGAGTGTAGTCGTGGAGATGGAAGGGGAAAAACAAGGGAGGAGGCAACAATGCTTGATAAGAAATGTACTCATTATCCTGCCCATGTAATTGTAACCCCTCTATACGGTATTTTCACAATTAAAAAAACAGTGTTAAAGTTTCAACATTTTTTCAAGTGTAACATTTAAGAATGATAAAAAAACATGTTATTTTATGCATGTTTACATTATTTGCAGTAAATTTGGCTATTGTAGAATTGATTTAAATCTTGGTGAATGAACCCAATCTTTTAAAAATATCTTCAGAGCAAAGAATATTTTTAGTTTTATATATATATATATATATATATATATATATGTTTTCTAATGCTATATTCAAAAATCATTGTGTATTGTATATCTGTAAATGTGTATGACATCAAATTTTAAGCAGAAATGTAGAAGTACTAAGTAAACCTATTTAGATTATTGTGATTTTTTTTACAATACAATAAGCTTATCCTAAAGAAATGCAGTGGAAGCACCAGAGAAAATTCATGTTTCACTTATCAAATGAACAAAGTCGTGATGTTTTATGATATCTAATAGCATTGAGTACTGAAGAAACAAGCACATTTATTCCTTCTTAGTGGGAATGTATCAGGATGCAATCACTTTAAAGGGAGATTTGACAACAACAATTTCATTTCTGTGTATAGTGGCTCCTGACTCAGCAGTTCTTCTTGTGCCAATGCATCCCTCAGATACAATTACACATCTCTGCAAAGGCTGTTCCTTGTAGTATCAATGAAACTAAGTTTAGGAGAAAAAGCCCAATTCTTAACTCTTCCTGAAGTTGGACACGATTGCTCTATTTGGGAAAATGCTCCATGAATGATAACCATTTCCATAAACTGTAGTTTCTGTCTCTACTTTCATGCAATTTTCTTCTTTAGTTTATCCCTAAAATGAGCTGAATTAATTTTTTTTAAAGAAAAGGCCAAAGGCTGCATGTTCTTTTGCATATGCAGAGGCTAGACCTATAGAATATATGTACATGAAGGTGCATCTGTACATGTGTGAAGACGGTATATACATATATTGATAAAGTGTTATTGTGGAATGTTTTATTTATTTATTTTGTCTGTCGTGGGGCTTGAACTCTAGGCCTGGGCGCTGTCCCTGCACTCTTCAGCTCAAAGCTAGCGCTCTACCACTTGAACCACAAACAGCACCACTTCTGGTTTTCTGGTGGTTAATTGGAGATAAGAGTCTAGTAGACTTTCTTGCCTGGGCTGGCTTTGAACCTCAATCCTTAGATCTCAGTCTCCTGAGTAGCTAGGATTACAGACGTGAGCCACCAATGAAGGGCAAATGTTTTGTTTTTTGAGGGCACTAGGGAAGTGGGGAGAGGAAAAGAGACTTTCAGAGGGTGAAAAATACTCAAACATAACAAAACTCAATGAAGTCTTGAATAATAAAAGGCAGGGAGAATCAGGAAATAGCTATTTAAGAGGTCATTATGAGTAACATAATAGAGGCACATGTGAAGTATCACAGTGAAACTTCTTTGTACACTCAGCATACAACTAAAAGAACAATAAATGATAGGAATATAAAACCATCCTGTGTGGATGTAGTGAGAGTGTAATAGACAGGAAGGCAAACAAAGAATGTGAAATATAGCAAATACAGTCGAACTACTTTATATTCATAGATTAACAGAACAAGGAAACCTGTGGGTTTTTCTTTTCCTTTTTTTGTTTTTGTTTTGTTGTACTAGGTTTCAATGCAGCGTCTTTATCTTGCTCTGTTTGCTTGCTTGGCTTGTTCTGTACTGCTTAAGCCATTCCCTCAGCCTAGCTTCTTGCTGATTGCTTTTGGAGATGAGATCTCATGGACTTGTTTGCCCTCTCTTGTTTCTAACAGTGATTTTATGGATCTCAGTTTCTTAAGTGGCTGAGACTACAGGCATCAGACACTGGTGCCTGGATGGTGTTGTAATTACTTTGGGAATGTGAAAAGGAGGGAGGAAAGCAGTAGAAAGGGTGAATCTGAATAGAGTCTGCTGTTACAAATATGGATCTGTCAAAACTGAGCATTCATGTACAACTAATGATGCTAATAGAGAAAGTCTACTATATCAAACATAATTTTTGTTGTTCTTTGGTCATTTTTGTTTTCGCTTTATATATTTTATTTGGGTTGCCTTAAGTACTATTTGATTATCAGGATTTCAGAATCAGTGGCTAAAGAATCAATAGCATCTAACTAGGGCCAGATTCACATAATTCATCTTTGAATGCTTTTGAAAAGCAAAATAACTTGTAATCAGTTGAGATAAAGATGTTTCAAGCTACTACAAATTAAAAAAATATAGCTATGCATCACAACTATGAGGCAAAGTAAAATAGAAATAAGGTTGGCAGGTGCTGGTTAGAGAGAGAATAGTTTGACAGGTGAGTGCAGGGGTACCATTTGGGCCTTGACAATGGTAAGGAGATCCTTCTCTTTCCTCTTTGTGAAATACCTCACATTCAGATATCAGAAAAAGATCATGAAGCACAAGTGAGCTGGCATGAGGTATTCACTTATTTAGTATGCATCCTTTACTTATAAATATAATGTTTCCATACATGTAACTTTATAGTCTTTTACATTTAATAATTATCAGAGAAATAACAAAAATCAGATGAAAATCTAACTACAATAACTACTACGATGAAATAGCACCACTAATAGCTTACATGTTAAGGCACATGAGATTTTGGTAGGCTGAATATTATGCTAATCCCTTTGTTAAACAGTCCAATTTAATTTCCCATAAAGCCTTGCAAGTAGTGTTGCTATTGATACTCTGAATTTTATCAAAGAAATTCAAACTCAAAAATGTTTTTTGGGCTAGGATGTAGCTCATGGCAAAGAATTTGCCTAGCAAGTGCATTATCCTGGGTTCGATCCCCAGAACCAAAAAAAGAGAAAAGACGAAACAGTGTTGAACATTTTCTCAGACTTATAGATGCAGTGATTAGCTTAATAAAACCTATTTAAAGTACAAACTGCCTCACTTCAAGCCCTAGCTTGTAATCTCTACTCTACTCCACTCTATTCTTTCTTTCTTTTTTTTTTTTTTTTGGTGGGTCGTGGGGCTTGAACTCTGGGCCTGAGTGCTGTCCCTCAGCTCTTCAGCTGAAGGCTAGTGCTTGACCACTTGAACCACAGCGCCACTTCCAGTTTTCTAGTGTTTTATTGGAGATAAGAGTCTCATGGACTTTCCTGATCAGGCTGGCTGTGAACCACTATCCTCAGATCTCAGCCTCCTGAGTAGGTAGGATTGCAGGCGTGAGCCACTGGTACCTGGCTCTACTCTATTATTTCTAATAGATTCTTAGTGTAATTTACATAGTATCCTCCCTCCCTCAATCCCTCCCTCCTTCCCTTTCTCTCCTTCTCTCTCTGAGAAATGACATTTTATCCTCATAGCTGTTATATGTAGACCTTTATAGTGTAATTCAATAGTTGTGTTTTCCATTCTGCATATATTGTAGTTTTAAAAACATGCATCTACATAACGTCTTGTACATCTCATTGTTGCAATAAGTCAATCTGTATCCCTCTTTAAACATTTTGTTTTTTCCCTTCTCCTCCCCCAATTCTAACCAACATCAAATACAGTGAAACAGGGGTTATACCATGGGGGAAGGACATACAAAGCAATAAAAAATCACATGGTACCTTATAAATACGTTAGAAACAATAGAAAGAAAGATAAAAACACTTGTGTCTCTATCTTGGGGTTCATTTCGCTTAACATCATCTTATCTGACCTTTTCTGCATGCCCCAGACATATAAATTTTGTCAGGGTGGGGAGGTAGGGGTGTAGTTGAGGAGGTGGGAGGCACAAGATGGTGGGGGAAAAACAAAGGAGGAGGCAACAATGCTGGATAGGAAATGTACTCATTACCTTGCTCATGTAACTGTAACCCCTCTGCACAGTATTTTCACAATAAAAACTTATTTTTTTAACCATGCATCTATGAAAGCTTTGAAATTATCATTTGGGATTTAGTGTCTGAATTTTAGAATAAGTCCACGGTAGCAACATAAAAACATCTGCTTCCTCCTTCATTAACAAGAGGAACCTCTGGGATGCAATTCAGCTTTAAAGAAGATACTATTTGCTGGAGGAGGATCCCAATCCAGAAGTATCTTTGCTCTCTTTCCAAATGTAAAAGAAACATTAAAAAGAAAAGCCAATTTTTACTACATTATATACTTCAATCCAATGTATTCATTCTTAAGTTTGTCACATTCAAGATCTTGTAGAAAATTCTGGAGTCTTTTTGAGATGTTATAAAGTTGTTAAGGAAAATCAATTTAGATTCACTTTTAAATTGGTCTGATTCCATTGCTGAAGAGGATTCTTCTAAATTCAAGATTATCAGTACTGGTTAAAAAATAGTTATAGCTATTCACATTCTTTCCTGCTGCTCTCTGAGGCACTGGGCCAGCTGCTGGAGATGATAGAAGATGAAAAATAGGTTCACACAGCTAAGAGTGATTGAAGAAAAAGCAGATAGGTACACAGTCTCCAATAAAAAGAGATCTTTTGTTAGTAAGAAGAATGTACTAAATGTGGGAATAACTTCATGGAAGGCTGTAGGCTATTTCTCTTGGCAGGAAGTATATCTAGACTGCCAATGGACTGATACAAGGAGCAGAAAAGCGATGACTGAAATTATCATAGAGAACTTCATTGGTCTCCTAGCTCTTCTTCTCTGGGCCCTCTGTCTCTCTCTAGTATACCTTTCTCTAGTTGTAAGGAATTAGAATAGAACATGGACACTCCAAGCTCTGGCTTTACTTTCCAAAAAAAGGACAAGTAGATGCTCTCACACTAAATCATAAAGAGAAAGAATATATTCCTTCATCAAGATCCAAGGACCCATCCAATTAGTTGTGGCAGAGTGAATGAGAGTTACGGCTTGATTTCATTAATCAATATGAAAAGAGGACATGAGCAAATTCTGTAAAATGCTGTGATGGAGCAAAGGGTAATGCATTCCAAGAGGACTTAATTGGATAAGCACACATCCATAAAAACATACTTGAATATGGTACAACCTACGCAGATACATAACACATAACAAAAATGGCAATATTCAACTTGATAGTCAAAACTGATATCATGAGTTTTATTTATAGTTTTAGCATTAATTAAACCATAATAATGATGGTGATTCCTTTCATTTATCCAAAGCTTAATATTTGCTAAACACTGCTATAAGAAGTGCCATGTTCATGATCTCATTTAATTTTCACAGCTATACTATAGACACCACCATTCCCCCATTTCAGAGAAGGGGAAACTGGCCCTTTGAGAGTTTCAGGACTTGCCAAGTTCAACACATCTAGCAGGTGACATATGCAGGATTCTAAGTAATGTTTCTTTAATGGCAAAGCTAATTATCATAACCACTATACATTACTGTCATCCCAAGCCCTGAGGATGGGAGAATGTCATTTTGGAGCTGGATACCAATGTGTGGAAGACAGCAATATCAAAGGCTAGAAGATGGTAAAAGTCTGGAGCATTCATGAAACACTGGGTAGATGGTTTGTTTTTTTTTTTTTTTTTAGCTGCAAACAGCATGTATGAAAAGAGAAACAAAGTCTTAAAAAGAAATTTAAGCCTGGGTGTTGTGGACCAAAAAAAACCTATAGATCAAGAGAGATTAACTGAAATGATCTTTGAGTTTTGGTAGTAATGCATGGGGTTTACATGGTTCCTTAAGATAAGGAAATAATAGGTGACATTAAATTGACAAGCATACTATCATATTGTTCTGTCCATTTCTTTTACTTCAGTCTACTTTATTTTATTTTTATAAATGACCCTTGTTGCCACTGTATTTAATTCCGGTGCCCTACCTCTTGTATATACAATTTTCTAATTTGAGGAGGGAAAGGGAAATAACAAAATGCTGAAACAAGGATACAGGTTGACCCATTGTAACAAAGAGATGTACAGACACTATGTTGAAAATGAACTTTACAATGTGGAGGGTGGGTTACGGAGGAGTTAGGGAGGTGGGAAGGGAAGGGATAGTAGGGGAAAAAATAAAGAAGGAGTTAAAAATGCTCGATAAGAAATATACTCATTACCTTACTCATGTAATTGTACCCTTTGGACAGTATCTTTACAATAAAAATTTTAAAAAACAATAAGCATCTCTTATCTGTGAATATATATATATATATATATATATAGAGAGAGAGAGAGAGAGAGAGAGAGAGAGAGAAAGATATCCAATCACCAAAACTCTATGTAATAAGACGAATACTTATTAACATAAGTTGAATGACATTGTAACAAATAATATAACAACAGTAAAAGCATGTAAAAACACAATGTATCAGTTTCCATATAAACCCAAGATGTTTTTCCCATCTCATTATTCATCACAAGACTTGAGTAATCATACTTCCCATAAGTTAAAGCTTTCATGAATAGCTTACTTTCACAAACAACTTAGGGCTTCCACTCTAGCCAGTGGTTTTTTTTTTTTTCTGGTTTCCACATTCATAAGTTTCTAGCTGTTGTCTTACACCAAAGTATCTACGTTCTGTTCACAAAACAGACACAGCAGTCTGTTCAAAAACATCCTTTCAATGAAACCAGTTTCCTGGTTTAAATTCCCCATTGGTTTAGAAGTGATTTTAGACTAAAAACACAAGATTAGGCAGAAACTCCATTGTCTCTAGGTTCATCTTCTGTCATTCTCTCTCCTCTGGCCTCCCCCTTCCCATTCCCTCAACTGACTTCTATTCTATTAGGTAAATACACCATTACCTTTCCAAACCCAGGGTCTATGTTCATGCTAGACCATCCACATTTCTCCTCAGGTGACAATGTTTCTTCATCTTCAGGATCCAGTATCAAGCTAGCAGAGGGTCTTGGCTTAGTCACTATATCAAAATACATCTATTTTCTTCCCATAGGCACTGACATATCTCAGGGAAAAAGTTGAAATTAAGTGGTAAAGAGTAAAAGCTCTATGATTACTACTGATCAAGGGACAGAACAAAGGAAAGGAACAATAATCGTAAGGTTACAATAGAGGAAGTCTATAGTGACAATTAGAAAAGAAATAAAAAGTAAGGAAAAGCGAGCAATGGAAGAGAAGTAAGATGTGTTCTTCAAGAATTTTTCAGACAACATACAAAGGCTAGGTTAGATCTTGAAACATGTAGTACCATGGAAAGGAGGGCAATATAAAGTATTAAGCAGAGGAATGACATGGATATACTAATTATGTCTAAGAAATAGAAATAATAGTAACATAGACAAGGACTTAGGCAGTATAAGTAGTATAGACAAAAAGGGGAAAGACTCAAGGCCATGGAACTAATCAAGCAGCTGTGATGGTGTCCTGATCTAAATAAGAGGCAGTGTAGAGCTAGCAGGGGCTATGTGAGAAGTAGGATTAAATTTTGGGGATATTATTCATTAATTGCAGTTCTTTTTTTTTTTTGTCGGTCGTGGGGCTTGAACTCTGGGCCTGGGCACTGTCGTTCAGCTCTTCAGCTCAAGGCGAGTGCTCTACCACTTGAGCTACAGCACCACTTCCGGTTTTCTGATGGTTTATTGGAGACAGGAGGCTCACAGTCTTTCCTACCCTGGCTGGCTTTGAACCGTGATCCTCAGATCTCAGCCTCCTGAATAGCTAGGATTACAGGCGTGAGCCACCAGCGCCCGGCTCATTAATTGCAGTTCTATTTATATATTTGACACTTGTATTACCAAAACAAATTATGTATTTCTGTAAGATACTTTCGTTTGGTTGAAGGAATTAATAATTTAATTAAACAAGTAGCTCAATTCCTTATAATAAGAAACACGTTTGATAGATAATGTAGAAAGATTTATTTTATTTTTCAAACCTAAATGGGAGAAAGCAGTTAACCCTAAGTTATTGAGACAAAATAAAACAATGCATTATTCCAAGCTGTGGATTTTAGAGCACAGAGTCAAGTCAAAATTGTTTAATCCACATGAAAGCCAGACATCTCCAAAGTGTGCAAATTGTTAGACGGCATTCTGAATGAAGTGGTTAAGACTTTTGTTACTGTTCTTTTGGAACAGTTTCTTTTTTTTTGCAATATCTTAAAGGTGTAAAAATATGATCTGTTACTTCTTGAAGTGCTTTCAGTTGGTTTATACAGCTTAAAAATGGGAATAAGACTCTTAAAAAGAAGCAAGTATTTTCATCATAAAGAAAGTATTTTCATCATAGTTTCAGCAGTAAAACAAGTAAGCAAACAAACAAGCAATGGCCTTCTTTTGGATTGTAGCCTCACCATATGAACTCTTTATTGGCAAACATATTCCAGATAGCTAGTATTGGGACTTTGTAAATTGGTAATAGAACATAGTGTAGAGTCCTAGATCAGATAGACCTCTCCTGTGAACATCAATTCTCTCAGTTAAGCTTGTGATAAATGTTGCTTTGTATATCCCTCCCCCACAGTATAACCCCTGTTTTCACTGTATTTGATGTTGGTATAATTTGTGGAGGGGAAAGGACAAAACAAATCGTTTAAATAGGGATACAAGTGGACCCATTACATCAATGAGATGTACAAGATGTTATGTTGAAAAATGAACTTTACAACTTTGGCACACGGGGGGTTGGGGGGTGGAGGGGGTAGGGGGGAGGCGGAATGGTAATGGATGATAAGGGAAACAAAGGAGGAGGCAACAATGCTTGATAAGAAATGTACTCATTATCTTGCCCATGTAATTGTAACCCCTCTGTATGGTATTTTCACAATAAAAAATAAAAATATATATAAAAAGAAAATATACACTTTATTCAGAAGATTTTTGGATAAAATTTTAACTATACAATTTATAGGTCACTAGCTCTGGGAGATAAAGTGTTGGTGAGAAGGGTTGAATGTTTAGAAAGTGAGGATTCTGATTAGAACTCTTTAGATGAGGGTGTGTATCTGTGAAAATAGGACTGATGGATACTAAGATCATATCATATTTTTCTAAGTTAGTTGCTATGGAATTAAACAGTATAAAGTCATGCCATTTTTCTATTTTTTTCATACCAATTATTTTGCTTGTTATTGAATTAGCAAAGATCACACAAAACTGCCTAAATGCATCATGGACCAACCACTTTGGAAATAGTTTTGTTGGTTTCTGTAAAACTGAACATTTGTGGGGCTTGGAAGGTGGCTCAGTGGTAGAGCGCTTGCCTTGCATGCCTGAGGCCCTGGGTTCGATTCTTCAGCACCATATAAGCAAAAAGAAAAAAAAAGCCATAAGTGGCACTGTGGCTCAAGTGGTAGAGCGCTAGCCTTGAGTTGAAGAGCTGAGGGACAGCGCCCAGGCCCAGAGTTCAGGCCTCATGACCGGACCCCCCAAAAAAACAAAAAAAAATCATCAGTAACAGTAACAAATAGACACATTTTACTATCTGAACTATCATTCAGTAATAAAAAAACATGAGCTACTAAATTATTGTGAAATAATGAAAACATGGATTATTATATTGTCATTGCTGGAAAAAAGAAGCTAAACATGAAAGACATATTTTATGCCCCCAATGAAAGAAATACTATGTCCCCTGCCTTCATAGTGGTGACAATTATGAAAGTATTATTAGTAAAATTCTACTAGGTATTCACTGTATGGAAATTTTCCTTAAAAAGTACTAATATTGATGTAAATCACTATTGAAATATACTTGGGAAGCTCAAACAACGAAATGCCTTCATTTTCTATATAAAAATCTCGGACACTTTCTTTCCTTTTCTCATGGCCTAGGGAATAAGTACAAATAAGGAGTGATTTGAATGTAAATTTGTAATGTGTGTGGAAAAGTACAATCCAGGGATTAAGTTGAATGATTATAAACTTTTAAATATTTGTTGTTAATCCCTCTTATTTTCCTTATCCCACATCTGCAATAAATTATTTTGAGACGTCCTGCTGCATACTGTGCTATAAAATTAAACTACACATAGTTAAATATTTTAAATATATAACTGGCAACAAATGAGAGTGGTTTACAGTTTCAGATTAGTAGATATTAAAGTATTTTATATATACACATACATATATACACATACATATATAAATGGATACTTGGATTTGATTCTAGAAAGAAGCAATTGCTCTAAAGGATATTATTGATATAATTTTTACAATTTGAACTTGGAGATTAGAAAATAATGTACACACCTAATGATCAATAGGAGAATGGAAGGGAAGAGAAATAGAATATGTGTGCATGAGGATTAACTGGAGGAGGGTATGCTGTTGGGAAGATAAAAGAAGTTAAGTAATGCCAACTTATTTTCAACTATGAAAATTGAACAAGGAAATCTGTTGAGGCTGTGATTTTTTTAGGGCAAATGATGTTGGCAATGGGATAGAGGGGAATAAAGTCAATTAGTATAGACGGTGAATATGTGTGGAGATGGAAAATGAAATGCTGTTTTGTATAACCAATAAAAAGCCAATAAAAAACAGAAAAAATAATGTCCTTTCAGTTTAAAATTTCATAACTTGATAATTCTCCTGTAGAAATAAGTCATTCATTTTTGGAGAATAGCTCTCAAATATATGCCTATTACTTAACATGATTAGTAGTCAATTATTCTTATCTGTTTAACGAGTACGGTCATGTGGCTCTGGGAATAAGTTTTAGTGACTAAAGAAAAGAATATTTCATTAATGGAAGAATGACATGTATTTCTAAGTTTGCAACTCAAGTACAGCATGTATCCAGTTAATTGAATCTACTAGGAGGCCATTAAATATGATAGAGAAGGGAATTAAACCATATTTGTATTATGTGTTCTATGAGACTGTGACCTGGTCATGCAGAACACTTCTACCTACACTAATTAAAATGGTATTATACAAGTTAATTTTCATGAAAATATGAACAGGTAAACCGTTATGTTACACTTACATTGCTTGGCTCTTAGCCTAAATGTGTGTACATTAATTATTAGTTAATACAAAGCAAGAAAAGCAACAAGTAGTCATATTTGATTCAATTGATTTCCAAATAAAGTGAATATATTTAATAAGGTTAAAAATGTTGAGACAGAAAACCATGCTTTCCTTATTTAAGGCTTGGATTGAGACTCAGGTCATCAACTTCTATGGAGAAAGCTGGCTCAAAGTTTTATCACCACCTTGCTTTATGTTTGACAGTTTCAGAGGAGCTAGAGTGGCTCTTGAATTTCAAGAAGACTGCATTGTGGGTATATTCACTGAGGATTTACATTAAACATTATTTGGGATTGATCTTTTAGCAGGAATTGGGCTCATTGTTCAAAATGAATTAACATGTTTGCAAGACTCTGCCAAATTGTAAAGTTTTTTCCATTTTTTTTTAAAAATAAAATGTACCAGGACTAGGAAGCTGGTTCAGTGGTAGAGTGTTTGCCTTGCATGCATGAGGTCCTGGGTTCAATTCTTTAACACCACATAAGCAGAAAAAAGCCTGAAGTGGTGCTGTGGCTCAAGTGGTAGGGTGCTAGTCTTGAGCTGAAGAGCTGAGGGACAGCACTCAGGCCTAGAGTTCAAGCCCCACGACTGACAAAAAAAAAACAAAGAAAAAAACATACCACACTCAGCCTTGGCAAAACCAAAAAGAAAATTACACATACCTAACATAACAAATGACCAAGTAAACATTCTCATGGGGGTAGAAAATTAGCAAGAAAAAAAAATCAGAATGAAAGTAAGACTAACAGCTCACAGGGCATTGAATCTTACAGCTTAGTGGCCAGCATCAGGACAAGAGGTAACATGATATGAGCCCCCCCAAAAGGCGTGAAATATCTCATTACTACATGGGAGCTTCTGCTCCTCTGGGCACACTCTTGATCTTGCTAGGCTCATCCCTTATGACAGCTGTCCACTCCTACTTCCTTGACCGCTATTGTACCTTTAGGCATCACCTTTGCAGCCTCATGCATTTGTCTCTCAGGGAATGTCTATAGGATCCCTGACCATCTATACCACTCATTGCCTGCCCTACCAGGTTTCTACTGAAATCTGTGTGGCAGTCTAATACCCTGACACTCACATTTTTCATGCCTGCAAGACCAGCACTGTGAATACAAGCCAAAGGTCTGTAGTCAATTCAGGTAGTACTTGAAACCCTTTGGAATATGACTGCAAAGTCCTCTGGGTGCTTGTTGTGCTTGGTTGCAGGGCCTGAGGAAACACTTTCATAGGTGTCCTCATATAAACAAGGGAGCCCAGAGTAGTTCTTAACCAAAATCTTTCAAACAGTTTAAACCTCATACTCTGAAGTCTTAGGTGGCTGGAGTCATTCTGAATCTTTTTATGCCCTCAAAACATCTATCCTATTATCTTGGTGGAAAGTATTTGGCTTCGGTGATGTCTCTTGGGCTCCAACTGTTTACATGCTCTTTCTTGGATAAACTGCAGATTTTGCAAATCTTTTTACCCTGACTTTTTTTTCTTGAGGTTCTTAGTATAAAACTAAACAAAAGAAGTCACTTTAACAAATCACAGTGTTAATACTAGGCTACCTTGAAATCTTGTCTATCTGATTAGTCTATCACCTTAAAATTAGCTTCACACAAAGTCTCAGGATATGGATAAAATGCAGACAAATATATGTTGGTTTCTAGTCTAATTCTCAATAGAGCCCTTTTACACATCTTCAACATGATGAGCTAGCTCAGTCTTCACTCTCACATTTTATAAATGATATTTTGGTCTACTGAGCACCAACTAAATCCAACTCTGTATATTTTGATTATGATATTCTTTCTCTAGCCTTCTCAAAATTCTTCCCACAAGTTCACAAACTAATGAACCCCATGGTTGCATGGTAACAATGACCCCTTCTTTTCTAGTACCAAATTTCTGCCTTACTTTTATTTGTTACAAATACCCAGAGAAACAATCCAAGAAAGCAAAAGATATCTTTGGGTTCACATTTGCCATAGTTTCAGTCTATGGCCCTTGACCCTGTTGCTTCAGAGCCTGAGCTAAGGATGAATATCATGACAGGGAGCATATGTTCAAACATAGTGGTTCATCTCTTGGCAGACAGGAGGCAGAGAGCATGACAGGAAGGGAATGGCGACAAGGTATGCCCTTCAAAGCCAGGACCCCTAGTGACATTTCCTGACATAACTTCTAAAGTTTCTCCTACCTCCTAGAGTAGCACTGGTAGCAGAACCTGTGGGGAAACATTTCATACTTAAACCACAGCAAGGTAAATCATGATTTCTTCCAAAGTTGAAGGTGTCTGTTGAAATCCACCAAATGTCTTTCAAAGCAATTTAAACTCACTTGCTCTTATCAGTTTTTATGATTTAATTGTCTTGCTACAGATATATTTAAACTTTTAAATAGGCATAAAATATCATCTGAATATACCATTAGTTTATGTTCTACCCTATTATATTCTAAAATAAAGATTTTGCTTTATTTATATTTATATCTTCATAATTCTTCCTAGAAAAATACAATAAATCTTAGGGGAATTTTCATTCTGAACTTGTATTACATTCAGCCTAGATTTGCATGTGTATGTTCAGAGTCTTTTTAGGAAAACAGGCTATATAGGTCTCCATATAAAATATATAATCTTCCATTTATGCCTACTTAAGTTCACATAGAGTAATTCTTGAAAATTAATTGGGCCTCTTTTATAGAACTAAGGAAAGAAGTAAATTAAAATATTAGGTATATATCATAACAGATGATGAAACTATAAAAATAAAATGGAAAGGGAAGAGAGGAAATAGAAAAAGATGAAACAGAAAATTGGTAAAGTTCTATTGAGAAAGGTAGAGTGAACTAAGATTTGAAATAAAGTAGAATATGAAGTTTTGTGGCAAGTACATGATGGGCAGTGATCACTAAAAGTGGAAGAACTCCAAGAAAGTAATTTACCTAGAAGTGGGATGAGCCTAGAAAACATTGATTGGGAATCATATGATTATGAGAAGGCAAATCATTATCTGCTTTGGTTTATACTTTGAAACTGGAGAAGGGATAAAGGGCTTTGATCCTGATTAGAACAAATTGGCTAATCTTGGGGGAATAGCTCAAATGGAGAGATGTGGGAGAGCACTCTGGTTATATGGGTATTGCAGCTTTTCAGCCTCGCCCAGTATGTTAGTGATAATGTCACTGCATTTTCATAGTAATAACAATAGGCTTTCTTGATGTGTCATGTAATGTGAAAGAAGGAAATCAAGTGTGGAACCTGACAAATTGACTTCTCATTTTCCAGGAAAATTTTGGGTAAATACTGCAATTTGTAGAATGATCAAGACGGACTGATCAAATGTTTTAATTTTTGGATGTCTGTTTAGATAACTAAATGCAAGTGTCATTCTATTAACTTTTCTGCTTTGAACTCCAAGAGATTTCAAGATGAGAAGACTCCTCAGCTGAGATTGGAGCAGAGTGGCCAGCGATTCTCATTCTGAATCACATAACATTCATAATTAGCAGTCATAGTAGCTAGGAGAAGGCAGTTCATGAGTACAGAATCAAGACAGTCAGTAATGTGGTGGTAGAAATTTGGACAATTTCTTATTTGGGGGTTATTCTGCTGTTTGAACTTAGGGCTTCAATGCTTTCTAGGCTAAGACCACTTGAACTATGTCTCCAACCTCCCCCCCACCCCCTCCCTCTCCTGCCTCTGCCCTCCCCATCTTTGGGTTTAAACTCAGGGCCACAACACTGTCCCTGAACTTCTTTTGCTTAAGGTTAGTACTCTACCACTTGAGCCACAGTGCCACTTCTAGCTTTTTTCTGAGTACAGTAGTTTACAGGAAATAAGAGTCTCATAGACTTTCATGCCCTTACTAGTTTCAAACCACAGTTCTCAGATCTCAGCCTCCTGAGTAGCTAATGATTATAGGCGTGAGTCACTGGCACTGGACAACCTTCTTTGTGCTAGTTATTTTGGAGGTAGAGTTTTGTTTATTGTTCTGCATTGCCTGGCCCAGTCTCAGATCCCCCAGGTCACAGCCTCCTCCATTGATAGGAATGGATTAGATTGTGAGCCAGTGATACTTGACTAATTTGTTTTTTCTTTTTTGCCAAACATTTGACTCCTTTGACTGACTATGCTAATTCCATCAGTGGACAATGAAGACTGCTAGAATAGTGTTAGCAATTTTAGTAGAGAAAAAACATGTGAAATGGTCATCTATCACAGTAGAGAGGTGTAAAAAGAATGAAGTCCTAGTATAAGCAATTTTTATGGTCAATGAGCAGATTTGGAAAACCTTTTCTAATTGAAAATGTAAACTATGACTCTAATTTGACCTAGATAGAAAATCTTTTATTGAAACTAATGTGCAATTGTATTGATGCAGAAAATAACAACTCTAAATATGTAGTCATTTCGCATTCTTTAGAGAAATGGCTCAACATTAGTTTGTTTCTTCATTGTGCTTGATTTTGGGAAATACAGATGTTTTATTTAAATTCTTATTGAAATTGAAATTCTGGAGAAAATTACAATCTACCACACTGAAAAGGCAGAAATTAATAAAACATTAAGTATTTGAGTCTCTGATATATTGTAAATATCACAATAATATTAACAAAGGGTGATTTATGAATATGAAAAATATTGTAGAAGTAATACTGTAGTATAATAAGTCCCCCATGTTGTTAATTTTTAGATTCCTAAGTATTTTAGACTTTGCAAAAGGGAAGTACCACAAACATACTACTTGTAAATTTTTGGCAATGAATATTTATAAGTTGTCTAAAGGTGAATAAAATTTGAATAGCAAATTGAAATTGGAGCATCTTAAATAATATTGTTAGAAACTATTTATAAAGAAAAATGTTAATAAACAACCTTGTCTAACCATTTGCACTTGTCTTTTATCTATCACCCTGGAGATGTCATTAGAAATCCTGATGAAAGCATCCTTTGATAGAAAGAAAAGAAACTTTATTGCTTTCCTTTCATTAAACATGGCATGGTTTCCATTTGATGATGCTATTGTCTAATGTTACCTCTTTGTAGTGAATAGCATGAGGTCACTGCTTTAGTGGGTCCTTTGAAGTTAAAGTTTTCTTTTAGGCTCTGGTCTTAGTAAAATATCACCAGAATGATTTGTAAGGTTGTGTATTTTATGGTGACACAATTCTTATGTTTGTTATTAAAACTAATTCTTTTGCAAACATGGGACTAGTCATTTAATCAGCTACAACTAGTCATTTAATCAGTACTGTTATTTTAAACAAGTAGATATCTATACAAACATTTGAAAATACATAACAATGCTTGATAGGAAATGTACTCATTACCTTACTCATGTAACTGTAAGCCCTCTGTACAGTATCTTTACAAAAAATATAAAAAGAAAATACGTTTAACAGCATTTGTTTTTCTGTGCTTTACAAACACTGTCAGAAAGCACAAAGGAAACATACATGCATTGGTCTTAAGACTAAGAGAAGATAAATAGTATTGGAGTCTGTCTCTCCACTATCCTATCTGGAGAGTTAATTAAGTGCTTTCTTAGTATTCTGGATCTTTTGATAGAATATATGTGTGTGTATTTGTGTGTGTCTCTGTATATATATATATATATATATATATATATATATACATACAGTTATATAGTTATATATATAACACTATATATATAACACTATATATATATAACTATATAACTATATATATATATATATACATTTCCTTTTAAGAAACTATTCCATCTTAATGTGAGAGCAGGAAAGAGAGAGGAAGATAAATTCTTTTTTTCTAAAACTCCCAGAGATTCCATGCTTCAAGTTTAATTCAAAGAATCATTTTAAGAAGTGATGTAAACAAAGAGACACAATTTGCCTAGTTATTTTGAAGAATGCACAAAAAATCAATTTCTGAGGTAGTGACATACTTTCAACTTGTTACCTTTGTAATTATAAAGAATACCCTTCAAATAGGTATAACACAGATTTCTTTTGGGATTTCAGTTTTACTTGTGTTTAGAGAATAAATTCACCACATTAGATAGATAAAGACATAAATTTTAGCTAACAAATTTTGGTCAATTTTGAGGAAATCTCAATTTCATTTGTGAAGTGCAAATAACATAAAGTATTTTCAAACATGAAAATTGAAAATATGCAAATACAAAATTGAAAATAAATTTGCTCTAATTTGTTTAGATAATTAGAATGTAATTGCATTTGGGCTATATTAGATGTTTTCTAGTTCTTATGACTTATAAGATTCAGTACAAATTTAGTGGGGAGAGGTGTTTGTTTCTGGTAGAAAGAACAGCATGAGCCAAAATAGAGAGTGAATAAATGATACATTAGAAGGTTGTCAAATACCTTAATGTAGTTGAAATATGAAAAATGGATTTATAGGATTATTATGGAAAAGAGAACTAATTAAAGTACCAATGTTAATGATTTTGAGCCTCTAAAAAGACTTAATAGAGATTTTAGTTTTAAAAGAATCTTTAGTTTCATAAAAGATGAATTTGGCAGAAAATAATGCAGTGCTATGCATATTTCTTGGAAGATTAGATGGCAAACACATAAGAAACCATTGGAAGAGTTTACAAAGGCCTCAGGATGCAATTTTTGCAATGTTTCTGTAAGTAGACAAAAAGCTCCGAAGAAGTCTCACCTGGGTAGGATTTGCAGAAATACTGAAGTATTTGCATATAGGAAAGAGAGAAGCCAACATTGGCTCTAATCCTCCAGGTACTTTAATTAAGAATTTGGCAAAATCTTGGGATAGAATAAACACAAAGGAAGAGGACAACATTTGGAAGCAATTACTAAAAGTTGATTTGATTTTTCTTGAGTTCTTTTTTAATTTTTTAAATTTTGTTTTATCATAAAGATGTTGTACAGAGGAATTACAGTTGAGTAAGGCAAGGAGCACATTTCATGTCCAGCATCATTTTTAAATGTTATTTATTTAGTTTTTCATTATGAGGAAAGGGGTAACAAGGTTGACAAGAAATGTACTTATTACCTTACTTATGTAACTGTAACCTCTCTGTACATCATCTTGATAATAAAAATGTTTATTTCTATTATGTTGTAATTTGGGGTGTATCTGCTGGTAGGTAGGTTTCCCCATCGGAAATTGGAGTTTCAATGTCTAAATCTAGATACAGGAACCAACTCTCAACCACATATAATCAAAGTTTCAAAAGTAAACTCCAGAAAGAGATAATAATTAAAGAATGCATAAAATAATAAATATTATGATTAAGGAAGAGTTCTGAGTACCTTTTCCTCGCTCTGTGTGTGTGTGTGTGTGTGTGTGTGTGTGTGTGTGTGTATTGAAGTTTCAGCTTTTGCTTACAAGGCTAGGGCTGTGCCAGTTGAAATCCCCCAACAACAAATCCTCAAAGAAACAACTGCCCAATAAATAAGTGGGCTAAAGACTTAAAGAGAAACTTCTCTGAAGAAGAAAGAAGGATGG
>NW_012267306.1:3950016-3951726 GCF_000151885.1 Dipodomys ordii
TACCATATAGAGGGGTTACAATTACATGGGCAAGATAATGAGTACATTTCTTATCAAGCATTGTTGCCTCCTCCTTTGTTTCCCCTTCCCATCCCACCGCCCCCCCCCCAAAGTTGTAAAGTTCGTTTTTGGACATAACAACTTGTACATCTCATTGTTGCAATGGGTCCACCTATACCCCTATTTAAACAATTTGTTTAGTTAACTCCTAGGTATTTTATTTTTTGTGGGGCTATTACAAAAAGAGTTGTTTTCCTGATTTCAGCCATTTCTTCTCGTTATTGGCATACAGAAAAGCCATTTTTTTTGTCTGTTTTGGGGCCTGAACTCTGGGCCTGGGCACTGTCCCTGAGCTCTTCAGCTCAAGTGCTCTACCATTTGAGCCACAGCGCCATTTCCAAACCATTAATTTTTGATGGTTAATTTTGTATCTTGGTACTTTGCCAAAGTTTCAGATTAGCTCAAACAACTTGGGAATGGAGTCCATGGTGTTCGTTTATTACAAGATCATGTCATCTGCAAAGAGGGAGAGTTTTACTTCATCTTTCTCTTTTTGGATCCTCTTTATGTTTTCATCTTGTCTTATTGCTGTAGCTAGGCATTCTAGTACTAAATTGAAGAGGAGTAGAGATACAGGATATCCTTGTCTCTTTCCTGTATTTAGAAGAAATGGCAACGTCTCCAGCCATAAAAGAAATATAAATCAATGGGCTGGGAAGGTGGCTCAGTAGTAGAGTGCTTGCCTTGCATGCATGAGGCCCTGGGTTCGATTCCTCAGCACCACATAAGAAAAAAGAAAAAAGCCGGAAGTGGCGCTGTGGCTCAAGTAGTAGAGCGCTAGCCTTGAGATGAAGAGCTGAGGACAGCGCCCAGGCCCAGAGTTCAGGCCCCACGACTGGACCCCGTCCCCCAAAAAAGAAAGAAATGCAAATCAAAACAACATTGAGATTCCAACTCACCTCAGTTAGAATGGATATAATCAAGAACTCTTAATAACAACAGATGCTGGGTGATGTGGCCAGAAAGGAACCCTACTGCACTGTTGGGAGCTTAAACTTGTTCAACCACTTTGGAAGGCAGTATGGACGTTCAAAAGACTCTACATAGAGCTCCCCAATGACCCAGCAATCCCACATTTAGGCATTTACCCAAACCATCACAACCAAGGCCATACTAAAGCTACCAGCACAACGACGTTTATTGCAGCATTATTCACCATAGCAAAATTATGGAATCAACCCAGATGCCCTTCAGTATATGAATGGATCAAGAAAATGCTGTATACATATATACAATGGAATTCTATGCCTCCAACAGAAAGAATGGCACTGCCCCATTTGTTAGGAAATGGAAAGACTTGGAAAAAATTATATTAAGTGAAGTATGCCAGGACCAAAGAAACATAGGACCCATGGTTTCCCTTATTTGCAATAACTAGTATATGTCTAGGACAAGCAAAAAAGATCAAAAGCTATGTACATATTACCATATAAAATGATGCTAAACTAAATGAACCCCAAGATAGGGACACAAGAGGTTTTCTCTTTCTTGCTGCTGTTTTTCATATATATAAATATAATATAATGTATATTATATATTATATATAGCATCATTATATATTATATATTATCATGTATACAATATTATTATATTATATAGTGTATATATAATATGTAACATATATAATATAATGTATATATCAAGTATAAT
>NW_012267306.1:3952222-3989679 GCF_000151885.1 Dipodomys ordii
ATATATATATATACAAAAAAAAGTTAAAGAAGAATGCATCTTTGGGGAAGAGGCAGATTTTGACAATCATAAACACAGTGCCATCCAGTATTTTGTAGAAAAGAATATCAGTCATCATTTTTAGAAAATATGCTGTTCTTAATAGATATCTCTGGCAACAAGAGACATATAAATGAAAATAACATTGAAATTCTATATCACCCCAGTTACAATGGCCATTATCAAGAAAACTAACAGTGACAGATGCTGGTGGGGATGTGGCTAAAAGGGACTGCTACTATACTGTTGGTGGGAATATAAAGTTGTTCAACCACTCTTGAATGCAGTATAGAGGGTCCTCAAAATAATAAACATAGAGCTCTCCTTTGACCTGGCAATCCCACTCTTAGGTATTTATCCAATAGAGCACAAAAAAGGCTATACTCATTACAGCACTGCGTACCACAACCAAGACATGTAATCAACCCAGATGGCCCTCAGTGGACAAATGGAGCAAGAAAATGTTACATATACATATATATATATATGTATCATTATATATATATCACATAGATGTAGTATACATATGATGCAATTCTGTGCTTCCATCAGAATGGATGATATTGTACCATTCATAAGGAAATGGAAAGACTTGGAAAAAATTATATTAGGAGAAGTAAGCCAGACCTAAAGAAGCAAAAGTTGCATGGGTTCCCTCATTTGTGGTAACTAGAGTGTCTCTGTAATCTACCACTAAACACACTGGATAATAAAAGGCAAAAATATTTACACTTGAACATGAAAAATTATTTGTTACTCTAAATATTCACACAATGAGACCAAAGGAGGATATTCCTTGGAGAGCATCACAAAGGCTCAAAAACTATGTGCATATGATCATATAATATGAACTCTAAGAAATGGAAACAAAATGTTTCTTGTTATTTGGCTTTTCTTTGTTGCTCTCTTCTTTATCATTGCTTGTGATTTCTGTACTTTTGTCTCATATGCAAATTTATCTGTTTTAGGGAGGGGGAGGGGGAGCACAGAAATAGTGGGACAAAGGGTGAACAAATGCAGTAATGATACTTGCTTGACACTATTTTGAAAATGAACTGTAAAACTTGTGGTAGAATGCCCAGGTGGAGAAAACTGGGAGAAAAAGAGGGAAGAGGTGATACTGTTCATAAAGAAATTATCTAACTTATGTTACTATAACCCCTTTGGAAATCACCTTTACAGTAACAACAGAAAACACAAAAAAAGAAACAATGAGAAATGTGGGAAAAGTACCAAAATGAGTACAAAGTCTGATTCTACAGGGTGACATAATGCATGCACTGAAGTGAAATGAATGATCAATATTAGGTTAACATACACATTAAGTTGAATCATGCAAGATAAAATTTGGAATTACTTGGCCTATACTCATTAGTTTAATTTTATACGTAAAATGTTTCAGAAGAAAACAAAGTTACATTTTGTTAAATCAACATTTTTGAAATGGGAATGCATCGTAGTTATTTAACTCTCCTGACATTCTTACTAAGATACATTTATTTACAGTCAAATGTGCTACTTGGAAATTTGCAAGTCCCTATTATTTATAATATACATGAATATCTAAGTAGTGACATCACTAAAATGGAGAACATTTCTTTTTATATAGCTGTCTGAGGATGAGAAATGAGAAAAAAGAAGGTGACTTTGGTGTTAGACTGGCACTTCCTGAAATAGCAGCAGTGGAGTGTAAGAACAGCTATTCTGGTGGCTTGTTAAAGACAGGCAAGCGGCTCAGAGGAGGAATAGAAAAGGCCTTGTTCCAGAAGTCAGAGAAAGCCCTAAATGATATTTTCAATAAATTAAACCACAAATCTTTGGACAAATGGGGGAAAACAACCAACCAACCAACCAACAAACAAAAAACCCTACTGGGCACTGGTGGCTTAAAGCCTGTAATCTTAGCTTTTCAGGAGGCTGAGATCCGAGTATCATGACTAAAAGCCAGCCTAGGCATGAAAGTCCATGAGACCTTTATCGACAGTTAGCCACTAGAAATCCAGAAGTGGTATTGTGGCTCCAAGATGTAGAGTGCTAGCCTTGAGCAAAAGGACTCAGGTACAGCACCCAAGCCCTGAATTCAAGCCCCAAGACTGACCAAAAAGCAAACAAACAAACAAAACCCTAAGACAATAGAATACATGGTTCAAATATTTGTGCTCAAGTCTGTAATGAATCCCTATTGCTTCTTTCATTAGCTTAGTTGTCTACAGTTACATACAATATTAGTGGTATTTTCCTCCATGAATACTGAAATTTGCTCCAAAGCCTTAATAAATACTAATGTGACTGTATGCACTCCAGAATTGGTTTTTTTCCTTGCCTAAAATTATTGTCAGGGTCAAGAAACCAACAGAACGTTGAATGGTACTGTAGAAAGAACATTGATTACTGATGAAACTCTCATTTCTCAACAAAAATTTAAAAAACAATATTTTAGCATAATTATTATTGCTTAACAACGAATCATTTTATGTTGCTATCCTCTAGGAACAGCTTTGAAAAATAAATTTCAATGATAAATCAAATACATTTTGACATTAAATTGAGGAATGGAGTTTTACTATTTCAAAATATATTTTAAATAAAAATTCTCTAATGTGGTGTAAATGACAGTAGCCAATAAGCATCTGATTTTAATAGTCACTATAATGTATATGAACACAAGCTCTCTTTATGCAACTTGTTTTCAAATTCTTCACAAGATCCCATTAGTATCACTCTACTCTTTGTCTTTGTTCCTTTGCCGAAATATTCCTTTTCTACCTATCCATTTATTTACTGCAATATTGATCACAAATCATGCACATGCATGCGCACACACATGCACACATAGCCTTTATTATACAAATGATAAATTCAGTGCTTGCTATTGTTGCTGTCCTCAGCTCTACCCATTCCATTTTTCTATCATCAAGTGTGGCTGTCTTCATTTTCACTCCAGACATGATTTACTGTCTTTCTATCAACTCTGTACTATAGGTAGTCCCTATAATTCAGTAGGAACTAGTGTCTTGTACCACATATAGTTAATAAAATAATTGCTTAAGTCAGACTTAAAAGGATGGTATGGGAGTGCATAGACACACAGTATGCTAGCAATATTCTATATAGGCTGTTTGAATGGAAATGGTGTTCACTGAACAGGTACTGCAGAGTTCCAGCTGTGGGGTAGTAAGTGGGAAGTTATCAGTGATGTAAGTGTCTAGGTATGTAGTGTCTTAACAGCATCCTAGAAGACCTGTGTGCATGCTAGTTAAATGCTCACTAAGGCCCAAAATGAGTTCTAGTTAAGATGATGTATTTTGGAGTCTCCAGGTTTTCATGGAATGATAAAATCCTGCTTATAGTAAGGTCACCAGAGGTCATGCAATTTGGAAAAAGGAGATGAAGGAAGGAAGAAGCATGGGTCATTCTCCTGACATTTAAATAGAACCAGTGGGAAAGAAGACTATAGTTGAGATTAAGAAGAGACAGTTATTCAATCAGAGAAAATATCAGGTGAGGATAAATAGGGATTGAAGCTCCAAACTTGGAGCAGTGATCAGGGTCATGGGCCAACCTAAAGTAAAATGAAATGTAAGAATAAAAGTCTATGAGGACACTTGCATTGTTAGCTCACTGTGATATGTTGGGCTCAAGAGAGAAATTGCATTAAGATATATGACTCAGAAAGGACAGTGACTGTCCTCTACTCTTTCCCAAAGATTGGCCATAAACAAGGATGGAGTGCAGGCTTTAGAAGCTAGAGATTGATATATTAGTCCTGAATGACTTCTTTTTCTTGAAGAAGTCTTGATCATATTCGTACAAAAAAAGAAAAATCTTCATGAGATTATAAATTTATGTTGTTAGTAAAACAGATGTAGAAATGGGATAAGGTTGGTGATAAAAATTTAGCTTTTACAGTAAGATAGACCTGGGAGGAGTTTCACATGCAGGTAAAAAACAGGCTTTAAAATAACAAGGAGAAAAAATGAAAGATTTCCCCTATTCATCTGATTTTTTTTTCTATGAGGGAAGAGGCACCATTGTGATAGTTATTTGTTCCTACCATTGTTATGACAAATTGCCCAACTTGCTCAAATAAAACAACAAAAATTGATTCTGTCATAGTCAGGCCCCAAATCAAGGTATCAGCAAAGTTGACTTTGAGAGCTCAGAAGAGAATCTTTTCTTGCTGTTTCAGCTCTGGTTGTGCCTGCTGGCCTGCCTTGGCTCCTCCATCTACCTCTATATTCCTCTGACCTCTCCCATTCCTGGATGCATCTTATAAAGACATTTGCATTTTACTTACAGCCCGGCCAGATAACTCAGGATGATCCAATTTCTAGATGGAATAACATTGGCAAAGATGCTTTAACAAGTTGTTCAACTGAACAGACTCCCAGGGTTAGGACAAGAACATATCTTTTTGAATTCCACTTTCACTATAATTCTTAAGTTCACTATAATACTCAAGTCGACAAAGGTGAATACAGTCAATACATTCAAGTCATTGTTGTTATGTATGAAGTGAGGGACACGTGTATATCTTTGGGAGGGTGGGGGGAAGGTACAGAACTCGAGGGAGAAAGGGTGAAAAAGTGCAAAAGTAGAATGCACTGGACACTGGAAAGTGAACTATACAACTTGTGGGTGGAGACGGAAGGGAGGGACTGGGAGAGAATGAGGGAATAGGAGACACTGTATGAAAGGAAATGTATTATCTGACTCATGTAATTGTAATCCTTCAACACATCACTTCTATAATAACAATAAAGTAACTTAATTTAAAAAAACATAATGTACACATATCACAACATCACATGGTGCCTAGAAATATATGTAATTAAAATGATATTTTAAAAATTAAAAATAAATATATCTTATTTTTTTTAAAAAATGAGGGGAATTACTTTGGATGAATTCAAAACTCTAGAGAAATACAAGCCAACAAGACAAAGGAAATGCCACAGAGTAAATGACAAGAAAGATGTGGGTGTGACATCACCTGGCGTATGCTGTGTGTATTGAGTGATCAACAGGTGCCAAAGGAAGAGGAAGAGCTCTTGATTCTTTTATAGAGCAAGATCAGTCACTCAGTGATGGGGAAATAGCATGGGAAGGCATTGGAGGAAGCTAACTTTCTGAATGACTAACTCTGGTGAACTCTTTCTTGCTCAGAACAACAAGTGCTAAGGTCACCTCATTTTCAGTCTCCAAAAGGAGTCCAAGATCAGCTTGCATACATCCTACTGACCATGAAGAAGAGATTGTCACAAAACATGTGAGCTCCAAAGACAAATGTGCAAGTAGGTAACAGATATCAAACAAGAGGCAGAAAACTGAGTCAATGGGAGACTTAGATATATCAAATTAAATATCAGAATAGTATTAGTTTATACATCAATATTAAGAGATTCATAGGGCATCATACCAAGAAATTCCTAGAAATCTTTGTCATGAAAAAGTACAGTCATATGTAGATATTCTCTGAGACAAAGCATACTTCCCCAAACTTAGATGGTATTGGTATATCACTCAGAATTGCTTCTTGATACAGTGAAAAAACACAGTCAGCTACAGGAGAGGCTGAGAAAGGAGGATCAAGGGGCCCACACCAATCTGAGCAAAGTTAGTGCAAGACTATATCAAATAAAACACACACACACACACATATAATATATACCTTGATATGAGTTATTCCCTCTGTCACTCACTCATTCCTTTCCAAACGAATCTCAACACGCTTCATTGTTCCATTTTCACAAAGGCACCTGGAGTATTTTTGCTGTAGTCACCCTTCGTCACCCTTTCCCACCAGTACCCTAATGAATACCTTCATCACTGCAAACCACTCTCTGTCTCAAGTATGTTTTCAAATACAGTTTGATTCTTCAATTAAACAGTGTTTCCCTGACTATAGAATAATCATTTATCCACCCTATCTGGCTTTTTCTAGTTTATTTGATTGCAATTCAAGTGTGCATCCCCCAAATTAAGCAAGTATGCTATTATTATACACAATCTCATTGCCAGAGCTAAATTTTCTTTGTTGATGAATTCATAGGAGCAGAATAATGAACAATTAAGGGAAATGATATATTTGAGGTCATTTTATCAAAGATTGGCAAATGTGGATGAGTGACTTTATGAGATAACAATGTCTACAAAACACATTTGGAAAAAATGTATGATACTTCTTATAGGAAAGAAAAACTTGACTAGAGAAATAGAAATAACTATTTTCGTATGTGGTAAGTAGAAGTACCTACTTTCATATGCAGAAAGTAGCAGTAATTACTTTCATAGACATTCCTGCTACCACAGTGTCTGTTCATTCAGATTCTGAGCATTCAACAAATGGTGCAATTATGATTCAGAAATAGAATTTAAGAGAAATTTCAGTGTGGGGACTCAACTTCTGTGTTATCTATGTGTGACCAACAGCACTGAGATATGGTACATTGTTTAATCCTTTATTCATTAATTCTGGAACAAATTCTTAGAGATTAGATTCATTATTCTGGATTCCACAAATGTTCAATACCACAACATTGTGAATGTGAATGACATTGCATGTATAAGGAGATGTGTTACATTTATGTTATCACATAATTCAAACAGATTAATCAGATAATATGGACCAATTTTTCCTCCTTTCTGCCACATAGAAAAAATATAAACACTGAAGTAACTTCAAGTGTAGTAAAAATAAGCTATAATCTCTTGAAGTTATTAAACAATGAGGATGGGCAAGCTAGTTAAAGTGTAAACACTTTTTTCTCACTTTATGTTTTCTTTCTTTTTTCAGATTTTTTATTATTACTATGAAAATACTGTACAGAGGAGTTATAATTACATGGATAAGATAATGAGTACATTTCTTATCAAGCATTGTTGCCTCCTCCTTTGTTTCCCCTTCCTATCCCTTCCCATCTCCCCCTCTACCCCATGCCTACCCATATTTCTTTGTTTAGAAATATAAAAGCTGCCTTAATTTTTTATCCTAGATGAATTTATTGTTAAAGCAAATCCTTGATTTATATATTTATTTATTTGTTTATACTTGAATTCTGGACTCCTAGATATACCAGAATATATATTCAATAGCACCGGTGGCTCATGCCTGTAATCCCAGCTACTCAGGAAGCTGAGATCTGAGGATTGTGGTTCACAGCCAGCCTGGACAAGAAATTCTGTGAGCCTCTTATTTCCAATTCACCACCAGGAAACCAAGTATATAGGCTGCCAAATTAGATTTGAATTTTAAATAAAGAATATTTCTGGAATATAAATGTGTCTTTTATTTTGTATATTTAATAGCTTAAACTATTTGACACTATTTAAATAAATACTCTGCATTTAAATATGGCTGAGTATCTTGTTTGGGGTTTACTAAAGAGAAATAACCCTACCAATATGTCAGTATCCTATGCTTTATGATAGGTATACCTGGAAAGAAGCCATATCACTTCTATTTTCCCTAAAGTGCCAACACATTACACTCCCACATGTTTTCTTAAAAGTTTAGTTGGCTGTTAGTGATTTGTCATAGACTGACCTGATTTATGTTGAAGTCACCATTTAAGATTATTCACAGAGACACATTTTTACAACATCAAGATAACTGTTTATAATGGTATTCTTAATGCCAAAATGTATAAGTAAGTGACATATTTCATCACTGATCTTTTGATAATAATTATATGTTACTTCAATAATGATCAAGGAGAAAAGAAAGTTTTGTGTTTTAATTTTTATGCTAGTAGGGATTTTACTCAAGGCTAGAGCTCTACCACTTGAGATAAAGCTCTACTTCCAGCTCCTTGCTGGTTTATTAAAGATAAAAGTCTCACAGATTTCCCTACCAGAGCCGGCTCCAAGCCATGATGTTCAGATCTCAACTTCCTGGGTAGCTACTAGTATAGGCATGAGTCACTGATATCCAGCAACAGAAACTTTCTATATAATTCCAAAAATGCAAGGTACTATAGCAATACCATTTACAAACATGGCTCACTAGAACAGCTTAATGATATTCAAATCCGTGCTTAAATGTCAAAACAAAATAACATTGAGATCACTAGTTAAAACCTGGCAAATGATTGTGGATATGTTTATATCTCTATATAGGTAGATTTTGTGTTCCACATATATACAAAACCTAAGTGCCACTTATAAAAGTAAATGTTGTAATTAGAAAGAGATTTAGAAATATAGGGCAATCATTTCATTTTCTTGGGAAGATATGAACATATCTTGTTATACTCATAATATCTCTGTACAACTCAGGGCTATTCCATAAACATTTTGGTTGCTTATTGCCATTTAGAGATTTTCTTTCTACTCTAAAGTTTCTATGTATTTTTATCATAATTGAGAGGACTCTTCTGCTTCCTACCAGTTTATTTAAACATAGAAAAGCTTGAGAGAAAAGATTACAATAACCTTTCCATTTATTTCATTCATTTAAAATGACTATGTCTTTGGCGTCCAATTTTGTTCATTGCTTTCACTTGTGAACAAAGTAAGTTTAATCAGGCTGTTAAGAGGCAGCTTGACATTTCAGAAAGCCTAGAAAGCTTCAGGCATTTTGTTAGCTAGCCATGTGACTTCTGCAAGTGCCTGATTCAAAGTTTAGAGAATTTTTATGTGCATTTAACAAGAGGTTGTGTGGGTTTTCATAGAGCATTTAAGGAGATTTTGTTGTTGTTGTTTGTGTTTTGTGTTTTTTTTAACAGAAGCTCAATTAAATCACAATTCAAATCTGTCATTTGAATCTCTTTAGTATTTGGCAGTGCTGATATTTTCCTTTGCACAAAATACCTCTCTACTTTAGACCCATTCTTGGGACTGTTGTCTCTGAAGATCCTTGTAGACTCTCTTTTATCAAACTTAAGATGTTTTAGATGGCCTTGTTTGTTTTCATTTGGGTAAATGCCCAAAAGTGGGGAGCTCTATGAGTAGTCTTTTGAGGAACCTCCATACTGCTTTCTAGATTAGTTGAGGGCTGGGAAGGTGGCTCAGTGGTACAGTGCTTGCCTTGCATGCATGAGGCCCTGGGTTCGATTCCTCAGTACCACATAAGCAAAAAGAAAAAAGCCGGAAGTGGTGCTGTGGCTCAAGTGGTAGAGAGCTAGCCTTGAACTGGAGAGCTGAGGGACAGCACCCAGGCCCTGAGTTCAGGCCCCATGACCGGACCCCCCCCCAAAAAAGAGAATAGAATAGTTGAAAAAAATCATATACATATAGGATAATCTTATCAGATGAGCTAAAAGCTCAAAAGCTATGTACATATGTCCATATAAGATGATGCTAACTGGACTGAATCCCAAGATATGAACACAAGAGGTCTGTCTTTGTTGTTATTGTTTTAAATGTACTATATGATTTTGTTTGTTTCCTTTGTATGTTCTTCCCCCTATAGTATATCCCGTTGTCACTGTACTTGATTTTGTTACTTTGCTGTCACTGTACTTTGAATCTTGTATATACATTTGTCTAATCTGGGGAGGGGAAGGGGAATAACAAAATGTTAAAGCAAGGACACAGGATGACCCATTGTACCCACAGGACAGTACATTAGAAATGAACTTTACAACTTTGGGACTGAGAGAGAGTGGGGGAAGGGAAGGGATAATAGGACAACAACAAGGGAAGGGGTAACAATGATTGACAAGTAATGTACTCATTGCCTTACTCATGTAACTGTAAACTCTCTGTGCAGCATCTTTGCAATAAAGTAAAATTAAATACATATGTTTTAGAGCTACAGGGCTTGGGTCTAACTCTTCTTGGCATCAAATGTTTCTTTCACTTTTTCCTGATTAGTACTAGGGTCTTTTGAATTGTCTTCTCTAGTTGGGATCTTAAAATGTTCCCTAATTCAACATGTTGACAGCTTGATGTCTAGCTTGTTTTGGTATATTTAGAATGTGAAGTCTTGTGAAAAAAAGTTATATTATTAGGGCATCTGAATTCTCTTTACTATCTGTTCACTGCTTTAATGTATTATTGCCTTGCCAAAGGACCCAAAGAGTAGCATCAACTGACCAGAAACTAAAACATCTAAAATCTGAAAGCCAAAATAAACCTTTTCTTTTTTTTCTTTTGATGTTTTTAAGGTAATTTCATACAGAAATAGAAAGCTGACTAACATATTGTCCTAGGATGGCGTGGGTAGAGTTTACCATACAGCTTTCTAAAATCACACCATCCTCTATTCTCCATGAATTACCTTGTTGAATTATAGCCATCTTCTGTAAATGCTTTACACCCAAGAAAGAAATCTCTCATCTTTTCTGATTATCGTCATTCTGACTATGAGTTGCTTTTGTTATTTTAACATATTATTTCTAATTTGGCATTAGTAGAGTGGACCAAATATATATGAATATTACAAGTGCATAATGCATACATTTAATAAATATTTATCCATAGATCAAGTCATAGATCTAGAACTAGAATGTAAGGATTGATCAAGATCTGAGTGACTGACCTGGTGAGTCTCACTGGTATCTCAGGATTTCTATTTCCTGCCAGGCTATAAGACACGGTGATAGAAACATATGAGTACTAAGAATCTTTGTCAGTGGCAGCTTTGCTTAAAAGAACTGAAAGATTCAAGAAGCAGGCCATGGCTGCCTTTTGGTCCTGGAGTAGAAGAGCATTTGAACCTTAACCTCCATGATTAGAGTAATTCTCATGCTTGAATTTACCCAGACCTGCATGGCTCACCAACATAATATAAAACAGCATTTCTACATCCTCTAATACTACTCATCCTCATCTAACGGTTTACATGTCTGAATGTTTTGCTTCTACAGTTCTGGAAAAATTCAAACACTGGGATAGAAAGAAAATGTTACAATGTGCTTCACTAGGGTTATTATTCATTCTGCTCTAAGAACAAAAGTGTAAGAATTTGTTTCTGTAATTTCTAGCAAAATGAAATATGGACCATGAAACAGGAAGAATCACCTTACAATGACTGGATGCTACAAACAACTCTGAAATTAATTCTCCAAGGATTTCCCCCCTCCTCAAATAAAGGACTCAATTACATTTCCTTGTTAAGTATCATTTCATTTTAAAATTGTCGTAAATGCAATTCTTCTGTGTGAAGCATTTACAATCAATCACTTTATATAGCAGTTACATTTAAAGGAGTCACTTGTTTGTTTGCTAGGTAATTTTTAGTTACTTATAATTCAAATAAACTTTTTATGTCTTGAAACTACTGATGTTTTTACATTCAATTGCCAAAAAACACATTCCTTATGTGGCAAGTACAACACATTAATAAATCCCAACAGACTTAAGAAATGTGTGTGGTTAAAATAAGGAGTTGTGTAAGTTGACATTTAAACTAATTTTTTTTTGCTGTAAGAAAAGAGCAATCACCGGTCTATGTTCAGTGGCATTTGATCATTTAGGTTTCTCTCTTGTACATTGCTATGATGCATGGCTTTTTAATGAATAAGTAAAGACATTATTTAATACTTTACTAAACCAAAAAACTCTGCCTTTTGACATTTGGAAGGTCAATATCTTCTTAGTTAAGTAATAAATTATTACAGCAGTAGCAAACACAAAATTATTAAATATAATTTTATGTGATGTGTGCTTTGGAAATAATATACATGCCATTAACTATTTTAAGCAGAAATTAAATATGTTGTCTTTTTATGATGCACAAAATATTATAAAAACCCTATTGGTATCAAAAGGCATAAATGTTCACACTTGCTATTAGCAACTTAAATGCTGCCACACATTAGAAATAGGAAAATATAGCTAATTTCATAATGATATAAAAGAAGGGATGATAAATAGAAGACCCATAACAACTGTGTTCACATAAAACAGTGGGTTAATAAATATTCCATAACTACACAGATTCACTTATAATTACAGATTAAATTCAAAATTACAGAGTTGGTTAAAATTGAAATCTAGTAATCTACTTCTTTCCAACAACATTCTTTCCAACAACATTTATGAATTTAATAATTCATAATAATTCATGAATTTAATAATTTATTAGTTGATTGTCTATTTGTTAGGCACTATTCTAGATTCTGGAGCTACAATAATAAATAAGCTAGTTGGAACAATTAAGGATCTTGCTAATGGGATATAAAGATTATATGAGTAAAGATGGTACTGCAAGTATCAATGACAGAGAAATATTCAAAGTATGCTATGCAATCCTCAAATTTTTGTCACAATGGTAATCATTGAAATGACCCTGTACACACAATGTAAATTTTCTAATCTTACTGAGATATAGAGAAAATTATATCTTAGAAGGAGTGCTCTGTAACAAAACGTATCTTTTAACTTTTGGTGTAAAGTACCTACTATGAATTAGGATCCCTATGTTTAATTTCTCCAAAAATGTAGTTGCTTTTTGCTGCTTTATAAATGAGAGAACTATAAGTCTAAGAATGTTAGTGAAGTAGATTCTGCCACCAGGAAATCAGGGAAAAGTAATGCACTTGAGAAGGCCAGAAAATACAAGCAAGAAATATTGGTAGAGGAACAAAGAATGGAAGATGGTCAATAAATGATATGTTAATTTAAAAAAGAAACCCAAAAACAAAACAGCTATCCCAAATGAGTGGGTGAGTGAAGCTTCATCTCATGGAGTAGCCCTGGGAACTGTAATGAACCCCAAATTATTCTTTCTCTGAAGAAAGGTAGTAGACGGTTTATACTCAGCAGAGTCATTGAAGGGAATTTAGGGAGATAGTAGGTTAGAGTCATCCCCCGATCACTTACACATAAGGGCAGAGGAGCCTTCTGTGACATAAGGAAGAACAACATCTAAAACAGTAAAAACCACATAGCACATTAAAAATAACATGTTCTTTCTCCTATGGCATATCCCCTGTTGTCACTGTATTTGATTTTGGATCCCTGCATCTTGTTTATACATTTATCTAATTTGGGGAGGGGAAAGGGAATAACAACATGCTGAAACAAGGACAAGGGATGACCCATTGCAAAAGTGATACTCACAAGACACTATGTTGGAAATGAACTTTACAACATTGGGTTTGGGGTGGGGGAGGAGGAGTGGGGGAGATGAGGGAGTAACAGAAAAACAAAAGAAGGTCTAACAGTACAATACTCCACAAGAAATGTACTCATTGCCTTACTCATGTAACTGTAACCCCTCTGTAAAGCATCTTTACAATAAAATTAAATTAAAAAGAAACCATAAAATGGCTAATATTCAGAGGTATAGATACTGACAATATGAAAAAATTAAGAAACACCAAAATGTCTGATATGTAAAGACAAAGCAGGTGAGCATATGCTCAAAAGCATATGCTTAAAAGATAAGCAAATTTGTAGAGCCTATATTTAGCTTATAAACTTGCAAGTAAATATGTTGGGTGGTATGTAAATATATACAGATGTGTTAACTAACTATGGTAGATTCAAGGGAGAACTCAAATAATGGAATTCCTTAGAAAGGCAAAGGCAAATTGAAGTTCAGCAACAGAAACACCAGAAAGTGGGTACTTGAAAAGGATGGGGTAGGGTCAAGGAAAAATGATTAAAGAAAATAAAAACAATATCGTGAATTCAACGTATATCCTCCAAAATGAATGAGTGAGGGGGGAGTGGGTAGGGGAGGGATGGGTGAGAATGTAGAAAGGGTGACACCGATCAAGATGCTTTATATTTACAAACTTTTGTTAAATGGCAATTCCTTTGTACAACTACTTAAAGATAACAAATGGTATAAATTACAAAAGACACCTCAGAGAGAGCTAAGCAAAGAAGAAAAATGATCAAGAATGGGTTGAGGTGAATCTTTCATATACTTAAAAATAATAAGCCAAGTACAAATACACTTAAGGGACTATCTTTAAAAACCAACAAATAAGGCAATTGTAGAACACAATAAAATAAGAAAAATTGAAGTGCTCATTGAAAATTGTTTTCTGCCCCAATGGATAAAAATATGACCTAATAGCAACATCCAGAGATTTCAAAGGAGAGACAGAATATTAAAGCATAAATGCTCAAAGTAAAAGAAAACATTAGCCAGGTGTCATATTGTATATTTGTAATCAAATCTATGCAGGATGCACAGGCAGAAAGATATAGTCCAAGTCCAGTCATGAGCTTCTTTTATTTGCGAAGTAACTTAAAGAAATAAAAAAGAGCTGGAGTTATAACAGTGCCTGCCTAGTAAGCATAAAGCCCTGAGTTCAACATAAATATTTCCCCATCTCAAAAAAAAAAGAAAGAAAGAAAGAAAAGGAAAAAAGGAGCCAGGAGCTGGTGGCTCAGGCCTGTAATCCTCACTACTAAAGAGACTGAGATCTGAGGATTGTAGCTCAAAGCCAGCCCGGGCAGGAAAGCCCGTGAAACTTTTATCTCCAATACACCGCTCAGAAAACCGGAAGTGGTGCAGTGGCCCAAGCAGCAGAGAGCTTGCCTTGAGCTGAAGAGCTGAGGGACAGTGCTCAGGCCCAGGGCTCACGCCCCATGACCGACCAAAAAAAAAAAAAAAAAAGGTCAAAAGAAAACCTAACCTAGATGCACCAAACATAAAATAAGAATTGTTGCAGATACATATGAAATATATATATATATGTATATTATTAATAAAGTAGGAGAAATAAGAATCTATATGAAATAGGTTGATTATAAATCAAGTAGCAAGTCACTGGTCAGAGAATGAAGTTCTAGTTCATAGATGACAGAAGTTATGAATGAAGAAATGATGTATGTTGCCAAGAATATACAGTAAGCCCACCTTGTTCTTAAACTTAGTACTTGTTTTGATCAAGCATGGCCAAAAATAAAGTCAAAAATGAAAAAGAAACTTTAAAGAACATTTTGTAGTCCATCTTCTGTTTATTCATCTCACTTGATGTGGAGAAGCTTGGAGCCAGTGTCATGTTACTGTCAGTTGTGTTTTAGTCCTTGTATGACCTTGTGAGTGTTCCCCCGCACTTAATTTTGTAATAAAGATGCCTTCCACGAAGCAAATGCCATGGATAAAGCGAGCAGTAGCTAATGTGCTTAGTTTAAGTGGTAAAGTGCAAACTTTATGTCTGTTGAAAGGCAGCACTTTTTATGGGAAATTTGGGGAGAAATAATTTAAGCAATCATTGTGGCAAATGGAGCCAAATGAATCTTGTATACCATGTGTACAATCCTTTTTCTTTTGAAAGCAGCTGTAAGAATTTGTGCCTGAAACATAACTTTTTCAAGAAAAAAGATGTAGAAGAAGCCTTTCACAGCACTGTTGTATTGTAAGAACAATCATTGCCAAAGTTCACATAACCCTGAGGGCAGATGATAGATATATCCCCTCTGAAACTACTTCAGAATTAACTCACAGCAGCTGGAAGGACTGAAGTACATAATTTGAAATAGAAATATAGGTTATGTTCTGTCACTATAACCTAGCAGAATGATTTTGGAAAATTCATTCGTATATATAAACATCAATTTCCTACTTACAAAATGACAGTCAAGTTGAAGATCTATAAGACATATTCTAGTAAAAAAAAAAGACCTTAAACATGCTAATAACCATAAGCCAGGATATTTATTCAAAATGTTTACAATTGAGAAATTATTATTTAATTCTCTTTTATTGAGTATGAAAACCAAGGATAGAAGTAGAGTTATTTTGGGTATTGAGGTATGTTACCAGTAAGGGAGTGTTCATCCAGTATTTAACACTCAATTGAATGAGAGGAAGCCATATGGAATAAAATTTAAATTAAGGAAGCCAAATATTTTCAGTAAGAGTTTTGAAACTACTGTAAAACATAAAAGCAAAAAACAAACTCAAGAAAGACAATTTGTCAGATTTCATACCTTTATAAGATATAAATAATTTCTATATTGTTAGAACTGGAATGAATGCATAAGCAAAACTTGCTTTTCCCATGCCATGGTACTTGTAGGTATAAACTGATCTGTGAATAGCACCCTTCTATGTAAATACATCTATCACCACTACCAACCATAGAATCAGTCATTTAAAAAACAATTTACACAAAAGAATGTTTTCAAAGAGCTGTATCAACCAAATGCCTTGTATATTTACACAGTAAATCATACAATGATATATTCATTTCGGGCATGCCATCAGAATGTAGCATTTTGGAAAGTTGAGAAGCTGTGATGTTCCAAGGATGTGGAAAAGAAAAGTGATGATGTAAAGAGGCACAATGCTTGTCTTTGAGGTACCAGGTGCTCTCTCAAGGCTCATTGCCAAGTCAAACTAGACTGGGACTGGGGTGTGGTGGTGGTGGGGAGGTGCTTTGGAGAATGATGTTGTATTTTTCACCTCATTTCACAATTTGAACTTCACAATTTATTTTTACCCTCTGACCTCTGCAGATCCACATACTATTCCCCACTCTCTAGGAATCCTCAGATTCACTAAGTGTCCTGCGCAAACCAATTCCTTGTCAAGGTCACAGCTTCATTGCCTTTCATGAACCTAACTTTATTACAGTCTCTATGTCCTCAGATTTAGCTTTTACCTGTTATTGTAAAGGACCTAAAGGACAGTGGCTATTTTAAACACATAAAACATGTTATTGTAGTGAGGTGATTAAACTTTTTGGTGTGGTACCAAAATACCAAGATGTTGATACTCCAAAGAGGTATACTTGCAGCTCAACAGATTTTTTTTCTAACAACCAAAACTTCCCAAATTTTAATGAAAAGTATTTGAGGCAATGACTTGGTTATTTCAGAATGTTTTCAGTTAACCAAACATTACATATACACCATAAACATGTATAAATTATTATTTGTCAATTAAAGAATAGTAAAATTTATGTTAGCACACATTAATTACACAATGGGACTACATCTTATTTCCATGGATGCATATAGTGTACTTTGAACAAATTTACTCCCTCTATAAACTCTCTTAGCTCCTTCTCTTTCCATGTTGAAAAGCATTTGCAAAATACATGATTTCTCTAGTCTAGAGACTGAGGTCTATCTCTTACAACTAATTTCAACAACCCTTAGGATATCATTACTTTTCTAACAACTAAGAATCTATTGGAAACTTCTCACCTGTGATTGGTATTACGTCCACATTTCTCTGTGATTCTGGCTTCCTGAAGAAAAGGAAGGCCCTGTTTTGACTGCACAATTTAAACCTAAACTGGTAAATGATGTCCAAATGATTTACAAAACTTTTGTTCAGTTTCAGTGTTTCACTATGTCAAGATAATTTTACCCTTTTGAGTAAACTATAAGCATATTTTATTATTGTAATGTATTAAAAAAGTCCTTGTACTTTTTGAAAATTGTAAGTTTTCAATAAATATTGAGTTATAAATGTTACTAAATATTGAGTTATAAATGTTACTGTGATTTATGTTTATTATAATTTATTATAATTTTGGCTCTCCTCTGTTTCATTATAATTATTTTTTTCTATGGGATAAGTGAGATAAGTTTTATGGACACAATTTGTAAATGGAGAGGTAAAACTAAGCACAATGCTATGATAAATCAAATCTTAACTCACCATTGGGGGAGACATAGCTCTGGACCTCAGGTTTGGTACTTTGCTCACTTCTCTATACTATCTTCATATACTCAATAATGTCAAAATACATCCTGGTATTTAGTATATAAATATGAAGTTTTAATTTGAACTTTATTTTTTTTTAAATTTTATTTTATTTTATTTGTGAACTAACTGAAGCTTAATTTGAACTTTAAATTAATACTTATAAGAAAACAGTATCTTAGCCCTGAGAATAGGATTAAAGGTTTTTAAAATTAAGGATGAGATAGATTATTTTCAAAGAATCATGAGATAAAAATATTCATTGTCTCCCAGAGTATTACCAACTCTGATATATAAGAAAATGACTTTATATGACTAAAATTATCTATGATATTTGCTTTATTTTCTCTCTATATAGATGTATTTATGAATATGTATATACATATCTATACATCAAATATGTCTATGTAGGGGGTGTACATACACATATTCAATCTTGTTATAGGATCTGGAAAGCTTTATGTTTGCCAGTAGCTAAATACAATAAAATACAAATTTCTAAGTGAACTAAGTATGACATGTGCATCAGGTACATTAGAAAGTGCTATTTTGAAGTGAGCTTAGAGAGAAACAATTGCCCTACATTTGTGACTGACATTCTGCTATACATTAGTATTCTGAGTATTGATTTTGTTCTCCTTTTTTTCCAAGCATGGGAAATGTTTTATATTTTATATCAGCTTGTTTCATATATTAGTTTCTTGTTTTAACTATCCTTTTATTCTCTCCTATCTTTTTGGGAATCATTATTTTGCAAAAGATTTACTGGATTCTAACTGAAATTAGGTTATCTGGTCATCTGCATATATATATATATATATATAAACACATATGTACTTATACATACATATATATATATATATATTTACACACCCACATTCACACTCACACCCACCCACACATATGCTTCTGAATACTAGAGAAATTTAGTACTCTAATTTTCCTGTTAAGTGACTTTGGAAAAACAAATTTTACATTAGATAAATTTGATTCAATTTGAAGACTAAACAACAATAAGAATATACGTATAGCCAGGTGCTGATGGATCATGCCTCTAATCATTGATAGTCAGGAAACTGAGACCTGATGCAAGCCTGGAAGTCCATGAGATTTTATCTCCAATAAACTACCCTCATCTGGCCAAAACTGAAGTCGAGCTATGAGTCAAGTGGTAATGCTAACCTTGCAGGAAAAACAAAAGAAAACAAAACATAAAATGAAAAAACCTCAAGGACAGTGTCCAAGCTCAATATTCAAACCCCTGTACAGAAAGAAAGAAAAAAAGAAAAAGAAAGAGAAAAGAGAATGAGAAAAAAGAAAGAGAGGAAGGACAGATGGAAGGAAGAGAGAAAGAAGGAAAAGGAGAAAGAAAGAAAAGAGAAAGGGATATAGGGAAGGAGGGAGAGAGAAAGAGAGAGAAAGGAAGGAAGGAAGGGAGAGAGGGACAAATTGGAGAAAGAAAGAGAAAGAAAAGCAAGGAAGGAAGAAAGAAAAGAAAGAAAGAAAGGAAGGAAGGAAGGAAGAACGAAAGAATAAATTTACTAAGATTCCTGCATCACTGGCATTGAAAGAAGACTTTACAACATTCATTTGTATTTGAGAAGCTACAGAAACTTCAGAGTAGCTTTCAAAATAAATACATGGATCCAATTAACCATTCATAAAGAAACAAGTTTTGAAGGATGGATTTGATATTAAAATATATTATTTTTTCTTTATATAGTATTAATATATTATATTTTAAATAAGTGGTTAGTTTGTAGTTATTTCTAAACCTTTGTTCTGCCTACAAAGACATTATTGGAAGCAAAGGTACAAAGGTATTTCAATTCAGTTTGATCAATTAAAAATATATTTTGGTTTAAATTAAGTTGTTATTGCATTTTGCCAAAATAGAATAATATATTTAATTATCATTCTGTCTTAAAGAATAACTGGGCATCAGTGCTATTATCATAGCAAAGAAAGGTATATGTCAATTACATATCTTAATCCAGAATAAGTTTTATGTCTGTTAGCTATTTCAAATTGAATCTCAATGAATTTCACATTCCTTAATAATATATTGAAAATATACACTTTCATAATCTCTGAAGGTTACTAAGAATTTCAATATAAATTTATTGTATCTTTGTTTTTTGTTTCCCTTAGATTTTTATTCTACAATGAAAATGACTATTGATAAGATATGAAAGTACAGTAATACTTCTGTGTCCACCATTGTTCTTTATAGGTTTTTTAATTCCAACACTCCTTCACATCAGACTTTTCTGTATTTCTCTTGACAGATTAGAAAGAAAACTCTAATAAAGAAAAGGCTTGATTATCTTTTTTTTTAATTTTCTGGTTTATCAATTGCCGGTTAGATATGTTGGAAAAAAACATTTTTAGAAAAAGGAAGATAAGGATTCTACTTCATGGAAAATTAGTAGTTTAATTACAAAAGTAATATATTGCATCAATAATTGCACTAAGAAATAATATTATGATTTCTAATTCATCACTCTATAAAGTATAGGTATCATTGACTGTTCCAAGTGATTAAATTGATTATTAGACTAAGCACTGAAACTTAGTTTGAGTCCATTAATCTTTATATACACTGTTCATTGAATAATATACTTCTCATTTTGCTGACTATTACAAAATAAAAAAGATTTACTAAAACAAGACAAGAAGAAAGAAAAGGAAATATCACAATACCATATAACTCTAAAATAGGTAAGTGTTTTAAATTTATATTGCTGACCAATAAACTGGTTTATTGCAAAAAAATTAAAAGCAATTTTATGGAATTACTTAGGTATATGCTTTAAAGATATTTTTTATTATCTTACACTAGTTTTATATTGCATAATCAAAATAGTAATCATTATTAACTGAGATGGTCTTACTGATGATAATTCCGGTTTACTTTTTATAAACAACTATGGATTTATCACTGAAATGAATGTATTCTACACAAGATGGTGTCTTACATCTATAATCTCAGTTACTTTGGAAGTGGAATTAGAAGTATCTCAGGTTTTCAAATATTTTATTGTAAAGATGCTGTACAGAGGGGTTACAGTTAGAATTCATTAGTGTACTCATTGGGGTCTCTCCATTTGGAATGACATTAGAGTTAAGATAATGAGTACGTGTCTTGTTGAGGATTGTTACCCCTCCCTTGTTCTCCCACTATCCCTTCAATCCCCCACTTTCCTCACTTCTCCTCCCCCGCTCTGCCAAATTTGTAAAGTTCATTTCCAAAATAGCGTCTTGAGGGTATCATTTTTGCAATGGGTCATCCTGTGTCCTTGTTTCAGCGTTTTGTTATTCCCTTCTCCTCCCCAACAAATGTATATATAAGATGCGATGTACCAAAGTCAAGTACAGTGACAATAGGGGAATTACCTTAGAGGGAGGAACATACAAAGGAAACAAAAAAATCACATAGTACATTAGAAACAACAACAACAAAGAAAGACCTCTTGTGTCTATGTCTTGGGGTTCATTTTCTCGGCATTAAAAAGGATGTTAGCATTTAGTTGTAATAGACATTATTTATCACATTTCATTTATTCTTAATATTCTGAAGGTTTTGTTTTGGATGGTTTGGTGTGTATTTCACTGCTGAAAATTAAACTTTGGGCCATATACATGGCAAGCAAATATTCTACAATTGAATTATTTTTCCACTCACCAGTTTTCTCAAAAAATTTTAAACCTATTGTGTGTTGTATTTTGTCAAATACTTTTATTGTATCATTATATGATCTCATAAATTTTTGATTTGATTGACTATATTACATTAGTTTTCGAATATAAACCAGATTTCTATGCCTGGAAAGAAACCCATTTTGTCATTTATACATTTTTTCAGATTGTTTGATTACATTTCTTAATATTTTTTGAGATTTTGCATGTATGTTCATGAAGGATATTGTTCTGTATTTTTCTTCCCTTAAATTCTGTATATCTCTTCTTGGTTTTTGTGTGATTTTGGTCTTATAGAATGAAATATCTTATAGATTTCTATTTTTTGGAAGATAGTGTGAAAACAGCCATAATTTCTTCCTTGTTTTTTCAGAATTCATTAGTGTACTCATTTGGGTCTTTCTCATTAGAATGACATTAGTTGTTGACTCAATTAGTAGTTGATCTATCCAAATTATGTATTTTTCCTTGTGTAAGTTTTGGTAGATTGTGTCTTACAAGAAATCGAATATTCCTTTGTTACTCCTACAAAGCATTAGGGATTTATAGTAAGATCATCTATGTCACTTCTAAGTGATTTCTACTTTTTCTCTTTTGTTTTGGTTAACGTGGTTAGAAATAAATCAGCTTTACTGATGTATTTAAAGAAGTAACTTTGATTGCATTGATATTCTCTATGTCCTGTTTTCAATATTAATTTCTGCTTTGTTTCATTTTTTAAATTTTTTATTGTGAAAATACTGTACAAAGGGGTTACAGTTACATGAGCAAGGTAATGAGTACATTTCTTATCCAGCATTGTTGCCTCCTCCTTTGGTTTTCCCCTACCATCCCTTTAATCACTTTAGTTTTGATTTATGATTTCTCATTTAGTGTTTAATGATAGAATTTAGAGTTATGAACACATCTATTTTTCTGATGTAATTTTCAGTGCTATAACACTTTTTAATCACACTTTTGCTACACCCTATATATTTTGATGTTATATTTCTACCTTTTTAACTTCTTTTAGAATTATCTTTTGGTTTGCAATACACACAAATCATTCACTATGTAAATTCATAGTGCACCTGTCTTATGAGTATCACCAGTTCCTCTTCTGTACCCTTATAAAATTTCTATTGTTTATTTCCATTATCTGTAATCCAACAATCACTGAACATAATGTTTCTATGAGAGTTATAAATTCATTGCTATTTTAGATTAGTTAGGAATAAGAAAAACAAACCAATTTTATCTTTATTTATTCTAAAGTACTTTATTCAGATTCAAGTTTCTGAGAAGTTCAATGTAGTTTCTGGGCTTATTCTTCTATAGATGAGTTGTCTTGCCTTTTTCTGGGGAAAGTTTTGGTTCTAGTATTTTGAACACAATGTGCCCAGATGTAACTATCTTAGTATTTATTCTGAGTAGGGTTGTTCGAACTTTCTATATCTATCATTTGTTGTCCATTGACAATTTAAGGAAATTCTAATTTATTATTACTTTAAGTATTTCTTTTCTTCTTTTTATATTTCAAATATTATTATATATATGATATATATGCATATATATATACTCATATATCTTACATCTTTTGGAATTTTCTAACTATCCTTAGATATTCTGTTCTGTGTTTCCCATAACCTTATTTTGCTTTAAGATTATCAGTGTTAGTCATTTCTATTGAAAATTGTGTTTGATGCTCACTGATGTTTTTTAACTTGGATATGTCATTTCCATTAGCTTTTCAAAATATGTCATATTTCTTTTGATGTATCCTTAGAACATTTGTGATGACATTGTTTTTATGATTTCATCTTTATTTGTTTGACTACGCTATGCCATTTTTCTTTTGTTGCCATTAACAAATTAATAATATTTTAAGTTTTCATTCTGGTGATTTCAACACCTCTTCCAAGTGTTTTTCCAACTGTCAAACAGTGTTTTTGCCTTTCAGTATGTTCTACAATTTTTTTTCCTGAATGCCAAACATAATGTGCTAGATGAAAACAACCAAAGTGAACAGACCATGAGTGTGAAATTTTGTATAACGGTTTAGGGTTTAAATTGTTTAATGATTGTTATAGTTCTAGTTGTCAGAAGCTAAAATTTCATTTGGTGTCCTTATTTAATTTAAGTGTCCCTTAGTGTTTCTGATTTTCCCGGGGGAATTCATAAAGAAGCTCACAACTGTACAATTTTTTCCGTTATACACCTCTGCTTGTATGTAGAAGCCTCACTGATGTGATGATGTTAAGGTGTTGGCTTGATGAAGAGGAATAAACATTCTTTAATCCTATTGTTATGTAGTCTTCAGTGATCCACAGCCTGTAATACTTGTAGAGTATCTGAGGGGGCAGTGGTTAGTTATTTCAATTCTCTCACATCAGTGCCTAGAAAAGGGGTTGGATACTTATTTTCTCCAAGCTCAGTCAGACTTTCTAAAAGCAGTTTCTCCTGGGGATATGTCTTAAGAACGAAAGGAATACTTTCAAATGATATTTATTTTCTCTCTCTGCCAGAAATACACACACACACACACACACACACACACACACACACAATCTATCCAATATACCAAATTTTATTATTAATTATGAGGAAGAAGTTTTTCTCCTGAAGATAAAATACACCAATATCTGGAGTCATGTCCCAAGATTCCCATCTATAACTTTTAACACTTCAATGTTTCCACAGTTTGTATACAGAAATATATCATTTACAGTTTAGGTTTACCTACACCCATAATTTGGTTTATACTCATGAGCTTTAATTCTGTGATTTGTGATGATTATCTGTACCCACTGATTTGTTTTCCCATTTTGGAGGGAAATGTTTGCTTTGTGAGAAGCTCATTCTTCAACTTATGAGTTGTGATGTTTCAGTTTCTTTCCCTTCATTACCAGGATGGAACTTCCAAACTCCATACAGATTGGCTAAAATTGATGTGCTTACTTATTTTTAGATATATGGATTAGCCAATCACTTAATAAGTGACTGAAATAATAACTAATGTCTACAATTATGACTGATTTAACTGAATGAAAAGTAGTTGCAGAGAATGAAGAAACTGGAATGATTTGCATATGAAGTATCCCCACCTTTTTTCCCTTTGGCATTATTAGCATGTGAGGGGTTGTGAGATCAAGCCTGCTTTATGGTTGTGCAATATTTTGGATTTTAATTGCATGGCTATAACTTCACTATTTAAACCACCAGCATTTAGTTTAGAGTATTGTAGGTCTCAATGGTTATTCAATAATACAGAAAGAATAAGACGGCATGGGCTATTGTAAATCTTAGAGCAATGGTATAATAGACCATCATTAAGCAGTGCACCGTAACGGAACTAAATATTATTTGTGTTTTACTCAGAATCAAGCTGTCAAGATGAAATATTATGTTAAGTGGCTAGAACTTAAGTGTGAATAATTACAAAATAAGCTAGTAAAAATAAGTCTATGTAGCTACATAGACTTGTCCTAAAACCCAGACAGATTTTGGTCTCTGATATCTGCTGACACACAGTAGAGTTGCCAATATGTATTTAGGAGATCATTAAAACAGACTATGGTCCTATTCTAACATCTATTTTAAAAATTACCATTTTACACCTAATATTGGATTAAATGAAAGTTCCAATCAACGATAAATATGCATGCTCACAATTTCACAGATGAAATAAGGCCTTCAGCCTCTCATTTACTCCAAGAATCCCCTGGCCTCCATTGGCAAGTCCATCATGTGGAATATGCTCCTCTCAGTTGTGTTAGTACCTACTGTACACCAAGCACTGGATAAATGGATTTCAAGTGTTGTTTTTATTTCATTGTCACAACAACTCTCTTAAGAAAATAGTATTTGATCTATTTACAATGAGATAAAGACATTCAGACCAATACAGGGGAGAGAGAAAGTAGGTATCATGAACAGAGAGAGAGGAGATATATATGCCCTCAGAGAGAGAGAGAGAGAGAGAGAGAGAGAGAGAGAGAGAATAAAGAAATAAGCAGTTCTAAGAGAAGCAGACAATACAGTTGAGAGAAACTGACATTAATCGAGCAAATTTCTTATTAGATGTGAAAAAGTAAAGCTCAGGACTGACACAGAACTGTATAAAGTCTGAAAAGGGGCAATAGTACCTGTAGGTCCCCTCCAGTACTCTAGGAGCAGTGTTGGTTGGCCTCCTGGATCTAGTCTTAGGGGTACCTGGTACAACTTAATCTGTAAACCACTCAAAATAAGAAATTAAATTAAATATTGACTACTAGAAAGACTCCAAACCTTTATTTTTCATGACTTGCCATATATACATAGATTTTTGACAGTTTGAGATGAACCAATGAAAAATACAAGTTACAGCCGTACACCAGTGGCTCATGCCTGTAATTCTAGCTATTCAGGAGACTGAGATCTAAGGATTGAGGTTCAAAGCCAGCCTAGCTAGGAAAAGTATGTGAGATTCTTATCTCCAATTAACCACCAGAAGCACAGAAGTGGCGCTGTGTCTCAAGTGGTAAAGCACTGGCCTTGAGCTGAAGAGCTCAGGGACAGCGCCTAGGCCGAGTTCAAGCCCCATGACCGACCCCCACACACAAAAAATTACCATCATATTGAAGGTTTCTACCTAACCCAACCTATGCATAAGAAACTTTCCAAACAAAATTTATAGTCTCTTGGTTATAAATAAAAATGACTAGCAATCTAAAGCACAGATTAAAACTAAGCTTCCTGGTTCTATACACACATGCACGACACCCCCACACTTTGAAAATATTCAGTAGATGAATCAGAAGAGAAGTTTGTGAAAACATCTCATAATTTTGACATCACCGTGCAAAAAATGAACATAAGAACTTTAATAGATGAATATTTCTTGTTGGAAATCCAAATAAAGCATTTTGAAAATGAAGGAGAAAATAGAGAAATAGCAAATGAAAAATCTCAAGGAATGCCCTGCATGGTATTAGAAGACTGATTCATAACAGTAATTCAGAGAGCGAATGTTAGTGTCTCAGAATTCTGATTTCCAAAGTTTGCACTGAGCATTTTCTTTTCACCTGGAATACTCTCCGGTAGTGATGGCTGTATGCATTGCTCCTTTGTGTCTTGTAGCTGCATCTTAAGCCCTTCACTGAAGCCCTGAATAAAACTGTATTCTCTGCACAGCACTCCCTATAAATCTCGCATCTTTATTTTTCTCCTCAGAATCATCAGATATCCTATATATTTTTCTTATTTGATATATTCAACCTGTATTTTTCTGCATGCTATAATGATCAGTATATGATGATGGAAATGATTGGTTTCTCCCTTAATGTATTCTCAGCATTTGAAACAATGATAGATACTTTTGGTTGGCACGAAACAAATGTTTGTTATAAATAGAAATGATGGAAAATCTGAAGTGTTCCGAAAGAGAAAAGATAAAGATTCAAGATGCCATCTAACTTCTTAATAGAATTACTGAAACTGAAACCCACATAAAGATAGGTCAAGTATGAGAATAGAATAAGGAGATTCACTTTCCTTGATAAGCAAGGCTTCACAAATTTTATTTTACATGTTTAATTTCTTAGCTCCTAGACTACTCAGGTTCTACACAGAAGTATTAAATAAACAAAACAACATGTCAGAAGTTAGGGATATGGAAACAAGAATAAAAAAGGAAACATTTATTTATAATTTACTCATTGTTTTATTCTTTTATATTCCTTGAATGTTTTAGTGTGAGTATGCAAGCATCTTTTATTAGAATTAGAATTTATTTAAAATATATACTTGCATTTAATTTGAATCCTTAATTATCACAGTTTAGGTACACAATAATTTAGCCATGCTCCAATATTTTTCTGTTTTAAATGTTCCTCAGCATAAATCTTTGGAAATCATCTTATCATTTTCCTAGAACACACATCAAATGGAATTGTCAATAGAAAAATTCTGTTTTAAAATATTTGATCATCTAAAGTATAGCACAAAAATTGAAGTACTTTATCCTTTTAAAAGCAGTGTTTTCCCACAATTGTCAGTACTGATTAATATTACTGTTTTTCACATTTTACAGTCTTTTAAATTCCCACAAATGTGTAGTCAGTTGATTATAAGCAATGTAGAAAAATGTTCAGATTTTATATGTCATTGACAATATTTAGCCCTATCCTTTTTTTTTCTTCTTGCTTTTCTTGTGATAAAGATTTCTAGCATAATTGTTGGCCTCCTAAATGCCCAAATGACTGTAAGACCAAGCTTTTCTCTTCCTTGTATACCTATCTTTAAAGTGCATAATTTTTTCTATCTCCCATATCTGATCAGATCTTTCACTTGCTTAAGGACCTTGAAGGCTCACAGCTAAATAGATTTACTATGATTATCACAGCATACCAGCGTTAATATTGGCTCAAGTATTTACTTAAATTATGAAAGTGTGCATTTCTCAACTTATGAAGAACTTCAGCTTAGTACTCTCATCTTGTTCACTGTAGTGCTTGTTCTATCCATTTAAATAGTGATAAAACAATGCTAAATGAACAATTGGATATGGGACAGAGTGGAAGGGCCTAATTTAGAAACTCATTTATTCAGCCATTCATTCACGCTTCAAATATTCATTGAGTTGTCCTACGTGTCAGGCATTGTTTTAAATTCTAGAGGTTGAATGGCTATTAGAGTTAAATGTGTCCTTCCCTTTGTGGGGTTAATGGCCAAGAAGAAAGTAGCAATTTTTTTTAAACTGAATCATTTTATTTTTTGCATTTTGCAGTGAGATAACCAATTTTTTTGCTGGTATAGTAACTATCTGCAAATAGCAAAGAAAGCACAACAAGCTCTGATTTGTAGTGCTTGTACGTACCTCTCCCACTTTACTGACTTCAAGCTACCAATGATTAAACAATGAACACACATAAGTTTTGAACACCTGGCTTTGGAAACACATTGAGCTGATTCCAGTCATCACTGGGAGTGGGAATTCTGAGTTCAGGTTCAAGAGAAAGGTCCTGTTGAAGAGGTCACTATGAGAGCTTTGAAACCCCCAAGAAGACAAGAACTTGAGAGCTGAAGATCAGATGAAGAGATGCAGTATTTATAAAGAAGGAATATTACTAGGGGCAGACTAAGGTAGGACAGAGATGAAAAGAACCAGTGTATTAGATTTTGTATTTTTCTATGGATAGAGAATATTGGAATAAAAACAAATCATTTTAGCCAAGGCAAAAGAGAATTTTGAATAACTTGAATGTAAGCAGGAACCTCTTACATTGGCATCAATTTAAACATGCTTTACTAATATTATATATAACATATATACATATATAATTTGGGAACACATATAATTTATGTATAGGTAATTTATGTGTATCTCTTACGCATACATGAAATACGTACTTTCTATGTACTCAATCCTATGAGTACATATATATATATATATATATATATATATATCATTAGGTCAATTAGGATAATATATAGAGAAAAATTAGATAAAATTGTAGCAACAAAGCAAGACACAAATAGGTTATTAATGAATTCTCGGGCTGTTTTCCAAAAGACAGAGATACATCTGTTTTCATAGTTTACCTGGAGCAAGGAGACAAAGAGATTCAAAACAATATTTATAAAATAAATCAGGAAGTAAACCAGTAAACCGGTCCAAATGATAATAATCATACTGTAAAGCAAAAGGAGATTAGTAGGATTAAATTTCACTTCTGGGGGGATATAAAAGTGAATTTATTATTTTAATTTGAAGATATTTCATGTTAAGTTATTAATTGTAAAGAGCCAGTATATCTCTGGGCAAAGAGAGCTTTCTACTGAGGATGTATATATATTTATTCCACTCTGAATCAAATGTACCTAATAGTATTGAGAAAGGGATTATGATTCAAAGATGATCTCTTAAGAAATTATTGATATGTTAGCTGTACTAATTGTTGTAGTACTCTTTTTAGAAACAGAATTGTAATTTTTATACAATTGATTTTTAAAATGTGCTTAACTTTTACACAAAAGTGCTCAAAGCAATATCTATAACAATTGAGTTCCCAAAAACACAATCTATAAATAGAGAAAGCTTGTCAATAATTGAAATTCATTATTTTCTTTCATGGGATAGAAAAAACTACTTCACTATTTACAAATATTAGTAAAAAGAGCATACTTATTTTTTTCTTTTGTTTTGGGCTTTTTACTTTACACAGATTTGGGATTTGAACTCAGGGAAATGGGGTTGTCTATAAGCTTTTCTGCTCAAAACTAGTGCTTTATCACTTGAACCACACTTCTACATTTGACTTTTTGGTGTCTAATTGGAAATGAATCTCAGAGATTTTCCTGCCTAGGCTGGCTTTGAACTGTGATCCTCAGATCAAAGTCTCCTGAGTATCTAGGATTATAAACATGAGTCACCAGTGCCCAGTGAGCACACTTTCTAAAGCAAATTATAGAAAATTATTATTAAATTGTTATTAGAATTCATGTATATCTATTACTACCAGGTTATCTTATTTTTTAGTTATATGTTTTTAATCATAGTAAAACTATGAATAATAATACAATAATTGCAATAAAATGACACACATAATACTGCTGTTTAAATAAAGAAACATATATCTTACAAATCACTTTTTTACTGAAAGGATCCTGCCCAAATATTAATATTAATAAATAAATGAAAAGAAAAGATGAGAATTCCAAGATTTCTTATTAAAAATCTAGTACTAAGTTGCTTATTGATAAGTAATGGAGTGAATTCTCATTTTAGATTTACTTCTAAATATAATCAAAAGTCATATTGTTGGAAGTCCATCAGAAGAGGCAAGATATTGCCTCTTAATCTTGTTGAAAAATAAAGTTATGGCAGCCTCTTATATTGCTCATGTCCAATTTTTTAAAGCAAAATTCCAATCTTCATCCTTATACTTATTATCCCTATCAAGAAAAGCTGTTAACAAAGACAAAACCAAATAGACACTCTTAGCTTTAAAATGTGGAATAAATTGCATATTTAATTTTCATATATATTGTCTTCTTTTCCCTCTATGCAAACTTAGGTTTCATTTGAAGGGGGAATTTTAAATTCAGCTTCATCTAAGGTTGAGGTAATTTTCAAAATATTTTAAACCAAAATAAATCTTTATAGATGGAAGCATTTCAACGTAATCCAAGGAAGCAGTTTAACATGGTTGGCAGCAAATGTCATTATTCTGGTCTTTCCAAAGTGGGCAGCATGCACAGGAATTCTCCATGATAGTAATAGATCTGAGCAGAAGAAATTTGAAAAAGTGCAATGTTAAATTAAGTTTTCTATGAAATCTCAATTACTTAAATATTCAGATAGGAAATTTTCAAATCTATTCATGAAATATGCAGATATATGTGTGAAAGGCTGCCACCAAACAGGAGGGCATCCTAGGCAGGAGGAAGAGCACGGGCCAAGTGAAGCAGGTGGAGAAGCATAAGGCGGTTTGTGAAAGAATGTAGGGGAATTCTGGAGTTCCAGGGGATAAATCTGGAAATGAAGTTCAGATCCAGACTGTGGAGGTTTTGAGTGACAGGCTAAATGTTCAGATTCTTTTAATAGTCAGTTACCAGCCAATAAAGATTTCCTAGGAGGGAAATGACTATGTAAAAGGAGTAGTTTAGAAACATTAGTATGATTTGACGTGGGCAGGTTGATTTGGGGCAGGGTAAGTACTAAGAGTAGGTTATACAATTAGAAGTCCCTGAGGAGATGAAGAGAGAGGTGAAATAAGAATGATGAAAATGAGGATTCAAAGGTAAAATGAGTGCAAGATATATTTTGAAGGAATGAAGGAAGTAGGGTATAGTATCAAAGAATCATAAAGATATTCCCTAAGAGAGTTGTGGTATCATTATGACCATAATGGCTTGTTTATTGATTGCCCTTTCACAAATGTTCATAATTCCCCTATTCTTGTGCCTTTATGTAGGTTATTAAGGTGGGTTTTTTTAACCATAAAAAGGCCTACCATTTTTGACAGCAAGTTTAACTTCTATTAACTTCTATTTAACCTCATTATGAATTCAGCTCACTTGTCTTCTTTTTGAAATTACTTTTTTGGCTGACTTTTAATTGTTATAATAATATAATTTCTACAACATTTAATGTACTGTAAGAGCTACTGTCTTATCTGACTTCTCAGTTAAGTTACTAGATCCCTGAAGGTGAGTAGCAAATATATCTTCCCCACCTATAACATATTGTACATGTTCAAAACTCAGTCACAGTTTGATAAAGAAGCATGTGCAAGAGAGTTAGAATATAAGTATAAAGATGAACAGAAGTGACATGTAGTAAAATAAAAACCTTGAAATAAAATTCCTTCAATGTGTTTCAAGCAAATGCAAATCAGATTGAAAAAAGCAATACAAAGGAAATTGATTCAGTTGAATTTCTAAGCTCCAAGGGGTGTTGTGTTTTGCCTGCTTGCTGTGGAAGATTCACAATTGGTAATTCAGGACTTTTCATAGTCCTCACCAGGTACCTAAATGTCTTCCATTTCCTCACCTTAATTTCATGTTTCTGCTTCCAAGAATGCCGTCCTACATAGAGCTGCTATTTGATATCTACTTATAAGGCATAGATTAAAAAAATCAACATTTATTTGAGTTAGGGAAGGGAAGGGGAACAACAGAACAGTGAGACAAAGGACAAGGGGGAACCAATGCCACAGCAACATGGACAAGATGATATTTTGGAGATGATCTCTAAAACTTGGGAGGGCATTGGGGGGGAGGGAACAGGGGAGGAAAATGAGGGAAGGGGTAACAAGTTTGACAAGAAATGTACTTATTACCTTTCTTATGTAAGGGTAACCCCTCTGTACATCACCTTGACTATAAAAAAAAGATAACCACTCTATAAAAAAATCAAATACGGTAGTCCCAAGACAACGTCCCTTATCTTCTTTTTCTGTAAATTCCCAGAGTATTTTTTTCATATGCAGTCTGAAGGTCATAAGTATAAAAAGCTTCTAGGGAGTAATGCTTATGAGAAACCTATCTTAGTCATACCCTATTTCATCATTTTATAACTGTAAGTGAGGAAACATATCAGAAAATAATCTTTGATAGCTACTAAACACATTCATTAAAGAAGATGGCAGGGTGACTTACAATGGGTGGATCAAGGTGGTATTATCTGAACCTAGAGATTAAATTTAAGATCATATGACGAGAGATAACCAGATATCCCCTGCCTCCTTATGGAAAGATATGAAGTGTCTCTACTACTTTCCCACAAACAAAAAAGTAAAAATCTGAATTTAATAAAGTATCTTATATAAAACCAGTTAGGAAAAAACATACACATATACCAAAAAATGACTACTTTTAGATGAAATGCTATAATGTGGGATTTATACAAAATACCATAGCAGTGAGGGAGGTATGCTTTGAGGAATGTGGTATTATGAAACAAGATTATTCCGTGCTAGATACACAGTTCATTTTACACATCTTTGAAAGCATCCTTTTTATTATTCCCAGTTTCTGGGTCTTTTGTCTGAGTTATTGAATTAGAAAACTCTGGTGATCTGCATTATTACAGCTTCTAAAGTGATTATTATGCCCATGGGACTCTGTGGGGTTCTACAGTCATCATTTTTCCCCATTGGTTTGCTCTTTTTAGAGAAATACAGTAAGCTATGTATGCCTCATCTCTTTCTTCATCCTCCACACATTTCTCAAACCCATATGTTGGTATACACCCCATACTTAGATGTTAGAATAATTATTCTTTGGGGTTACTTTTGAACCTTTTTTTCTTTTTGTTGGTACTGGGCCTTGAACTCTTGGTCTAGGTGCTGTACTTAAACTCTTTTGTTCAAGCCTAGAATTCTACCATTTAGCCACAGCACCACTTCCAACTTTTTCTGTGATTAATTGGAGATAAGAATTTTACGGATGATCCTGCCCAGGCTGACTTCGAACCTCGAACATCAGATCTCAGCTTCCTGAGTAGTTAGGCATAGAGTAGGCATGATCCATCAGCACCTGGCTTTACTCATTCTTTTAGACAGAGAACATACATGAGTTACCCACAGATTTCAACATGTCAGGTCTACCTGTCATGAGAAGTTTGTACCCGGCTGGCTCTTCTAGCCAAGGGGTAACTGCCTTAGTCTTATTTCCTGAATTGCCAGTCTTCATGCATCAAACATGAAGTATAGAATCCGACAGCATTTGAACAATAGATTCTTTCTTTCCAGCAAATAGAACTGAAGAAATTTAATAGCCATGCACAGAGCACCCACGCTGATAAGTAAATGTATATTACCTGCTAAGAAAATGAACTGGAAACTTTTGACCTGCTATTAACCATTGACTTACTATGCCTGCTTAAACTTTGGGAATCTTTGTTGTTGCTGTTTGTTTGATTGTTCAAAATTGTTCATTTATTAAATAATAAATCTGACTCTCTTAAGAGGACAAGTGAAGTAAACCAGACCCAAAGAAACATAGGCTCCATGGTTTCCCTCATTTGTACTAAGTAGTAGATGCCTAGAATAGTTCTAGTAGAGGATGACAATACACATATGACTACATAAAAAGATGCTAATCAAAATGACCTACAATATATGGAAACAAGAGTTTTTTTCTTAGTTATTTTGAACCTTATTAATGCAATTTTATGCATAACCTTAGTTATGCAGTTTTTTCTTTTATTTTTAATTTCCCTTTGGTTTACTTCCTGTTGTCACTGTTTTTTATTCAGTACATTTTGTTTTGTATATAAATTTATTTGAAGATGAGAAAGAAATCACAGAAACGGTGAGACCAAGGACAAAGGGTGAACCAATGCAATCGCGGTAGTCACAAGACACTATGTTGGAAATGAACTTTACAACTTGTGGGGGAGGGGAATGTGGAATAGTGGGAGAAAATGAGGGAGGGAGTAACAACGTTGGACAAGAATTGTACTAATTTCTTTACTTATGTAACCGTAAACCCTCTATGACATTACCTTTACAATAAAAAGTCTAAAAAGAATGATACAAAAAAAGAAAAATGTAACCGTGTATGCCAAATTATTTTCCAAAGACCCAGTGTTCCTATAAGAACAAAAAGAGAAGACTATAAGAGATTGTGCAATACCTTCTGTGCTAGTACTAGTCAAATTCTAATCCTGTCAATAACCAGCTAAGTATCTTCCAACGTGATGTTAATTTTATGGATTCCTGCTCTTCTGTATATTCTTCTTCTAAAGTAAATCAGATGATCTATGATTAGATCATCACTATGTTCATCTCTAGTTTTGTGGTACTTGTAGGGAAAAAATGACTTCCCTTAACAGTTGAATTTTAAAAAAGATTTCAAGTAAAAAAAAGACATAAAATGATCCCACTTCTGAATATTAGATGCCAATAAATAAGGACAACTTATTGCGGTTTGGTTTTGAAAGAATAAATCTAGAAATGTAAAGGACTTCCCCACTATGACTTACCTGCTTATGAGCATGATCATAAGAATTAATATGATTGTCAAATTCCTGGTGTTTGTGATACTGCTTGTCACATAATTCACAGTAAAAGTTTGCCTTTACATCTTCCATGGCCTTTTCTGTGGACTTCTCTTTTTCTGCAAAATCCTTCAAAAAAATGAAAGAGGGCAAAAAATGTTGGTTATAATTCTTTCTCATAGCACAACCAGATCCATAATAATCAAGTTTGTATTTAGTTTTCCTGTGATTAAAATACTATGACGAGTCTTGGTACATTTTTGGAAATTTGTAGCACTGTGGAAGTGATCTCTAGTGAGACCTCACTGAAGAATCAACAAATGACTTTTCTCAAAGTAAACGCCTCATGACAATTGCAACCTTGTCTTTACTTATCCTTTCTCTTGCTGACCACTCCATGTTATAGTTCTGTCTATTCCCAAATACATTTCTGGTTATTCATTTATGTTATTAACCACTGCTTTGTTTCTCTGATATTACTTCTTAATTTTTTCATGGGTGCACCCATTCACTGGTATAAGGAAAGATATCCACTGTGTCCAACTCCAACCTAAGCAAGCTTCTTCTACAGCATCAGGTTCCTGTACAATGAATGCTTAGATGTTCCACCTCCAAGCAGTTTGGGCTGCTTAATTCCCCAACTTATAATTTTCTTCATTTTTCTCATTGCCTACAGAATTAGAGTGACAGACACTAAATATAAACTATGCAACCGAAAAGTGAGTTATATATTTTTTTCTCATAGTAACTGTATGAATTATGCTCCATTGCTTAGAAAGTTCATTCACTTGTGATTACTGAATTAATGAGTAGAGGGAGGATTTGAGTTAACCTAAATTTAGCTTTCTTGTTGGTAACTAGCTTTGAATTACCAGCCAACTTAATGTGCTATGAAGCTGCCTTTTATCTGGTTGTGATCACCTCTTATCAAATTCTTCTTTCATACTATCTTCTTAAATTCTATCACTAAATATGCCAATTGATACTAAATTACCTTGTTTTACATTTATTGCTCCATCAAATCCTTTTTAGCATCAACAATCTAGACCAAATATCCTGACTAGCAATTTAAGAAAAGAGAAGAAATTGGTTACACTTATGGAAAACATGAATAAAAGCCACTGAAGGCACATATATGGCGATGAGCATGTAGATTCTGAATTGAAGACAAAAACTCAGTTGCTCAAAGAACAGAAATAATAATCTGCGGACTCAGTGACTGCTAAGAATTAATGCAGGAGTATCTCCTAAATTAGTGCTCACTCTTCTGCATCAAGCTTAGCATCAAGGGAAGCCATTAGATCTCATCAAGGGAAACTCTTCTTTTTCATTCCATCCCTTTTTTCAAACTTTCTCTTCTTTTAGTATAATTCCAGGGACAGGCTTAGAACTAGGCTTGATTTTGTTGTAATCATTGCTCCTTAGTTTATTATACGTGGGAACAGCAGCCCTAGAAAACTAACCATGCTCCTTCAACATTTGCCAATTTTGTCTCCATTCCTCAAAAACACCTCAGTCTCTTGAACTAGCAGAAGGAATAATAGCATACGTATCAAACTTGATCTCTTCCCAGAATGTGTTTTTCATTAGTTCAGATTTTATGACTCCTGGTTCATTGGCCACAAGTAAGGGTTCTTTATTTATATTTGATACTTTCCTCTGAACAGCTTCCTAAAACAACATTTATTTATCTTGTTACATGGCCTTTAAAACAAAGTTTTCTATCTTGTGTTTTAAATTATAGGTTATTTCTTGCAAAAACTCACATTTTACAAGGTCATATCACTGAATTTCATGTCATATTTCTTACTTTACTTTTCTTACCAGGAAATGGTATATGAATTCCCATCTCCCTTTCTTTCTAATATCCTAATGGCATTCTCTAGGTGATATCCTAGTCTTTTATTGAGGAAAGGTTGAAGTACAATTGCCAACAAAACATACAAACATAGTTTATATTCCAGTGTGTCCAAGCCAAGCAAAGTATAGAAATTAAACCTATTAGCTGGAGTTTGCAGAGTTGAAATGAGAACTCTAATGTATGAAAATAGGAATCATAGGCTTATAAAATAAATGGCAAAGAAAAAAATGACAAGGAAGAAAGGAGAAAAAGAAGAAAAAATAAAAACAAGCAAGCAGGAAAGAAGAATTTCTTAAGATTCTTTGGCTACATTTGAAAAGACATGGCTAGAGCTAGATAGGCACTGAGGACAGTCTTTGTAAGAGAATGTAACTCAATGGCCCATGGTATTACCCATAATAAGGTAAGCTTACTGTGGTGTAAAATTGGACTGACTACATAGATGGAAATGAATGAGTCCAGCCATATGTAACAGACACTGGAGGATAAAGTCACAAGGTAGGGGGAAGATGCATTATACGAATCTAGACTATCATTTAGCAGAGGAGGAAAAGATATTTAATAATTTTATGATTTGTATCAAATCAGTTGTCCGAAGTAGAGAAGCAGGAACAAATCTTTCAATGAACCATTCTGCCTCAACCATTCAATTAACTATGCACTATCCATTTCTCAAGCATCCCCTATCCCACCAACAATTAAATATTTGTGCATTAAGGGTTTCTTATTTATATAACTAAAGATCAAATGCTTTTTTTTTTTTTTGTCGGTCGTGGGGCTTGAACTCTGGGCTTGGGCGCTGTCCCTCAGCTCTTCAGCTCAAGGCG
>NW_012267306.1:3993334-4001450 GCF_000151885.1 Dipodomys ordii
CAAGTGGTAGAGCGCTCGCCTTGAGCTGAAGAGCTGAGGGACAGCACCCAGGCCCAGAGTTCAAGCCCCACGACCGACAAAAAAAAAAACAACAAACGCACTTTACGACTTTGGTGGGGCGGAGAGGAGGATTGGGTGGGGAGGGTTGGGGGAAAGGTGGGAAAGGATGGGAAGGGGAAACAAAGGAGGAGGCTACAATGCTTGATAAGAAATGTACTCATTATCTTGCCCATGTGATTGCAACCCCTCTGTACAATATTTTCACAATAAAAAAATTGGAAATGAATTGCAAATTGCAAATTGAGTCTAATGGCTGTCTTGAAAAGAGTCATTTAAAAGATACTAGGTAATGCAAATAGGTATTTTATATTGTAATTCAGTAAGAATCCTATGGGTTTTTTCTTTTCTAAATAATGTTGTATGTGAGTAAAGAATTTTATATTCATACATGTAATAGAGGTACCTGCAGGGGGCAATCATTGTCACTGGAGTAATGCACTTAATTAAAACACAGATGTTTGCTATCAAATTATTTTAATTATTGTATTGATTATTGCATACTAAAAGGCATTGAGATGGCCTGGTAAATCAGAATTGGGCCAAACACTTGACACTCATGATGGGAGAACTCATGGAATTTTCACATATTTTCAGTCTTCACTCACAGAATACTAGTAGGTTCTAAGGTAAAGCTGTGGGAGGCAGGACACTAACATGACTGAAAGCTGTGATCATGTAAAAGAATCTCTATTCTGCTGGTCAGAGATTTTTAAATCCCATTGCCCAGTTACTTTGTTTCTATCCACAAGCCAGAGAGTTCTGCATTTATAGAGTCAAGATGAGTCAGTACTTTTAAAGCCAGAGACAATGAAAGGACTAATTATAACTTTACAATTGAGAAATGGGTACTAGGAAAATAGAATGTAGTAGTCCTATTCAACTGGCTGTGAATATGTACTGTACTTATTAAAAATGCAGTGGAAAGAAACCATCTCTCCTTGATAGTAATACCACCTCAGGCCTTTGAGGATTGAATTCATAGTTTGCATAAAGCCCACTTTTGACCTTTCACTATCATGTGTAAGATTGCTGTAAGAATTCTAGTATTCTCTTACATGTCCAATTATATCATCCCCTAACAAAATGCTGCTTCAAAGACAGTACACTTTTCCTTTCCTCAAAGAAAAGTGATTATTGCTAAGTCAGAAAACCCTTTGGAATCCAAAAGTTGTCTTCCTGAATCTTTGTAACAACAGTAGGGTAAGGGAAAACTGGCTTTAGAGGCGTTTATTCATTTATTTTTGTAACAGTGAGAAAATTAACTTTCCTTTGAAAACTGAATAGCTTGAATGGCCAGCTTGGTTGTAAAAATACTTGAAGTACTAAAGGTTTCAGGTATTATAATTAAAAAGGATAATAATAAATAGCATGCATGATGGTTGTGTGGAAAATGACATAATATCATGGAAGTACTGCTGCAACTTTAATACAGATGGTGAAGCTCAGAATATATCCCCTCAAACTATGACAAAAAATGAAAATAAGCCAAATCAGGTAATCCTCATTAGTATAAAGATAATTATGTTTGTCATTTAGAGAAACTGCAAACATGAGAGCAGTTTCAAAAAAAGATATTTATATCACTGAATGAAACTTCCTTTGGTAAAGATCTTTGCCTTTCTACAGCAGGAAGATTGACTTTAACTCACTAGATACTCTTCACCAAGAATGAAGTATGGTAATCAGTTTTCTAAAACCTTTCTTTGGGTGCCTTTCTTGGGTCTTCACAAGATTTCCCCCACATACTTATTACTTTGTTTTGAAGAATGATGGGATTTAAACCTGTACACTACCAGTTCTTGAGATGTACTCTAGAAATATGTTAATTTCTCTGACTTCTCCTTTGCATACAAAAGATAGAAATTCTTTAAAAAATTGTGTTTATTTTTCTCTGGCTAATTTATCTTTTGTTACAGGAAGTGCCAGCAATGTATTCATTAAGGAGAACATTATTTTACTTCTCCTGAGTCAGTACTTGATATTTTCATGTTTTGATATTTGGATGTGTGCATTTGTATGGATATGTGAATGCATGTTCATATTACTGACTGCACGAGATTCCAACAATTTATTTTTAAAGATATTCTAAATCTACATGTCATTGCTGGAAATCTGTTCAAGCGGTAGAAATCCTATTGACTTACCCTTACCAAAGCTAGCAAATTTAAATTTTATGTAATTAGTTTTATAGGTTTTGTCTATCTCATATATTTTTCACCATAAAATGTTATATGAAATTTGTTAATATTACTAATATTTAATTTAATAATTTTGATTTCCTTGACTATCTTCTGTTCTAAAAGGAATGGTCTTTGCTTACTATCACATCTGATAAGGTGACTTTTACTTAGAAGAACTCAATAGCTAAGTAAAAAGAATGAAATGGTAACTATATCTTCAGAGTAGTCATAGACAGCATGGAAAACCTGAAAATGTAAGTTACCATGGAGATAGACTGTTAAAATAAAGATAAGAAAATGGATTAGTAGGCTTCTAAACAGAACTCTTAGAACTTTAGGAAAATTTAAATATAGGTTTTAGGTCTAAGGAGCTTATTAAAATTATCCCACAGAAATGCAAAGTGAAAATGACTGGCAGATTTGCAAATAGAATTATAGACTCCTGGTGGATTTCAATGTGCTTAATAGTTCATCACAACCACTTTTCCTTAATTGTGAATCCAGTATAGGCTTTCCATGTTTGATAAAGATTCTAAATAAAAGCGGACCTTTCCATCATTGTCCAGAGAAGGTGTGATGTCTGCTATTTTATGCTTTTACAAGAGAGTTTTCATTTTCATTAATGAATAATTTCAGACAACCACTTTACATAATGATCACAACTCCCCTAACCCTGTGAAGTTGCCTCTGGGTGGCCTACATATATTGGGAACAATTCAAAACCAATTCTAATTTGGAAAGAATGGCAAATCTCTGACTTACTAGGAAGACATTGAAATGCCATTTGTATTCATGAAACTACAATTAGGTATCTCAAGCTTGTTTATATAACTATTTACATTGATGAAGCTTCATTAATGACTAACATGGAACATATTGTTTCTGAACAATGCATGCATTGATATTAGAACAACAGTTTATAAATATTCAGCTTAGTCGTCCCCAGTACAAATTAAGCTACAGTTCTACCAGAAAATATTTTAGAAAAGAAACAAGAAAATCCAGGTGCATCCTAAGATAATCATAAGAACAATTTTATTTTTTGTACGTAGGTTGTGGGGTTGAATTCAGGACCTGGGCACTGTCCCTGAGATCTTTGCTCATGGCTAGTGCTCTACAACTTAGAGCCACAGTGCCACTTCTGCAACTATTGGTTTATTACTTAACTATGTTTGTCGCCTAATTAAACAAAAAGAGCTCAGGTTGTAATTTCCACAATTCTTATTGATCTGGTACTGATGCTACATTGCAGGGATAACAACTAGTAAAATAGAACAACATTCATCTACTGAGAGGCATCTGGGTTAGTTCCATGTCTTAGCTATGGTAAATAATGCTGCAATGAACATAGCTGTGCTAGTAGTTTTAGTGTGGCCTTGTTTATGATTGTTTGGGTAAATACCCAAAAGTGGGATTGCTGGACCATAAGGGAGCTCTACGTTTAGTCTTTTGAAGAACCTCCATACTGCTTTCCAGAGTGGTTGAGCCAGTTTACATTTCCACCAACAGTGTAGTAGTGTGTTCCCTTTTGGTCACATCCATTCCAGCATTGGTTATTATTATTTTTTTATAATATCAGTTCCAACTGGTGTGAGGCAGAATCTCAACATAGTTTTGATTTGCATTTCTTCTATGGCCAGAGATATTGAACGATTTTTCATGTGTCTATTGGCTATTCTTATTTCCTCACCAGAGAAATGTCTTTTTAGGTACCCTTCAGTAGAGGAATGGATCAAGAAATGAAAAGACTTGGAAAAAATCATATTAAAGGAAGTAAGCCAAGCCCAAAGAAACACAGGATCCTTTTGGTTTCCCTCATTTGTAATAATTAGTATATGTCTAGCAGAGAGTCACAATATTTCATTAGTTATGTAGCTATGACCATATAAAATGATGCTAGTCAAAATGAACTCCAAGATATGGAAACAAGACTGTTTCTTTTTTGGGGGTTTTGTTTTGACATGCTTTGTGAAGTTATTTCTTTTTTCTTTCATTTTCTTTAACTTATCCCCTGTTGTCACTGTTTTTTATTTTGGTCCCCTGTGTCTTGTATATACATAAATGTAGTGAATGCTTTTTTTTCTGCCAAGTTACCAATTGTGCCAGAGTATTGAATATCCTGAACTATGTATGGTGTGCCAGGACCCAAACAATTTTTCAACATAAGGGGTAAACCCTAATCGAAAAGGTAGAGGTTGCTAAGAATAATGTATGAATCCAGAGTCATTAATTATATCAGATAGTCTACCACATAATGAAAAAGGTTACTTATATGAAAAAGTTGGGTAGAGTTATGAGAATTGTGTACTATTTGCTCAGTTTTGCGACATACTGACAATATACCAAAAATATAAAATGCTAATATAACAAGTTAGCATCTTAACAGTCCTGTATTCATTGAACTCAAAGAAAAACAATGTCCATGCCATATAATGTTGGCAGCTGAGCTGAAGGCATACAGAATGACATATGAGTTACAGTATGTTGGGAGATTTTGTGACTCTCATTCCCCTTTTGTCATTTCCCATATGACAGACTGAAATCCTCACCAATACTGAAGAAAATTCCCGACAGATAAAGTTTTTAGTCACTAAGCACACTGGAAATTCAGGAGTAAAATTTTTATATTTGAAGGAATGGTTCGGGAAATTGTCTATGGTGTGGGTGTATAAAATATGATAAGAAAATGGGTTTTCTTCCTTCAGACTGACAACACTATTTTATTTATAAAGTGGCAATTATCGCCCCATCAATTCAGCCCACAGGTATGTATAACTGTAATGAATATAGACATGTTGCATTCATCCAAATTGAATACATTTAAAATAATACATCCATTGTGAATTAGACAGGAAGTACTTTCATTTAACCATTACTCCTGCTGTAACTGCTTATTGTAAAACTGCAATTAATAGTGTCTGACATTTCATTTTCTAATGTAAGAAAAATCAATGGAAAAATGTCAGGTAACAAAGTTTTCTGGAGAGTTGCTTCTAATACTTGTTCAGTTACAAACCAATTTTTTTCAATTTAAAATGTGTAACAGCTATCTAGGGAAGAATGATCATTGAGATCATGAACTAGACATTACTTCATTTGTGCTTGGGAATTGATTGAAAATATGTTTCCTTCAGTTTGATTGAGTGATTGTCAAGTAAGTTACATTCTATGTGTTCCTTCACATATTCCAATATTAATCTGGCTTTATGGTCTAGATGCACTAAATATAGGCCTGAAAATTCACGGGGTGTCACATTAAAATAGTATAAAGCAATGATTTTGCTTTTAAGGACAAGAAAGTCAGATTCCAAGGGCATTCTCTCTGTTGTCCAGAACATCTGCTAACATGTCAGATAACAAGACTTCTATATTTGGCTTACTTGTTCTATAAGGAGAGATGTTTAAAAAGCAATTCAGCTCAGAAAAAGCATTACATTATTTCAAACTGGCTGTCCCAGTCTCCTAGCTATTGAAATTCAAATAGGTAATTGACTTTCAAACTTGAAGAAAACTTGTGATTCTGAAAGAAGTATGCTTTACAGAAGCTGTGTATCTCAAATTCTGAAATATTAACTTCACACTGAGAAAATGTGCCAAAGTCAGAAAACCCTATTAATAAATACTAGTTTACTGTGAAAGACATTCACAAGGACCAGTAGAATGCCATAAAACCAGATTGTGTTTAAGATCATAAAACAATGTACAAAAGCTTGGCTCTATTATCATGCAAATTGGTGGAAATATTTGTCACTTATGCTTTCTTTTTTAAGTCTGATAGGTCTCTCTAAAACTATGATTAGGCATCAGAAATATCCTTCCTTTAAAAAGGAAAGAGTATATCAGTTTATGTATATCCAATTGTTGCATTTTTGGAAAAGAAAAACAATTGTTATTTGGAATCAGAAAGCTAAATTGCTTGCAAACTGGGGCTATAATTGATGGACATCATAATGAATGGTGAGATAGATGTTATAGCACACACACATTCTTAATTATCTATAGGTATAAAGCTTGTCACAGCTGCTTTTGCTGTTAGAAGACCTTTAACATAAGCCGTATTGGCCTATGCTTCAATCTATTGCTCCTGTTCGCATATGCCTATGTGAATGTGTGTGTGTGTGTGTGTGTGTGTGTGTGCATGTGATTATGTGAACATGTGTAGAATTCGTCCAAAGTTGAGAACTGCTTGCAATAGGTTGTTGGCCAATTATTAAATAAGAAATCAGTTAGAATCATTCTGTAAGCATGAAATTGGAAGGGACCCCAAAAATTTACATCCCTCCCCATTTTGAGACATCCCTTTTTGAACTCAAGGGCTGTGCTCTTCTTTGCACATGTGAGGCAGACATTGGAAGGAATACATACTCTGGCCTGTGTGTGTATATGTGTGTGTGTGTGTGTGTGTGTGCTCACGCGTGTGCATACTCAGTGCTCACACATGTGCATGTGTGCATGTTTGTGTGTGTTTGAGTAAGTATGATCCTGGGGCTTGAACTCAGGGCCTGAGCTTTTTTGTCCTCAAATATATAGTGCTCTCCCCTTGAACCACAGCTCCACTTCCAGCTTTATCCTGGTTACTTGGAGGTCAGAGCCTCACACACTTTTCTGCCGGGGAGGCTTTGAACAGACATCCTCAGAATTCAGCCTCCTGAGTAGCTAGGATTACAGACATGAGCCAACATCACCTGTCTCAGAAGTCCTCTTTTGAGGAAATGCCATCCTTTTCTTGCCCAGGTTCAGATAAGATAACTAGTAGGACAAGGGTAAAAATTCAAGACCAGTGGAGAAGTAATTAATTCTGTGGAATCCATTTCATCCTATGGCAAATAATACTTATGGAAAGGACCTAATTTTTGTGTCACTGAAAATTAAGACATGTATAATATACATATAAGTATAGGTATAGTGAAAGCTTCTCTTTCTTTCCTCAAACCACATAGGCATAATCAAAATACATTTAACAAAATCTATAGAATTTCTTTTTACTCTTGGGATGTCAGAAATAGAAAACTTTCACCTCAAAGAAGTAATCAAGTCACTTGATAGGCACTTCCTCATGCCTTAATTGCTTTAAGCTTTAAAACTACATTTACAGTTTTACTGATTCATAGTTCACTAATCATAGACCATGAATTGAATCCTGAGCTTATTCGGGTTTCAATGCTGGCTTTAGAAACCTGAGATAGTTTCTCTGATGTAGGAGAAACTTTGGGATAAAAGAAAAGATAAAGTGAAAGATAAAGTAATTCACAGCTAAGACAGTTTATTTATTTTTTTTAACATTTCTATGCTGTTCCTGGAAAGAGTACAGTAAGATAAGAAACTCAGTGGTGTGAGAAGTTGTTTTAGTTTCTCTGCCTATTTTTTATGCAAGATAATGCACAATCTCTGTTTTTTCAAAAAAGACTATTAGAATAGTTTCAGGGGTAGGATTAATTTGTAAGATAGGAATGACAGCACAAAAGTACATGTAATCATATGGTGGGAATTTAAATTGCCATGTATATTCAAAGAATGGAAATAGACATGCTGCTTTGCCCATAAACATGGGCAGAATAAATTTTGGTAATGTAGAATTTTAATAGGTCTAAATTGTTAGAATGTTTGATAGGGTCTAAATCTAGGGCTTAAGATGTCATAAAGTATTTCTGAGAATGAATAAATCTTCCTTTAATAATGATAATAATACAAGATTTAGTACATGTATTAACAAGAAGCTGTATGAACTTTAGATAGAGTTTATAATCCCTACTCTCCTGTCCTCTTCTATTATAGATCACTTTTCTTTCTTTCTTTCTTTCTTTCTTTCCTTCCTTCTTTCTTTCTTTCTTTCTTTCTTTCTTTCTTTCTTTCTTTCTTTCTTTCTTTCTTTCTTT
>NW_012267306.1:4001500-4003557 GCF_000151885.1 Dipodomys ordii
CTCTACCACTTGAGCTACAGCGCCACTTCTGGTTTTCTGGTGGTTTATTGGAGATAGGAGTCTCACGGTCTCTCCTGCCCGGGCTGGCTTTGAACCGCAATCCTCAGATCTCAGCCTCCTGAGTAGCTAGGATTACAGGCGTGAGCCACCAGCGCCCGGCTCAAATGCTTTTGAAAAGAGTTTCTTATTGCAAAAATTCTAGAAGTTAAAATTTTAATGTATTTACAGTCCAATAGAACAGAATTACATGGAGAGAGATAAAAACAACTCAAATTGAGATAGAGTTGACAAAATGGTTATCTGTTCAGAATCATTTAGAAAAGAGGAATAAGTCAGTGTTGATGATGATTTCTCTTTCCTCGCTCTCCATTTCATTTTCTCTTTCTCTCCCTTTGTAAACATGTAATATTTCTTGACATTTTCCCCCCATTGTAAAAATGAAGCATTTCTTGACATTTATGTTGAATGACTTCATACTTTTATTGAGCAAATGATTCTGAAGGTAATCCAGGATGATATGTATTCTCTGAAAAAATTAAACAACCTTTAAATAAATGGCCACCAGATATCATTATCAGTAAATTTAAAAAATGTTAAAAAATAAAGAAAATTGGCAAGGAAGATATCATTCTTTCCATGATTTGCTAGATATTTAAATTTTCTCTCTCATAATTTGCCTAATGGAGTATGTTTTTTTAGAGCTTATTTAACAAAATAAAACGTTTATAAAGTAAAATGAAAACAAGCTTCTTGTTGATCACTCCCAATGATTCCGTTAAAAATTTGGAAATGAATTGCAAATTAAATCTGATGGCTGTTTTGACAAGTCATTTAAAAATAGTAAATCTAAAAAATAGTAAAAAATAAAGAAAATTAACAAGGAAGATATCATTCTTTCCATGATTTGCTGGATATTTACATTTTCTCTCTCATAATTTGCTTAGCAGAGTATTTTTGAAGCTTATTTAACAAAATAAAACATTTATGGAGTAAAATGAAAACAAGCTTCTTGTTAATCATTCCCAGTGATTAATGAACCCCAGGATAGGGACGCAAGTGTTTTTTTTTTCTTGCTTGCTATTGTTTCTAACGTATTTATAAGGCACCATGTGATTTTATTTTATTTTTTTCCTTTGTATGTTCCTGCCCCATGGTATAACCCCTGTTTTCACTGTATTTGATGTTGGTATAATTTGGGGAGGGGAAGGGAAAAAACAAATTGTTTAAATAGGTATACAGGTGGACCCATTGCAACAATGAGATGTACAAGACACTATGTTGAAAAACGACTTTACAATTTGGGGGGGCAGGGGGGAAGGTTGGGGGGAGGGGCGGAGGGGAAGACAGGGACCTGGAATGGAGGTGGAGGAAAGGGATGGTAGGGGAAAAACAAAGGAGGAGGCTACAATGCTTGATAAGAAATGTACTCATTATCTTGCCCATGTAAATGTAACCCCTCTGTACAGTATTTTCACAATAAAAAAACTTATTTAAAAAAATTTGGAAATGAGTTTTTGCAGATGACATGATATTGTATTAAAAGAATCCCACAGACTCCACTCCCAAATCACTAAAGCTGATTCAAAACTTTGGCAAAGTAGCAGGGTATAAAATTAACTCACAAAAATCAATGGCTTTTCTGTATGCCAACAATGAGAAAAGAGTGGTTGAATTTAGGAAAGCAACTCCATTTGTAATAGCCCCACAAAAAATAAAGTACCTAGGAACTAACATAACCAAAGAAGTGAAGGACCGCTGTGATGAAAACTTTAAAAACTTGAAAAAGGAAATCAAAACAGAACCTAGAAAGTGGTAAAAACTCCCATGCTCCTGGATTGGAAAGATCAACATCGTGAACATGGCAATACTTCCCAAGGCTATCTACAAATTGAATGCGATACCTATCAAAATTCCATTCTGATTCTTCAAGGAAATAGAAGAGGCAATCCAAAAATTCATACGGAACAATAAAAGACACCAAATAGCTAAAACGATCCTCAACAGAAAGAACAGTGCTGGAGGAATATCAATACCAAATTTCAAACTCTACTATAAAG
>NW_012267306.1:4003982-4004725 GCF_000151885.1 Dipodomys ordii
ACTGGCACAAGAACAGACCTCAGGACCAATGGAATAGAATTGAAAACCCAGAAATGAACCTACAGACCTATAGCCATCTAATTTTCGATAAGGGAACCAAAAAAATAGAATAGAAAAAAGACAGCCTCTTCAGAAAATGGTGCTGGCAAAATTAGTTAATCACCTGTAGAAAACTAAAAGTAGATCCTTATATATCACTCTGCACCAGAATCAACTCCAAGTGGATCAAAGACCTCCATGTCAAAGCAGACACTCTGAAAACATTACAGGATGGAATAGGAGAAACCCTAGGACTCCTTGGCACAGACTGAAAATTTCTTAATAGAGACCCAGAAACACAACAAATCAAAGAGGGGTTGGACAAATGGGATTGCATGAAATTGCAGAGCTTCTGCATGGCCAAGGACATAGATAGCAAGATTAATAGAAAGCACATGGATTGGGAGAAGATCTTCACTAGCCTTACAACAGACAAGGATCTCATATCTAAAATATACCTGGAACTTAAGAAATTAAATCCCCAACAACAAATCTTCTAAGAAGCAATTGCCCAATAAATAAGTGGGCTAAAGACTTAAAGAAAAACTTCTCTGAAGAGGAAAGAGGGATAGCCAATAGACACATGAAGAAATGCTCAACCTCCCTTGTCATAAAAGAAATGCAAATCAAAACAACATTGAGATACCACCTCACCCCAGTTAGGATGGCTAAAATCAAGAACTAATAACAACAGATGCTGGAGG
>NW_012267306.1:4004775-4038291 GCF_000151885.1 Dipodomys ordii
TCTTTCCTTCTTTCCTTCCTTCCTTCCTCCCTTCCTCCCTCCCTCCCTCCCTTCACCACCCCCTTTCTCTCTTTCTGTTTCTTTTTTGATCTGAAACTCAGTATCTGATGCTTTGATTCATTTGGCTGGCACTCTACAAATTGAGCCATGCCTCCACCCCTGCAAATCATTATGACTCTCTCCATGTTCTACCCTTATACTGTCCAGAAAATTTCTCTTAGACTTCCAACTTCCTGTTTAATAGTCTTTCCACTTTTAGACTTTCAAATTCCTCTTTCATAGCCTTTCTACAAAGCCTGACATTACTTTGAACTGGCTAAACCTTAACTTAGTGATTTTAAAAATTATTATATATTTCTATTGTAAAGATACTTTGCACAAGGGTTACAGTTACATGAGTAAGGTAATGAGTATATTTCTTATCGAGCATTGTTACTCTTCCTTTGTTTTTCCCCTAGCATCCCTTCCCTGCCCACCTCCCCAAATCCTCTCCCCCCCACCAAATAGTGACGTTTGTTTTCAACATAGTGTCTTGTACATCTCATTGCTACAATGGGCCCACCTATATCCTTATTTAAACATTTTGTTATTTCCCTTCCCCTCCCCAAATTAGAAAAATGTATATACAAGATGCAGGGCACTGGAATCAAATACAATGAAAACATGAGTTATACCATGGGGGAAGAACATACCAAAGAAATAAAAAAATCATATTGTACATTATAAATACATTAAAAACAACAGCAAGAAACATAAAACTTCTTGTGTCCCTATCTTGTGGTTCATTTAGCTTAAAATCATCTTCTATGTTCATATGTACAGAGCTTTTGAACTTTTCTGCTTATCCTAGACATATACTAGTTATTGAAGATAAGGGCAACCATGGGACCTATGTTTCTTTGGGCCTGGTTTATTCCACTTAATATAATTTTTCCCAAGTCTTTCCATTTCCTAACGAATGGGGCGGTATCATTTTTTTCTGATAGAGGCATAAAATTCCATTATACATATACACATATATACATATATTTATATATATATATCACATTTTCTTGATCCATTCCTGGACGAAATAACCACCCAATTAATAAGTGGGCTAAAAACTTAAATAGAGACTTCTCTGAAGAGGAAATAAGAATGACAATAGACACATGAAGAAATGCTCAACTTCTCTACCCATAAAAGAAATTCAAATCAAAACAACTTTGGGGGGGAGGGAAACGTAGGGGGGAGGGAAGAGCTGGGGAGATGGGGAGGAAAAGGATGGTAGGGGAAAAACAAAGGAGGGGGTAACAATGCTCAATAAGGAAATGGACTCATTACCTTGCTCTTGTAACTATAACCCCTCTGTAAGTATCTTTACAACAAAAACTATATTTAAAATAAAAAACAACAACAACATTGAGATTCCACCCCACCCTAGTTAGAATGGCTATAATAAAGAAATCCAATAACAACAGATGCTGGAGGGGATGTGGCCCAAAGGGAACCCTACTGCATTGTTGGTGGGAGTGTATGCTTGTTCACCCACTCTGGAAAGCGGTTTGGAGGTTCCTCAAAAGACTACACATGGAGCTCCCTTATAACCCAGCAATCCCACTTTGGGACATTTACCCAAACGATCACAAACAAGGCCATACTAAAGCTACCACCACAACTATGTTCATTGCAGCATTATTCACCATAGCTAAGATATGGAACCAAACCTGATGCCCCTTGGTAGATGAATGGATCAAGTTAATGATTTTTAAAAGCTGAATCCCATTGAACTAGTTATTTCCATGTCTTTTCATACATTATACATTGTAAGACCTTGATTCTGGCTGCTGCCAACTTAAATTCTCTACTACAATCTGCACAGGACTCTGTATTTATATTAGTTGTTGAATTTATCAATAGATCTTGATTCTATGCTTGGAAAGGATTTCTTTTATTAGCAAAGGCTCACGCATAATATAAGAAGACCTTTACATTTAAGAAAAAGAATTCCCTTAAGTGTCTAAATAAAGATGATTAATTTTCCTTGGGTTTAGTACCCCTCCTCTATTGCCTACTCAATTATCAAAATATCTCCACCGTAGAGCTTGTGTATGAGGAATGGCAGGGGCCAAAACCCGGGGGTGGGGATAAAATTGAAACAAACACTATCAATAAGTGTGCTGAAATAGAAAAAGAAAATTGAAGTCTGTGTGAATAGAAGAGTCCATATTTCTCTTGAGAAGTAGAATGCTAATGAGATTATGCTGATAGAGAAGAGTTCAAAATGTATTTGTTGAAGGGAAAAGAGATAGGTGATTTCCTCAGTTGTAGGGGATTATTTTTTGTCAAAGACCATTTGTAAAAGTGGGAGGTAAATATCTCATTCAGTGTCTATAATTTTAAATTTATTTGCAAGAATTGGAAATTATAGGAATAGCAACAATATTTACATCTATGAGAATCAGTATTACATTGAATCAATCTTACCATTGACATTCTTTGGGTCTGACTGAAATTATCCATGCCTCTCAATGACAGGCCTTTTGTCATTAAGACTTTCCTAAGTGTCTAAGTATTTGTAGCAAATTTAAAAGATTTGTTCTCTCAGTTGGAAATTTTATAAGTCATGTGAAAAACTCAAATTTAGGGGAAAAAATCCTTACCAAGTGTTTATTAAGCTCTGAGTTTATTAGATGCCATGGGAACTGTGTAAGTCTTAGAAGGTATTATCTCTCTCTGAACAGCATGTACAGCTAGTGAGCAAGATAAAACTTGAGAAAATAGCTAGCACTTTATAAGTAATTAAGATTAAGAACATTTAGGAGGTTCAGAGATTAGGACAAGAGTCTGTAATTCTGCCTTAACCACTTCTAGCTCAATGACCTTCAGTACATTATTTTATTTTTGTCATATGAAAGTAACACCAGTCTCACAGGTTGGTTGCTATGATTAAATAATCAATCATGAAAAGAAACTAGCACATCTACATGCATCACAGAGCAGTCACACATATAGACACAGAAGTATGCCTACATATGTAAACATGGATCTGTAGGTCTATATTCCTTCAATATACCATATTATAAATACATATGTACACATTTATACTATGGGATTATTTTGGCTGCATACTAATGAAATAGCTATAACATAATAAGAACATGAATGGTATCAAGGAAGATCTCAAGTTTGAAATTAGTTCTTTTAACTGGAGGAGGATGGGGTATAGCTATGGAAGCAGAATATATTCTTAGCATCTATCTGGGTTCAATCTCCAACACCAAATAATCTAAGAAAAAGTGGATGAAGTAGCATTTACTTGTTGCTAGAGCATAATTTGGGGTTTAAATAGCCAGTGTTTATATCAAAGCTTGATTCTGAATTGTCCTGATTCTGATTTGTTGTGGGACACTCAGAAATTTGATCTTTATTGTTTCTCCATATGTAAGACAAGGCTGACTAAAACTAACTAATTCCAGGAGACATTATACTCATTTAAACAACATAGAAAATACTTGACATAGGACAAGTCTGATTTGTTTCTGTTTCTAAGTTTTGTTAAAAAATGACATTAGATTTAGGAGTGATTATGATGTGACATTTATTTTTATCTAGGCAAATCAGAGTAGAAGGATCTAGTCTAGATCTAGAGGTAGATTCTTTAAGATTACACAACTGGCTACTGTTATAAAGGAAGCCAAGCCTCCTATTGCTGACACACACACACACACACAATGTAAATAAATAAAGAATGGGTCCACAAAGTCCAATAAAAAGATTTCCTTCCCAAAAGAAACAGTGAGGTATTATGTGGAAAACAAGTCCCCCCCGTCTTCCCACCGCCCCTGAGGAACTAGTCTTTGTGTTGCTGATTAAAAGGGAGAAAGATTCTATGGAAAAACAAGTAGAAGCCTCAGTCAGACACTTCATCATGGTCCTATGAGGGTATGGTTCCATTTACTGCTGACTCTTATTTCCATATTCCCCATGGCACTGTACCTTAGATAAGTTACTTGCTAGAAATACTATTCTATGCATATATTGTTCTCACTGTAGAGAGGCTGTGCTTTTACTATAGATGGTGAGGTTTTTTTCCTGACCCAGCCTATTTCTTTTTTTTTGCTTTTTAATCTTTTTTATTGTGAAAATATGGTACAGAGAGGTTACAATTACATGGGCAAGGTAATGAGTACATTTCTTATCAAGCATTGTTGCCTCCTCCTTTGTTTCCCCTTACCATCCCTTCCCATATCCCCCTTCAGCCTCCCACTACATCAAATTTATAAAGTTTGTTTTTTGACATAATGTCTTGTACAACTCATTGTTGCAATGGGTCCACCTGTATCCCTATTTAAATTATTTGTTTTTTCCCTTTCCCTCCACAAATTATACCAACATCAAATAAAATGAAAGCAGGGGTTATACCATGGGGGAGGGACATACAAAGCAACAAAAAAATCATCTTATAAATATGTTAGAAACAGCAAGAATACCACCAGTGGTCCTAGTACTGACAAATTTCTTTTTAAAACTTTTTTGTATGTTTTTTATTGTAAAAATACTGTACAGAGGGGTTACAGTTACAAGAGCAAGGTAATGAGTACATTTCTTATTGAGCATTATTGTCTCCTTTGTTTTACCCTCTATCCATTCCCTTCCACCTCCACAATTCATTCCTCTTATTAAAAACTTTAGATATTTTGGTTATATTGTATTAATTGAAAAGTGTAGTTATTTAAAAAATTGGCAAGTCACGATACATAGTAATGTATAACATAGATTACCAATAAATTTTTGCTCATTCTGAAATAATATTTATTAATTATTTTTCACATGTTTATTACTCCATATTGATTGTGAAAATGGGGGTTCATTGTGAAAATTCCTTTCATGTACATAATATACTTGGAGCATTGCTACCCTGGTAATTACTCTATTTCATCCCTTTCTATTCATCCCCCTTTATATTTATTGCAAAACAATTACTTTTACTATAATTTTCTCATACATGCATATAATTTGCTTTGATTATATTATACCATTCTTGCTTTCTGTTATGTGCCTCTGCATATCCTACTGGTCTCTTCTCCCCAAATAATTCTCTACTGATGTTCATGTCCACATCTTTTTTTTTTTTTTTTTGTCTGTTGTGAGGCTTGAACTCTGGGCCTGGGCTCTGTCCCTCTACTCTTTAGCTCAGGCCAGCACTCTACCACTTGACCCACACTGCCACTTCCGGTTTTCTGGTGGTTAATTGGAGATAAGAGTCTCATGGACTATTCTGTCCGGGCTGGCCTTGAACCGCCACCATCCTCAGATCTCAGCTTTCTGAGTAGCTATGATTACAGGCGTGTGACCACATTTTTATAAATACATAGCTTATTTACATAGGAGAGAGAATAATGTCATTCTTCTTTGTAGCTACATACTATTCCAAATTGCATAGACAACCACATTTTCTTCATTTGATCATATAGTGGATGGGCCACAGTGTGTCCATTGTTTACTGTGCTTCCATAATTTACCTTCTTTTAAGTAACTCCCATACTTCCTTTCACAGTGGTTGCCACTTCCGGTTTTCTGGTGGCTAATTGGAAAGTCTCACGGATTTTCCTGCCTGCACTGCCTTTGAACTACGATCCTCAGATTTCAGCCTCTTGAGTAGCTAGGATTACAGGCATGAGCCCCCTGTGCAGGACTGTTTTTGTTTTTATAAACGAGTGACGGGTAATACTGAAAAGAAATGTAGTCATTACCTTACTTATGTAACTGCAACCCCTCTGTATGTCACTTTTACAATAAATTTAATATATTATAATTTTATAAATGCTCTGTCATCACTGTCTCACTAATCTAGAGGCTGAGATTGGAAGAATCCTGGTTTAAAGCCAGCTCAGGCTGAAAAGTCTATGAGATTCTATCTTCAAATAATGAGTAAATGCCAGAATGGAGGCACAGCTCAAGTGGTAGAGCACCAGCAGTGAACAAAGAAACCTAGCCAGAGAACAAGGCTATTAGTTCAAGTTATGGACCTAGAAGAAAAGTAAAGAAAAGAAAAAGTATAATCTTACAAATATTATTAATATTATTGGAGAGTTCTCTTTCAGGGTGAGCACAAAGCTTCATGATGATTAGTAATTACTTTGGACTTTTTGTATTTATTATTCTAAGTTTATAATTTATATTTTTATTGTGAAAATACTGTACAGAGGAGTTATAATTACATGGGCAAGATAGTGAGTACATTTCTTATCAAGCATTGTAGCCTCCTCCTTTGTTTCCCCTTCCCATCCCTTCCCATCCCTTCCCATCCTCCCCACCCCCCCCACGCCAAAGTTGTAGCCAAAGTTGTAAATTCGTTTTTCGACATAACAACTTGTACATCTCATTGTTGCAATGTGTCACCTGTATCCCTACTTTAACGATTTGTTTTTTCCCTTCCCCTCCACAAATTACACCAACATCAAATACAGTGAAAGCAGGGGTTATACCATGGGGGAGGGACATACAAAGCAACAAAGAAATAATCTTATAAATATGTTAGAAACAATCCCCTGAAAGAAAAAAAAAACATTTGAATACATATCTTAGGGTTCATTTCCATAACATCAACTTATTTGACCTTTTCTGCTTGACTCAGACATATACTAGTTATTGCAAATAAGGGAAACCATGGGACCTAATTTATAATTTTTAATTGCAATATGACAGATACTTGGAAACTGCTTAGAATAAAAAGCATTGCCTCATACTAGGATCCACCAATTAACTGGAAAATGGTTTAAAAAGCCTGATATCCTGGCCTAGATTTTATATCTGCTTTTGTTCTGAGCAGTCCCCTTGTGGTTCTCTTACAATGCAAGAACTGGACTGATTGATAGAACTGACTAGAGTAGACACTCTCTACAAGTCAACAAAGACTTCAATACCCTCAGTAGGCCCCACCTGGCAAATCTTGATATAATAAACAGGACCCTGTCTCTCATCACCAGACTACAACTATGATAAGAACTACTTAATGATCATATATGTCCCTTGTCCTCTGCTCCAATTCTTCCTCTATTAAAACCCACAAAGGTTGCGAAATTTACTTTGTCTCTTACCACAGTGTGCTCATGCTTTGCAACGAGTCATCTTACTCTGTCTTTTACCACAATTTATCCTTTATTTAGTATATTGGGGTAAGTGACCTAATTTGCTATGTTAAAACCCCAGGAATTGGGCCTCTGGCTAGAATTCCAAAGTACAAGAATCATTTTTTTATATCTCTAAGTTAAAGATACATGGTGTAGTCTAGACCCACACAGATAATTTGACTATTTATTCATTATAAATAATATAGGTGCATAATTTCCCCATTTTACCTATGTGCCTTAAATCAATTTATTAGTTGGTCAAATAAGTTGTACAATTAAACATGTATTTTCAATATTTATATTTAAGTTTGAGAGTCCTGTTGTCCAATTAATTTAATATTTAAGTGAAAGTCGGTGTTTTTCATCGATCTTTAATGATTATAAATGGAAACAAACTGCACATGGAAATACCCAAATATTTTCTTATTTTAAAGCCTTCTGAAAGTGTTTATGAGTCTAATATCTTAATCAATAGAAAAATAATGTATGCAAATAGAAATAAGGTCCAGTTTCAATAAAATATAAACATGAAATTTCCACCTTACCTATATATTTCTTTTTTGCATGTAACAATTCAACTTATCTGCATTTAAGGACATTAAATCTAAGTTAAATTTGACATGTGACTAAACTGTCTACTATGACAAGTAGAGACAAATGTGTAAGAGTTGGATATGAACTCTGAGTAACCAAGCCACATGAATGAAGAAGGATGATTCCTGACTTTTTCATAATTAAAATCTCAAAAGTATTTCTCCCTTTTGTATTTTAAGATAACAGCTACAAAAATTAAATTATTTGTAAAATATAGGACATGAGTCCTACAGTATGAATCCTATTTTGAGGCAGGAGACATGGAGACTGGGTCTATGCTTGACTCTTATACCAGCTAGATGTGCAAAACTTTGCTCACCTTTAAACTTTTCACCTCAGAAACTGAGATTTTTCTTTTGAATTTCTTTTCATTAACTTGTTTTCTTTTTAGAACAGCCCTCTTACATACCAATGTGGCTGTCTGAGGAGAAAAAGAAGTCCACCAATAGAATATTTCTGATAAATTACAAGCATAAAGTATTTTGGAAAGGGAATCTGAATTACTCAGGCTCACTAGTTTCTGCCATGATTTATTTATCCACAGAATAGATGAAGATTCTCTCCTTCAAGCCTTTGCCAATGTAAGCAAAGTCCCAGCAAGAGACAGGAAGAGAATACTGTAAATCTTACTGGCCATTCATCAGAATCTTTCCAATATCTTGAATCTAATTATTTGTTTCAAAACAGACTTCAGGTTAAACAATGATGACGTAAATGTATGAAACTCAGCTATTTGTACTGTGCTTTATTTTTATTTATTTTGTGTTTGGCTTTGTTCGTCTGTTGGTATGGAGCTTCCTTAGTTCTTACTCAGTGAAGATAAATGAGAAAATAAATTTATGTGACGTTTTTACTGATGTATGTTCACATTTGCAATTGGTGTGAAAGAACGTGATCCATTGAAAGTTCTACGTTGGGAAAGAAACTTTCAGTTAAATGAGCTTCTCTGTCTGAAACAGAAGAAAAGCATTTAGAAATGGAAAGGATCAACCTCAACCACTAAGGACTAAAATTAATTCTGTGCCATAGATGAATACAGAATTCAGGGAGCAATGGCTCTGAATTCCAAATATGGAGCCCCTTACAGAGCCATTATGTTTAGTGTCAGAATTAAAGCAAAGTCTAAGAAAATCAAAGCCTCTGACATTGTAGGGCTTTTGTTTCCTTTTTTTTTTGTTTTTTTTTTTGGTTTTGTTTGCAAATAAATTGCTGAGGAAACTTTGAAATTACATTCCAAGACAGTCATCAAGGTTGACAGAAGTATCAGATCCTGACTTAAAGATTTCGATCAGAAAGGCAGGGGTAGGGAACAGTTTGCTCAGGAAAGGGCGTGAGATGATTGTTTCCTCAGAGATGACATTGCAAAGGGCTCTTTTTACTTTTAAAGTGAGTAGAAGAAAAAAGTGTTTTGGCATTTCCTCCCCCAAAACTGTATTTATAAATATTATACTAGAACAAAGTTATAGCCCTCCAAGCTCATGTAAGTGGACAAGTATATTGTTTCCTTTTTCTAAATATCTTTTTAATCAAAAATATATTACTATTGGAGAGAGAGTAAAAGTTATTTATTTCAAAACCAGGTGGATGGAAAGGGGTTTATCAGGAATTGTGTGTCAGATACAACAGTTATTTATCCTTTTATACACAAAAAGTGGAGTTGGAGGAAAATGCAGCCTTTAAGAGCAACTTGCATATAGGGAAAATGAAGTCTGAATTCCTATTTTACGTGTTTGATTTTATGCATTTTGCTTCAGACTGAAATTGCTTTTATTTCTTTCTGTTTTCACTTTCCTACCGATGCTGAAGGTAGTTCTTATAAAATAGTGGCAAATAAATCTTGCTCAGTCCAATAAGCAAAGAATATTTCTCTATAGGAAAATTGAAAAGCTGTTACTTGTGAGGGATATTATCTTACCCAAAGACTAACTTTTATGTAGGACAGAGCAAACTTGCTTATTAAAAAAGTTACCCATTTTTTTGGGGGAGGTTGAACAAGAAGTAGTAATTTAATTGTTTACTTGCACTGTATATAATATTTCCATGGTATTTCCATTTGTGGAAGGAACAGTTTGTTTTTTTAATATATTTTTATTGTAAAGATACTGCTTGATAGGCAATGTACTCATTATCGTACTCATGTAACTGTAACTGCAACCTCTCTGTATATTATCTTTTTTCTTTATATATATATTATTGTAAAAATGCTGTACAGAGGGGTTACAGTTACATGAGTACGGTAATGAGTACTTTTCCTACCAAGCATTGTTACCCCCTCTTTTGTTTTTCCCCTACCATCCCTTCCCTCCCCCCTCCCCAACTCCCCCCTATAAACAGCTTGCTTTATAGAGAGTTTTATGTTCTTTATATACATGTAAATTTTAAAAAATATTTTTACTTATAAAATATTTTATCATTACTTAAATTACTTACTGAAATTAACAATATATGCACATTCAAGCTTAAACTGTTCACTGTATGAGTAGATGTTTCAAAAGGCCAAATTTACATATTAATATGTCTATATAATAAAAAATGTAATGCAATGATAATATTTTTCTGTAAAACTTTCACAGTTGCAATGCAGTAGGCTTTGTAAAACACTAACTTTTGCTATTTAAAATCATGTTCTTACAATATGTCATTTTAGTAACATTTTTTGAGACTTTGAGGCCCAATTTCTCTCACCTGTACTATTTTCTCAGACCATTTTATAAATTGTTGGGGTAAGTTGCAGATACACATAAATGGTACTGAGAGCAAGACTATTTAAATGAGCAGGGAGACTTCCCAGGAGCATTCTGGCTCTTTCAATTGGTTACTTCAACACATATTTTGGCTCATCTTTGTATTATTAACACTTCTATGATAGGCATGATCTGCAAAGCCTCTTCTTTTTTTTAATTTAATTTTATTTTATTTGTGTACATACTGTACAGAGGAGTTACAATTACATGGGCAGGATAATGTGTACATTTCTTACCAAGCATTGCAGCCTCCTCCTTTGTTTACCCTTCACATCCCTTCCCAGCCTCCCCCCTCCCCAAAGCCTCTTCTTTTAAAGTCCAGATCAAAGTTACAGCTTCCTCCCTCTCTCCCTCCCTCTCTCCCTCCCTCCCTCCCTCTCTTCCTCTCTCTCTCTCTCATATGCTTCTTCATACTACCTGCCCCATAGCAGTTTTTTATAGTTAAGTACTCAGATAATCCAGTCAAAAGGCTTTTCACTTCACAGACTTAATTACTTCATCATCCCTCTATGATTTGATATGGCACTTGCCTCAATACATCTCATTTTAACCCAGACCAGGCTTTGCATGCTGACATGCCAAAAGGTCTTTGTATATTTACTGGAATTTTCTTGGTTCCACATTGACAGCAGCTCTTTAAAAGGCTAACTCTATAAAAGATTGAAATTAAGAGCCCACGTATTTTCTCAGTGCCTGTCATTCCCGCTGGCTTATGAATGACTCAGACCTCCCAACAAGATTCTGAGTTTGGAAGTTGTATATTTAAATGCCAGAAGGATTTAGCCATGAATGTGCAGACGGCTGTAAAAATAAAATGACAGCCACTGACTTCTTGGTTTTCTTTGTAAAATGAGAGCTATGATTCTGTGATTCTTCACAGCTGTTTTATCACCAAAGAAGGCCATTTTATAAATGGGAAATCAGAAAATTTGAAAATTAAAAGTGTTCTACTTTTCATTCATATCTGAGATTTTCTATATCTGAGCTTGCAAATATATTTAGGAATGCAGTATTTGAAGGTAAAGGAAAAATACATTTAAACACTTCAAAGAAAAAAAAACCTGTGTTGTTCCTCTCTGAGAGAAAACATAATTTAAATGAAGATAAACTTGATTGTGATCAAAGTACATTATAATTATTTGTATCCATGGAAATATCATAATGAGACATTGGGTTAATATACACTAAGTACATAATTAATATCTGTTAATAAATATAATATCATTGATCTCTCTCTATGACCTCTCTCTATTTACCTCACTTGCTAGGACCTTGCTCTATGAACTCTCTTCATTGACCTCTCTCTATTGACCTAATGTCTATGGCTACTCCAGGTAGGCACCTCCTTTGGTCATTCTTGCCACAGGAACCTTTGCCAGGTTCCTCCTTTCTTTTTCACTGTGACCTATTTGACTTTGACCTATTTGACTTTCTTTTGTTTTTGTTTATTTCTTGCAAATACAGATCTTTTCGCTCTATTTATTCAGTAAGTAATTGAGAATAAGTTAGCAAATAACTAGGCTCTTGGGAAGTTGCTCTTAACACATACGTTTTTTAGTTCACTTTTGATTAATAAGTAAATTTCATATAGTCAAGAAAGAAGTTATAAGCTCAATGTGTGTGTGTGTGTGTGTGTGTGTGTGTGTGTGTGTGTGTGTAATAGTACTGAGGCTTGAATTTAGGGCCTGGGATCTATCAGTGAACTTTTGGACTTGAAGTTGGTGCTTGAGAAAATATGAAGTTGATATCTAAATTATATTCCCATCAAACAGTGTAACTTAAATTGTTGTTCTTGTCACCAGCCAAATCCAAAGCTAAGATCATGTTAGATTATAAAAATTATGTATAGAAAAGGGAGAAAATTACCTCAAACTTTAAATCATGAATGAGATTCAAATTGCTGAGTTTTCTTAAACATAATAAATTATGTTTGTTTATGTTTATGTATATATACATATATATATATATATTCTAAATTTAATTTTTGCCAGTCCTGGGGCTTGAACTCAGAACCCGGGCACTCTCTCTAAGCTTCTTTGTGCTCAAGGTTAGCACTCTACAACTTGAACCACAGCACTGCTTCAGGCTTCTTCTGAGTAGTTTATTGGAATTAAGAGTCTCATGGACTTTCCTGCCTGGCTGGCTTTCAGCCATGATACTCAGATCTCAGTCTCTTGAGTAGCATTATCAATTTCTGTCTGTCTCTGTCCCTTTCTGTTTCTCTCTCTCTCATGTGTGTGTGTGTGTATGTGTATATATACACATACACACACACATATATATATATATACATTTCAAATACCAAGTTCTTCAGCTAAAAATTAAGCATGTTCAATTTTCTAGGTTGCTATAAGATAAACAGTAGTAAATTTACATTTAAGAATCAAGAGAAAAGTGACTCTATGGTAATGAAAACAGGTGACAAAATAAAAGTCGACAAAATAAAAAGAAAATAATTAAGAGTGTGGTAAAGCAAGTCTAGGTAGCCCTTTATTTATAGATTGAAATTGACATGCATATAAGTATGCTAAATATGAATTTGCCTCATTGAACAGTTTAAGATATCTGGTAAAATGTGAAAAATAGATGCTACAAATAGCTTTCGTACACTCACTCCCATTCACTCTCCTTGAACGCTATTATCTTCTATCTTCTCTTGTAACTATTATCTTGAACTAAATCAAATGTCGGGTTTTCCAAATTGAATGACATTCCAAATCTTCATCCAGATATTTTAGTTTATTTTTTGCATGGTCACAACTTTGGTGGCATTTTAAATATACAACTTAATTAAAGCAAAATAAAACAAAGCATATGTCTACTAAAGAATGACTTTCTGGTGCTGTATTGCATAATTCTTAGTTTGCTTTTTGTCCATAAATTTATGATTATTTAGATCATGTAATTCTAAATGTTTTTAAACTACTTAAATGCGTATGCGTATTTATTATATTTAGGTTTACAAATTTTACTCAATACGTAGCAAACAAATTCTCACACCACATTATTTGATTCAGATGTTTTAGAATGTCCTCTTTCTTCTTCATTCCTCCTGTATCACAGTTAACAACTCATCATTAACATGCTTCCTGTTTTTGTCTGGTTTTATTTAAAACAGTGCCAAGAATTCAATATGTCCTTTCAGGAACAAGGTTGGATGAGACAATGACCTTTGCGTCAGTCAACCTCTTCATTAGGTCAATCATACAAGTTCATTTCCCAAAGCATCAGTAGTTATCTTTCAAATAGATCCTTCTGTGATTTCAGAAGTCTACTGTTGGCATTTCAGATTTCCACTAAATCAAAAACAACTCAATTGTTAACTAGAGGAAAGAGTATATTTCGGGATTAACATCTCAGACTTTGAAATTAGATGACCCAAACTCAAATCCCATTTTGTCATGACTAACTATATGAATAGGAGCAAATTAATTCCTAAAGCCCTGGTGTCTTCATCTCTAATAATATGTTGCTATTAATAGACTGTTTCCCAGAGTTAGATGAAGAGCAATAAGAAAATCGATTTAAATGTCCTAAGTGACTTGTATACTTTCAACCACAAATAATTTATTTTTGTTACTGCCTTTTTAGATTAGAAATGAATAGCACGGGAACATCTCATATATTGACCAGAAACTACAGTTCAATTCAGGTTAGAATCAGATGAACCTTATCGACAATTTATAATAAACATCTTTTCTTTGACAATTTTTTTATCCCACAGTGTTAATCTTACTATAAATAAACTCAAAATTTTATCATATTTGATTTTTTTTCAGGGTAAGATAAAGCCAGGAGATGTTTGTCTTTGAGCTCAGAATTCAAAGATGAATTAAAAAAAAACTGCTAAGCTTTTGAGGAGGGAAATAATTGTTGAAGCTGAGAAAATTCATGTGCAGAGATTTAAGGGGAAAAGAATAAAGCTGATTAGAAAACCCCAGCTGGGAGACTCTGCTGGAAGTAACACCTGTGGGAGAAAAGGAACTCAAAAGAAAAGCCATTGTTCTGCTCTGTTTTAAACAGTAAAATGAGGCTCAAGAAATTTTTCCTTATGACACTGCCACCCAGCCTTAAGTTGTTGAATTAAATAGCTTCATTCTGTAGTTCTGGAGGCTCAAGAATCCATCTACTAAAGAAGATAGGCTCTTCAACAGTTCTCCTACCAATTCCCTCAAAACTTTTATTCCCAGCTCATACCATGTATAAACTGAAATGTGAAATTCCATTATATATATATATATATATTTATATATATATATATAATGGAATTTTACCCATCATTTGGGAAAATAATATTATATCATTTACAAAGAAATGGATACACCTGGAAAAATCTATGTTAAGTGAAGTAGTTAAGTTCAGAGAGACAAAGGATGCATGTTTTCTTTCATATATGGAAGTTACAACTAATTTATATATAACACATAAACAGGGTCATATGAATATATTCACAAACATAGTAAGTAAAGTATAATGCGCAGGGGAGACTTCTAATAGTATAATACCTTTGAACAACTAACATACAGTTTAACAAAATGAATACCAGGAAGCTGGTACTTTTGAGGTATCAAGGGGGTAAAAGAAGGAGATGAGGTAGACTAATGGAGAGAAGGAGGTGGGAGAATGATATCATAATATTTGAATGTATTTGTTAAAATAAAAATAGGAAAATTAAAGGTATTATTGTGATCCCCTTTAACTGATGTGTTGAATTGAAACTCCTTTGTATAACTACTTAAATATAATACGATTATAAAAATCTAACTTCCCCCAAACCCTCTAGTTTTTCTCATTTCATAGGCTTAAAAGAGATCAGACACTCATTTTCTCCATTCTGAAATGAAGAATAAAATTGCCTGGTCATCCTTCAGTTTCATTTGTTATCTCAGCTGGTTATAGATAACCATAACAAACTCTAGCACTTCAAAACTAGAAGAATTTTAAATATCTCAAAAAGCAATGACAGATAATTGGGGATATACTAAAATTTAACTTAAACATTATAAAATATATTTGTGTATTGAAGTACTATTAGACTGTACAATATATATGTTTTTGGTACCAGTTAAAATGAATTTATTTATTTTTACAGAGATAAACAATATAAAAAGGAATATTAAAATAAACTTTAAAAAACTGATCACTGAAATTAAAATGTTTAAAAATGAGAATAAAAATATTATCCCAACAATTATTTCAGAGATTTATTCAGTATGGGTTCTAAATAGACAAATAGAATATTTATGTGTGTTTGAAGTATAATAATTTGGTGTCTCATTTTATTCTGATTCCTTTGATAATTTTCAGCAAAAGCTTTCTTTTTTTTATTGTGAAAATATTGTACAGAGGGGTTACAATTATATGGGCAAAGTAATAAGTACATTTCTTATCAAGCATTGTTGCCTCCTCCTTTGTTTCCCCTTCCCATCCCCGCCCTCCCCCACCTCCCTCCCCGCCCCCGCCCCCCGCTAAAGTTGTAATGTTCATTTTTCCACATAAAGACTTGTACATCTCATTGTTGCGATGGGTTCACCTGTATCCCTATTTAAAGGATTTGTTTTTTCCCTTCCCCTCCACAAATTATACCAATATCAAATGCAATGAAAGCAGGGGTTATACTATGGGGGAACAGCAAAAGCTTTCTTAACTACTCAACAAAGAACTTATTTTCTGGCTTCTTATTCCTCCTTAAAAACCATCCTGCTTGAAGTATAGATGGTTTGACAGCTGATTTTAATATACCATCTGTGGACACCTGAATACTTTACCTCCCACCACTCAATTTGAATGATAGAAATCAATTTTTTATTTGAATAAAAATTTATTATACATCTGCTATTTTATTTGCATAATTTATTTACTTAAAAATTATATGTTTGAAATTAAGAGCTAATTCCACTTCTATATGAGGTTCAATGTTTTGAAAAAGCTCGAGAACCTATATTTATTGAATTTGGCATGAGAATAATGTACATTAAAGATTGGGCAAATAGTATAAATATAGCAAAATATTGTATATATATTATTTCAATTTTATATTCTCAGTCTTTAGTTTTATTTTGAAGAACCTAAACAACATAGAATGGGAGACAAGTTGAGATGTTTTTAGGCATGCAAAATCAATATACAACTCTACTCCAATGAGCTTACCCTCATCATAGCAAATGGTACAGATCTTCTAAACAAGATGTAGTAATCTAGGAGGCTGAGGAGGGAGAATTGAGAGTACAAGCCAGCCTGGGCTACATAAAGAAGTCCAGGCTAGTCTAGACTACATAGCAACTCCTTGTTTCAAAAAAAAAAAGAAAATTAAATGCAAAATTAAAAACCATAAATAAGCAAAAATATACAACAATATTTTAAGATAAAATTGTCAATTCTGTATATATTGTTAAAAATTGCTGAATTGATTATTCACCATAGCTAATATATGGAACCAATCTAGATGTCACTCAGTAGATGAATGCATCAAGAAAATGTGATACACACACACAGACACAGACACACACACACACATATAATGGAATTCTATACCTCCATCAGAAAGAATGATATTGCCCCATTTGTAAGGAAATAGAAAGACTTGGAAAAAATTATATTAAGTGAAGAAAGCCAGGACCAAAGAAACATAGGCTCCATGGTTTCCCTCATTTGTAATAATTAGTATATGTGTAGGATAGTCCTTGCAGAGGATCACAATAGCTCAATAGATATGTGTATATGACCATGTAAGATGATGCTAATAGAAATAATCTCCAAGATATGGAAAGAAGAGTTTTTTTTAATGTACTGTATGAAGTTCTTTTTTCCTTTTTTTTTTTCCTTCTTTGGTTTATCCCCTGTTGTTACTGTATTTGATTTTGGTACCCTGCGTCTTGTATATGCGTTTATCTGATTGGGTGAAACATATGAGGAAGTGTGAACCCATGCAACGGCGATACTCACAAGACACTATGTTGGAAATGACTTTTACAACTCGGGGGTGGGGGAAATGGGAAAGGGAAAATGGAAGAAAAATGAGAGAGGGAGTAACAACGTTCAACAATAAATATACTCATTTCCTTACTTATGTAACTGTAACCCCTCTATACATCACCTTTACAATAAAATAAAATTAAAATTAAAAATTGCAAAATTTGATAAATAATTCTTTAATACTCAATCCACTACAAAGTCCCAGTAGCATTAGCTAGGAAGGCTACAAATGCAGAGTAAAGAACATAAAATTTAGCCTGGTACAAGTGAGTTCTAGTTAATCAAGTGACTGAGGTCTGAGGATCAGTGTTCCAAGTCAGACTGGACAAGAAAATCCATGATGGGCTGGGAAGGTGGCTCAGTGGTAGAGCGCTTGCCTTGCATGCATGAGGCCCTGGGTTCGATTCCTCAGCACCACATAAGCAAAAAGAAAAAGCTGGAGGTGGCGCTGTGGCTCAAGTGGTAGAGCGTTAGCCTTGAGCTGAAGAGCTGAGGGACAACGCCCAGGCCCAGAGATCAGGCCCCACGACCTGACACCCCCCCCAAAAAAGAAAAGAAAATCCATGAGACTCTTATCTCCTATTAACTACAACAGCAACAACAACAAAGCCAGAAATGAAGCTGTGGCTTCAGTGGCAGAGCAATAGCTTTGTGCAAAATAAGCTGCGGGACAGTATCCAGGTTGAGTTTAACTCCCAGGACTGGTGCTCATTCAGGTACATTCACATACATGCACACATACACGCGCGCACACACACATATGCACGCTCACACAGGCATGTTCTATCATTACTTCAGTTGAATCCTTTATCAACTTTTTATCTCCTTCAATTTAGCTTTGAATTATGCAAAAACAATGAAAAAAGAATAGTCTAAACATAGTTACTATAAGCATTTGATTTAGCTCCAGAAGAACTGTGAGCAAGTTCTTATTTTAGTCCCTTAGACTGGTGTTTCTTAACAGGAGTTACTACTGAAAATGCTGACTTTAATCAATACACAAACAGTATGAAAACTTCCATAGGAGAAATGGAAGGAAACTGCCTGTGCTGAGAAAAAGTGATGAGTTATTTTCTCTGTGTTTGAGGTCATCTCTGCTAATGAGATAGTCATGTTCCCCATTCATTTTATTGGACAACATGTATAAATATACATTATTGGTATTCAAAGGTAAGCATTGGATACATGCTGTCTGTTATTATTAAATCTTTGTACTTTAATAATTATTTTTACTTTACAGTTATTTCTATAAAAGTTCTTTTTATGATTTTTTAGTTGTATTTAAGATACAATAAAAGACACAACTACTTAAAATAATAAAAGAGTTATATATGAGAAGTTATATAATTTAACATCCTCATTTGGATTTCTCATTTTCTGTTTAGTTTAATAATGAATGACATAATTTGTAGTTCTAAGTGAGCTGGAATCTGTAGAGCTCAATAAACCCTAAAGTATTTTTATAGCAAGACCTTTCTTTTATTCGCCTCATAAAAGTCATTGTTTAATTCTGGCAATGCTAATCCCAACTTTCACAGGTTTTTTTTGTTTTTTCTAAAGATGCAGCAGCCAGTACACCCTGCAAATATACAAAAAATAACTTGGTGATTAAGTTCTTCTTCTTCTTTCCTCCTCCTCCTCCTCCTCCTCCTCCTTCTCCTCTTCCTCCTTCCTTCCTTCTTCCTTCTTCTTTTTCTCCTGCATAGGAATTTGTTTCATATTGGAACCCTGAAGTACAAAGTGAGTTTTCAATAGAAAAATGTCATATTGAACAGTGCAACCTGAAATCACTACTTTTGTGAAAATCAAAGTGTAGAATCTAATCTAGAACCTCTTTTCAGACTTACATAAACTATGATGGTATTCTTTTTAAAAGAAAATTACCTCCAGTCACAGTCATGTTATATGCAACCTATAATTTTAAAGTGCAAATTAAAATTATTTGTATAACTGCTCAAATATATTTTGATAATACATGTGATGTTATATAATAGGTCAATATATAATATGCAAACACTGATGTATTAGAGTAGAGCAACTATTTCTTTCCTATTGTAATGGTGATGTACAGAGCAGTTACAGTTTCATAAGTAAGGTAATGAGTATATTTCTTGTCAAACAATGTTACCCTATCCCTCATTTTCTCTCACTTCCCCTTGACTCCGCACCCCCCCCCAATTGTAAAGTTTATTTCCAACCTAGTGTCCAGTGAATATCACTGTTGGATTGATTCACGCTTTGTCAACCTTCCTTTCCCCAAATCAGACAAAGTTATAATTAAAACTTTTTTAGGGTGGTCCAATCATGGGGCCTGAACTCTGGGCATGGGCGCTGTCACTCAGCTCTTCAGCTCAAGGCTAGTGCTCTACCACTTGAGCCACAGCTCAAGGCTAGCTCTCTACCACAGCGCCACTTTCAGCTTTTTTCTTTTTGCTTATATGGTGCTGAGAAATAGAACCCAGGGCCTCATGCATGCAAGGCAAGCGCTCTACCACTGAGCCACCTTCCCAGCCCTAATAAAAACTTTTACATAGAACTTATAAAAACATCTAACTGTAGCAACATTATTCTATATTCAATTTATTTTACTTTATAGTTCCCAGTAGAAAGGGAACAAAATTTAAGTTCTGTTAAATCTGGACTATAAAATCTAAACTGGATGTAATATGTCATGATTTTTAAGTAAAGTCTTCTGCTTGAATTATAACAGTCTCTACAGAAAAAATTAGAATAGTTTTATTAATTACCGCTTGACCAGGGTAACACACACATCTTCCCATAGTTATATACTAAAATTCCCATTTTAAGTTATACCTGAGCTGTATGAAAGACATTTTTCAGCATTGCAGAAACATTATTCAAATATTCATTTGGGGCAGACAAGCTAAAATGTCTTTCTCATTTCTTTGCCTCTTCTTCCATTATGTCTTGTAAATTGCTTATGTTTTTAAATTTAATTTTATCACTATAAATGACTGTTCAATTAAATTACTTGCATATATCTCCAGCTAGAATTATCCTGTCTTGTGCATCTGTGCTATAGACTTCATATATATCATTACCTGCATAGCTCATATTTTATTAGCAGAATAACTAAAATTCAGAAATGGTTCATTTGCAAACAGAGTGCACCAATTACAGTTAGAACTCCATACTGGAAGGAAGCAGATAAACATTATGAGATACAAACTAATTGATTTTTCCCATCTTCTACTTATATCATAAGGTAAATTATTAATTTACAACACTATCTTTGCATTTGATCGGCTTGGTTTTTGAATATGGATTATTTCACTACTAGCTTTTTGATATTCTAATTTTAAACAAATCTTTGTAAAGTATATTATTTAAATTTGAGGTCGGAAAGATAGCAATATGCATTTGAAAAGCTTCAGAATTAGATGGTATCTTCACAATCACTACTCCAATTCCAAATAAGTCCTGAAAGGGCTTGTAAGATGAAATATTGATAAATTTTCAGAACTAAATGGAGAAATGAATGTTTCAAGGAGTAGAAAGAAAGCTATAAACATACCTGTTCCTTTTCAATAAAATTAATAAAAACTATTCAATAAAACTACTCTGTTTTCTAAAATAGGAATATTGTTCATGTGCAGATAGTAGTATAAGGTATCAAACTGATTCTAGAATAATAGATATCATTAGCATTTAAAAATATTTACCATATAACAAACCCTAATTCAAATTCTCTCAGCTATCACATTAGCCATTCATATTCTTTCAATAAATTATATAATTTATTTAAATGTATCTACATTTACTGCCATATTGGCATAGAACTTAATCAACAAGAATCACAATCATATCCAATACCTTGCCTGAGAAAAGATACCAAAACATGTAGCCATATTATTTAATGACTAAATAGAATCTATTAATGTTTACTTTGATACCAATATTAGGTAGCATAACAATTCTTTATTAAAAAGTGAGAAATTCCTTAGAATAATGTTTTGTTCCAAAGGGAACACATTTAATCAAAATTAAAATTTATTTCCTCAGTAAGTTTGTATAGTACTCTCACCTGTTCCAAGTTAAACAAAAGTAACATCATGAATACTTCATAGCACATTTCATTTCATGTGCATTGGCTTATTGCAGCAAGGGAATTGTTTTTATTATAAGACTTTTGATTGTTGAGTTCATGTCACCTAGGAAACATTCTATGCACCTTGGTTACAAAGCTTAGCACCAGACTATGTATGAGTTTAGTAAGTTTGGTTGACAAGGCTTTCTATGGAGGCATCCTGCAGGGTTTTAGAAACTGACTTTCAGAAGCCACTGTGTGCTGGTGATAAAGCAGTGTTGCCCAGTGTGCTTCCATAGGATGTAAATATCCCTGCTAAATAGTGTGAGTCAGCCCTCAGCTCTCAGTCAAAAGCCAATAGCCCTTTACCTCCTATGGAATAGAATTCTAGCCCCCAGCCCAGAGGTACCTTCTTCAGGAGGGGGCAGAATGCAGTTAAAATGCCACAGGACGTGATGTCCCACTAGGATGTTTGCCGCTGTGTGAGAGGGACAGAGCGCCAGAACTGCAAAACTACTGTGTGAACCTAGCACACAAGATACAGATATTAGTTTTAGTTCTGCTATTGTCTTATTATATGACTGAACTTATTAATTCAGCTACAATTTATTCTACTATCAAATGAAGACAATAGTACAAAATACAGCAAATGCTAGATAATATTTAATTCAAATTTAGGTTGGTAGCTTCATAAATAATACCTATCTTCGTAAGGAAAATAATCAAAACCCAATAACAGCAACAAAAATCTAACAGACTATTTTGCACCTGATGAATATGTTTGTTCTAGCTGATGAATGACACATTGCCAAGTTGCTGCTCATTCATATAAAGTACATTTTTTATGTATAATGTATGATTATGCATGTGTTTTTCTATTATGAACAATCCTGCATTATTTAGTGAATATTGCTAAGCTCAAGTGTAAATTTCTCTTAGTGATACTAGTCCTAAAGGATTAATGTTATTTTCATGACTGAAAATTTTATATTGACAGGGTTATTTCAACAACATGGAAGTGCATGTTAGGTTTTGAAGCCAGGACAGAGCATCATGTTTAAGCGTCACCGCATATGATTATTTGCCACCACATCCCTGAGCATGTCAAATTTGATTAGTGTGACATGATGAAATGTGACAGTGGAGACATTATTGAACCTGATTTATTGTACACAAGCACACATATAAAGCATACACAGAAATATCATGTGAATGCAGTTGCGAGAATCATACATTTTTCTAAGCAACATTGAACTAGATGAATTAATTATCATTTGATGACTTTCAGAAATAGGTGTTCTCCTCAAGGTCCCAGTTTGCACTGGAAGTACCAGTTTTCAAAGCCATCAATATGAAGACAATATGATTATCCAATATGGATGCCACATGGGTATGCTCCTTGTCACTAGGCTGTGTAAAGGTGTAATAATGTCACAAATGGATAGGATTGAGTGCTAAACAAGTGTTCCAGTAGTTCTTTAGGAAGAATACACATGGGAACATTTCTTCCTGATTCTTATATTCTTTTTTTTGTTGTGAAAATATCGTACAGAGGAGTACAATTACATGGGCAAGATAACAAGTTCATTTCTTATCAAGCATTGTTGCTTCCTCTTTGTTTATATTCTTGATGTTTCTCATTCTTTAATCTTTTCTAGGATAACACAGAATCCATGAAACATGGATAGAGAAATTTTATACCCACATTTAATGTTTCCCTCTTAAGTGATCATTATGTAGAAGCTATGTACCTTCTAACCTTATCAGTATTCCATGCTTACATTTATACGTTTCATTGAATACGTCTTAGAAGAAAGAAGATGCTTATTTATGAAATGCTATCAGAAAGTTAGCGATCATTAAAGATTTAGCATAGCTGAGATCACCATCTTTGGTTTGAATCTACTTCCACCCCTTGAATTCTTTCTACTCTCTGTATCACTTAATCTCATCAGCATTTCAGATGCAATAAGACTGAGTCTTAGTCTGACCAGTTAACAGTTTCAAGATCACAGGACTAGAAAATAGTAAAATCAAGTATGAGGCACTCATAGCCATCTCCAAAACCCTTGCTTAATTCATTCAGTTAACGTGGTTTCACACTGTGGGCAGAGGAATTTTGTATCCAGTTTATTTGAGTTCAAGTCTGTATGAACTCAAACTTGCTCCCGATTTTGATTAGAGATTCAGGTAGTGTAAGCATATCAATCTGAATTAAAAATGAAATGATTAACAGAACACACCTTTTATTTGGTCAACCTTCATAAATTTTTTGTGCATGTTATCATCTTAGAGATTAAAGATAAAAATTCAATTTCCTAGCTGGGCACTGGTGGCTTACACCTGTAATTCTAGCTATTCAGGAGGCTGAGAACTAAGGATTATGGTTCAAAGCCAGCACAGGCAGGAAAGTCAAGCCAGGCTCAAAGAAACATAGGTCCCATGGTTTCCCTTATTTGCAATAAGTAGTATATGTTCATGAGACTCTTGAGACTCTTACCTCCAATAAACCACCAAAAAACCAGAAGTGGCGCTTTGGCTCAAGTGGTAGAGCGCACACCTTGAGCTGAAGAGCTGAGGGACAGTGCCCAGGCCCAGAGTTCAAGCCCCACGACCCACAAAAAAAAAATCAGTTTCCTCTTAAAATGCTAAGAAGCTTCTGGGACCTTATTTTCAGGACAATAACTGAAATAGAATATGTTAATAAGGCCCATTTTAATATTTTTGCAGAAATCAATAAGTATAGGAACAATCTAAGTACCATATGATATGATAAGCATTTCTTCAAAACACTGAGGAAACTCAAGCAGGGCATGATAAGCCTTTCTTGGAAGATACAGTAAATGTGCCACCGAAAAGGACATTTGAACCATGTCTTAAGGAATGACTTGATTTTCAGGATAGAAAAAGGCATATTATAACATTACAAAGGGTTATTTTTAGTAGAGGATAGCTGGGTAAAGTGTGGAGCGAGAAGCTTCATGTGGAGGAGTCAAGACATGTAGAAAATGAGTTTAGACTATATGGAAGCTAGATTTAGCTTTTAAATATCTAAGTAAATACTTTTGGTGATACCAAGTGTATACAAATGCATTAACTGAAATACGGTGGCTTCAAGGGTTATTTCAAAGAGTGTAATTCCTTAGGCAGCCAAAATCAAAGTTCAGCAAAATAAAACACCAGGAAGAGGGGATTTGAAAGGGATAGGATGGGGTGAAGGGGAAAGGTGTAGATGAATAAAGAGGAGAAGAGGTGGAGAATATAGTCAGAAATCCAGTGTGTGTGCCACGAAATTAAGAAGAGTGAGAGAAGAGTGTAGGAAGAGGGAAAATATTGAAAGGAGTGACATTGATCAAGATACTGCATTTATAAACTGATTTATTAAATAGTGACTCCTTGTACAACTACTTAATAATAAAAAGAAAGAAATGCTTCCAGGACAAAGGAAGAATTTAGAAAAATGAATTAATTATATCATAAGAAAATGTATGTACTTCAAAGAGCATTAACTATAATGCATTGATAACTTAAAAAGTATTTTCAGAAAGAGAAGACTTGTGTTTCATAGCATTATGTTGGTGGCAGTTATGGTAGAATTAGAATGGGCAAGGATGGAGCAAAATGCCAGTTAGAAGGTGATTGCCATGTAAGGCATAGTGAAGGCAAAGGAAAGAACTGACCCAAGGATCAAGAGAATGGAGAAGGAAAAATTATCTCAGATGTGTTTCAGAGATGAAGCAGACAAGAATTGGAAATAGAATGGGGATGAAGATTTAAGGGAGATGGAAAAGAAGCAGCCATGACACTGTTATCTAAATAGCAAATGGAGAGGGGGGAATAGCACCATTCTTTTAAAGAGAGTAAAGACTTTAAGGAAATGAGAAATTCAGAGGCAAATATTTTTATTGAATCACCCTCAAACATTTAAAAGTATTTAAATTCAGTTTGGAATCCATTTTAAGGCTAGAGTCAAGAAAATGTTTAGAAGCAGAATCATGCTCTTTGCTTGTTAAATAAGATGCATCCCTTTGTTGCTATTAAAAGGAAAAAAAACTATTAGGAAGCTTTCTGAACTTAACATGAATTTCATAGCACTGAAGAAAGAGGCTCTTAATTCCATCAATAGTATTTTATTTTCTTCATCATTAATCTAAGATTTTAAGCAAGAAATAGTCATCTAATTTGCGGAATCATATTTCAAAATATTTTCCACTTCTGTTTTAATTGTATGTTTTCACCTATATTTTTAAAAAAAGAACTTTTCAAGTACCAAGTCAAGATCATACCTGTTCTGACTTGTACTTTCTCCCTCTATCAGTGTGCACAACGGAAAGAAGATAGAAACACAATTGAACCAGATATAAGAGAAAGGTTGGATTTACAGGACTCCTTTTGACTTAGTTTGTGAGCCTGTTTTCAAGGTAAAGCATACCTGGAGATGTAAGTAAAGTATGGTCAAGTCTAGGAAATCTCGGTGTTCACCAACACATAATCTGTTTGCATCACTGGGGATCCTGAAGGGTCACTATAAATTCAATAGTGTATATCAGAGTATAGGCCATAACGTAAGAAGAGGGCTGAACTTACTTCACTACAATTTATATCTCTTATGCAGGTTTTTTGGGGGGGCGGTACTTGAACTCATTCTTCATTGAACATCTTACATATTCTAACCTTATGATAAAATTCACCTTTGGACTGGCCCGTCAGAGTTCAGAGAAAGATGAGTGCCAAAGATAATTACTCCATATGATTAATGAATCACATTCAAAATTAGAGTCAGCAGATGGCGATTCTGATCACTTTCATAACATCAAAGAACACTTTTATCAAGGGACTTTATTTTTTATCATTTTGTTGAAAAAAGAATCCAATGTCCCATTACAATAGTAGGTGACAATATGTTCATCAAAAAAGTGTTTTAGTACATGTTTTACAGCTTATAAAAGAAAAAAATGACAGCTTCAACAATCAAAGGCTTTCTCATTAATTGTGGATGAAAAGTGATAGTTGAGAAAGCTGAATTACTAATTATCATAGGAGATCTTGACATTTTCTTTTTATTCAATAGGATGTGTTAATTAATTTGTGTTTTAGGTAATATGATGTAGGCTAAAAATAACCTGAAAAGAATAAGATCAAATTTGAATTTAACTCTATCTGACCTAAGTGCATTTCCAATGTATAGTGGAATATTCCAGATGCATGCTCTTAGCAAGTCATATTTTAGTTGCCTTTTTTCTTTCACAACAACAATACCAGCAAAGAGCCCTTTCTGCAGAGTTTGGTTCCTTTGTCACCTCCCACACATTTGCTAGTCTCGAGCAGATGAAAGGTAGAGTATGAATAGGGAAAGGGGAAGGAAATTTCCACAACTTCCCCTTCCAGTTATCTTCTCTCACTATTTGTCTCAGTGGAGCAATGAAATGCTCAGCAAATGCCATCTTTGAAAATAGAGACAAGAAATATTCTCTAAGCATATTTGATATTTGATAAGTGAAGAACTTTACTCATTGTGTATGTAGATATTATTTACAATGGTGTCACTTTAAAAACCAAATGTACTTTAGATTTTGTTTAAGAGAAGTGATACAAAAACTTTTATTTATTTTAAAAAGTAATAATAATTAAAGTTTCTCTGGATAGAGAATCAAGGCTTTGATAAGCACCTATTATGCTACAGGGATTTTTATATTGGCTTTAACCTAAATGTGAAGTCTCTGTATTATTATGTATCACCCCCACTTAATTGGTGAGAAAGATAACAAAACTATTATTTATGGAAAGTCTATAACCTTGGTAAATTATCTGCCAGTATTCCAAAGGCTTTCTTTTTCTGCAGATACTATCTTTATTTTATCAATGAAATGCTATTATTCATGTATTCTCTTTAGATTTATATATTCCTTCTGGAGATATATTTTCAACCACTTCCTGCATACAGGTTTATAAAGTTTGATGGAAATGGAAAACATGATTACTGTCAACAGGAGGAAAGTAATTTAGGAATGAGATCAAGCAAAGAAACAAAAAGGTGAAATGCACTGTAATGTTATAATAGAAGTCCCTCTGCAGCTCAGCATGGGAAGACATGTGGGAGAAATAAATTCAAATTCATTCTGAGAAAGAAGGTCAAGGAACATTTCAGAAAAGGTAATATTTAACACCATGTTGGGTGGCTGAAAGCAGGCTCTTTGAGTCAGAAGAAAATGCTCTGGGAACAGTCATAGAATGAACAATGGCATAAAGACACAAGAGAGATGCTTATGGTCAGAAAACTAAGGAATTCAAGGTGGTTAGCATACATCTACAAAGTGGAACACATCAAGAGAAAGGCTTGAGAGAGAATATAGCCAGACCATGAGCTTTTAAAAAAATGGTTTACACTCTCACTTAGAAGACAAATGTTTACAGTTTCATTGTTAAGAGTCTATGCATTTACTAATGGAAGGTATGTATCTAAATTATTCAAAGACTAGCAGAGGCAAAGACTGAATCAAACAGATTGGCAATAACCTGGAGCAGACTCCAGCCTTCCTACTCTAAAGGGACATGTCATTGGTAGATCTGCTCAGTGTCCACCCATGATGTTTACATAGATGCCAATCAGTAGCCGCTTCAGTTAAATTGAATTCAGGAACTAGTAAACACTGAGGAGAATTTAATTGCACTGAGATTGAAAGCAGGAAAGTAAATAACAGGGGCATGTCTTCTTTTTTTTTTCAAAAAATAATTACACCTTTCTGTTGAAAAAAACTATACATGGTAATAAAAAGAAGAAAAATAAAAGAACTCAAGGGACAAGAAAGACTGATTAGCTTTAACTAACCCAAATCTGAGAACTAAAGACCATTTAAAAATTGTAAGGACATTATTTTTGACATCTGTTGAGGCATATGTAGAAACATAGGAGGTTCAGTGGATTGGAAAATGGAACCATACTGATATACATAATTTTAATAAAACGTTTCACTTGGGATTTAAAAGACTAATAGAAAAATACCAAAGTGGAAAACCTTCTGAATTTCATACAAAAATTTTAATTTTTTTCTCAGTAAAATCCATGGAAACCCTGAAATAGCTTCTTAAAATAAGGATTTTTTAAATAAAGCAAATTGGTAGTAAATAAAACTGTGGAGTTGAAACATTCTTATTCGACTCCTTGTAATAGAAGAGAGAAAATTAGCTACCGAATAGTATTTAAATAGACAAGATAATTCTTTACTCTTTTTCTGCATGTCCTCGGTGCTTGAACTCAGGGCCTGGGCACTGTCCCTGAGCTTTTCTGCTCAAGACTAGCACTCTACCACTTGAGCTACAGATCCTCTTGTGGCTTTTTATGGTAGTTTATTTGGGACAAGAATCTCATGGACTTCTCTAACATATCTGCTGGCTTTAATCACATGATCCTTAGGTCTCAACCTCCTGAGTAGCTAAGATTACAGGTCTGAGTCACTGGTGCTTGGCTAGATTGGATAATTCTATGCCAAATTCATGCAAATAATAGTGCATATCTAATTTGTTTCAATACCATTTTCAGGGAAGTTTAATGCTGCTTCTTTTATTAGTGCCATATATTATCAGTTAAAGTAAACAAATAACAAGATTATCAAAATTTGTGCAAAAGCATTTGAAACTCAACAAGAATAACACTGTCAAAGAAACAAATGCCCCACATAAATGTCCTGTTGCATGTTTCTTTGTGTTCACCTCTGTAGGCTAAGCCTGGTTCATGAGTGGGAATTCTTGTGTATCTCTCTCCTACTGTGTTATCTGCATGGGTCTTTACCAGTAATCAAAGTCTCTTTAGATAGCACTAATTATTTTTGAAGATCTGTAGAAGCTTACTAGATGCTGATTTAGAACTATTTTCCCCCTATTTTCCTTTTACATCAATTTTGCATTTCTAGTAAATTCATTCAAGATCATAAATGTAGTCAGCAAACTATTCAGATGGTGACATTTCAAAGCATTCATGAGAAACACTTGTGCTATCCCTTCTCCATGAAATAAGATATTATTCTGTGAATTCAAGTTAATGTTGTGATTAATTTTTTAAAGAGAGACCACAAGTGATTTCAAGGTTTTACCACTGCTCTTTCTAGATCATACCACATATGTCAGAATCATACAGCAATTGATGGATGATGGTGTTCATGATTGATAAGCTTATTAAGAAACTTAATAAGATAATGAATTGCACCAGGGAATTTCTAATAGAATACAAGTAATAAAATTCTCATTTAGAGTTTATTACCAATGAAAAAGTTTCAAAGGAAAAAACCCACACACATTTGTTCACTCAAATTGTGACAAGAAGATATAAGTCAAATTTCGAACTTGGTAGTAAAAAAGACAGATTTGACACTTTTATCTTTGGATTAAGATTTTTTAAAAATGAATCAAACAGTTTTATATTCTTATCATGTTATTACTAGGTGTTTGTATGTGAAACTATTTTTCCCCTCTAAATTGTCGAATCTGCTGTATTGTACAATAGCTTACACTACCATTTAGAAGTTATGCTTATCTTGATGTACTAATATCAACCTACTTTAATAATTTGTTCTTCTCTTTTTCAATTAAAATACAAAGTGTTATAATTTGGCTCTAGAATATCCTCCAAAGGCCCATTTATTAAAAGTTTAAGAATTCCAGCTTGGCACTCTTAAGATATGGGAGAAATGTCAAGATGTGGGTCTTAGTGGGAAGCCTTCCAGTTATTTGGATGTTTGCTTATGAAGGGAACAAGATCCCAGGCTCTACCACTTCCTCTCTTCTCCAACCCTTGCTGTGATATATGCTTATTTTCCAGGGCATGTGAACACTCTATGATGCACTGTCTTCTAACTCCAGGCTTAAAAAAAGACCATGGATTTGCAAAATTATAGGGTTATATCTCCAAAACTATGAGCTAAATTGAACCTTGCCTCTTTTATAAGTTGGCTTTTTCAGATGTTTAGTTATGGTAAGAAAAAGCTGATTGCAGCATAGATTTCCATTGTGTATATAGAAAGAATAGCATTGTCCCGTTCATAAGGAAATAGGGAAAGACTTAGAAAAAATCATATTAAGTGAAGTAAGCCAGACCCAAAGAAACATAGACTCCATGGTTCCCTCATTTGTAATAACTAGTATATGCCTAGAATAGTGCTAGCAGAGGATCACAATAGTCCAATAGCTATGTACACATGACCATATAAATTATGCTAATCGAAAGGAATTCCATGATATGGAAACAAGAGGTTTTTATTGTGATTGTGTTGTTTTTCTTTTCTTTTTCTTTTTTCATATGTATATATATATATATATATACATATACATATATACATATATATATATATATAGTAAAGATACTGTAGAGAGGGCTTATAGTTATATGAATAAGGTAATCAGTACATTTCCTATTGAGCATTGTTCCCCCCTCCTTTGTTTTTCCCCTACCTTCCCTTCCATTCCCACCTCCCCAACTCCTCCCTCCCCCTCCAAAGTTGTAAAGTTCATTTTCAACATAGTGTCTTGTACATCTCATTATTACAAAGGGTCAACCTGTATCCTTAGTGTACTGTTTGAAGTTGTTTCTTTTGTCTTTCATTTCTGTCACCCCTGGTTTATTCCCGAGGTCACTGTTTCTGATTTCCGTAACATTGTCTTAAATATAAGTTCCTGATTTGGGGAAGGAAAGAGGACTCACAGGAATGATGGGACAAAGGGATACTTACTTGACACTATGTTGGAAATGAATTTTACAACTTGGGGGAAAGGAGAGTGAGGAGGAGGGAAAGCAGGAGAAAAAAGGAGGGAGGAGATAACACAGTTCAAAAAGAAATGTACTCATTACTTATGTAGCTGTAACCCCTCTGTATATCACTTTTACAATAAAATAAATTTTTTTAAAAAGAGAAAAGCTGGGTAACACAACCCCCAAGGCTCAGAGCACAACTCCTTAGGTGCTTATGGTGTATATGCATACTAAAGAAGAAAATCACACCTTAGCATTTTAAGGTAACACAATGTTCTAATACTATTAAAGGAATCTTTGTGTACTGGAAAGTATCAATCCCTAAGAGATATGTAGCAGAGATTTCCACCCTCCTACTTCCTCCACAAACTTTTATTTTCATTTGAACTTTTCTTAAGCTTTCTCATTTTCTCATTTTCCATTGCAGAACACTTCACTTTCCAACTGCATCTCTGTTACACAGCAATGATGCAACACAAGATATAATTTTAAAACTGGAGGGAAGGAAAATGACTTCTAGAAATCTCAAATCTTTTAAGCACTTTTAAAATCCCTCCAACTTTCCAGATACAGTGGGATTCACAGAGAGCTAAGCAATGTTCCAAACAGAAGAGGTGTAATTAATGTAGAACCATGTCTGGAAGCCAAACTGACTGATTCACAGCCCTTCCTGCATGCTTACCTTCCTTTCTTCCTTCTATTCCTCCCACTTCTCTCTCTCCCCCTTTCTCTTTCTCTTTCTCTCTTTCTTCTTTCTTCCTTCCTTCCTTCCTTTGCGCCTTCCTTCATTTCTTTTGTTTTCTTTCTTTCATAACAATGTCTCAGTCATGTACTGTGTATATTAGCTCATCTAAGCAAGAATCAATTCATGTGTTTTGATCTCTCTGGGGACTTCTATTTACATTACTCAAAATATTTCACAATCAGTATGGCACACCTGTGAAATGATCAGAATGGGCTCAAGTCTAGTCCTGAAGGACTATTGCTATATTCATTGCAATGAATGTATGGAGGTGGTACTTACTGGGAGAACCTAGGTAACGGTTGCCAATATTATGGATAATCTGTGAGAGATATCAAATTGCCAGGACAAAAAAATCCCTCTTACTTTCTCCAGCCAGGACTGCATGAATTTTTGGTGGAATCTTATAAACTAAAGATGCATAGTGAAAATAGGATTAAGAATTATTTCTTGCTATATTTATTTAATGGGTTTTTGAATAATGACTATTTTGACATTTAAGTAAAAAACACCTTACAGTTTTTACAATACAAGAATTGAGGAGATATAAATGATGATATATTTATTTTCTTTTATTTGTATATATTTTTATTGTAAAGATACTATACAGAGGATCTTATGACAAACCTACAGCCAGCATTATACTTAATGTTGAAAAACTAAAGCCATTTCCTCTTAACTCAGGAACAAGACAAGGATGTCCATTCTCTCCACTTCTCTTCAATTTAGTATTAGAATGCCTAGCTACAGCAATAAGACAAGATGCAAACATAAAGGGGATCCAAATAGGGCAAGAAGTAAAACTCTCCCTCTTTGCAGATGACATGATCTTGTATTTAAAGAATCCCACTGACTTCACTCCCAAATTACTCAAGCTGATTCAAATCTTTGGCAAAGTAGCAGGGTATAAAATTAACCCTCAAAAATCAATAACTTTTCTGTGTGCCAACAATGAAAAAAGTGTGGCTGAAATTACAAAAGCAACTCCATTTGTAATAGCCCCACAAAAAATAAAGTACCTAGGAACTAACATAACCAAAGAAGTGAAGGACCTCTATGACGAAAATTTTAAAAACCTGAAAAAGGAAATCAAAACAGAACTTAGAAAGTGGCAAAAACTCCCATGCTCCTAGATTGGAAGGATCAACATCGTGAAAATGGCAATACTTCCCAAGGCTATCTACAAATTCAGTGTGATACCTATCAATATTCCAACCTCATTCTTCAAGGAAATAGAAGAGGCAATCCAAAAATTCATATGGTACATAAAAGACCCTGAATGGCAAAAATGATCCTTAACAGAAAGAACAGTGCTGGAGGAATATCAACACCAAATTTCAAACTCTACTACAAAGTCATAGTAATCAAAACAGCTTGATATTGGCACAAGAACAGACCTCAGGAACAATGGAATAGAACTGAAAATCCAGGAATGAGCCCACAGACATATAGCCATCTCATCTTCGATAAGGGAGCTAAAAAAATAGAATGGAAGAAAGACAGCCTCTTCAGTAAATGGTGCTGGCAAAATTGGTTAACTACTTGTAGAAAACTAA
>NW_012267306.1:4039751-4073269 GCF_000151885.1 Dipodomys ordii
ATAGGGATACAGGTGGACCCATTGTAACAATGAGATGTACAAGATGTTATGTTGAAAAGCAAACTTTACAACTTTGGAGGGGGTGGGAGGGTGGGGTGGTGGAGGTGATGGGAAGGGATTGGAAGGGGAAACAAAGGAGGAGGCAACAATGCTTGATAAGAAATGTATTCATTACCTTGCCCATGCAATTGTGTCCCCTCTGTATGATATTTTAACAACAAAAAAAAGATACTGTATAGAGGGGTTACAGTTACATAAGTAGTTAGTGAGTACATTTCCTATTGAGCATTGTTATTTCTGCCTTTGTTTTTCCCCTACCATTCCTTTCTTCCCCATCTCCCCAGATTTCCACCCCCCCACCGAGTTGTAAAGTTCATTTTCTACATAGTGTCTTGTACATCTTATTGTTACAATGGGTCAACCTGTATCTTTATTTCAGCATTTTGTTATTTCCCTTCCCCTCCTCAAATTAGAAACATGTATATACAAGATGTAGGGCACCGGAATCAAATACAGTGAAAACAGTGTTTATACCATGGAGGAAGAACATACAAAAACAAAAACAAAAAAATCACATAGTACATTACATATACATGAAAACAACAGAAAGAAAGATAAAACCTCTTGTGTCTCTATCTTGTGGTTCATTTCACTTAGAATCATCTTATATGGTCATATGTACATAGCATTTGACCATTTCTGCTTATCCTAGACATATACCAGCATATACTAATTATTGCAAATAAGGAAATGAGCAATCCCACTTGTGTTTATTTTCATGCACTACCTACAAATTAATTATTCCTAAAGAAGGAAAATATTTATTATCATTTTATAAACAAGGCAGCATTAGCTCACCTATAGTAACCATTGTTACTTTATTTGATTTTATTTTTGTCGGTTGTGGAGCTGGAACTCTGGGCGTTGGTGCTGTCACTCAGCTTGTCAGCTCAAGGCGAGCACTCTACTACTTGAGCCACAGCGCCACTTCCAGTTTCCTGGTGGTTAATTGCTGCCCAGGCTGGCTTTGAACTGTGAATCTCAGATCTCAGCCTCTTGAGTAGCTAGGATTACAGGCATGAGCCACCGCCACTTGGATCATTGTTAATTTTAATAGAATGAGAGATGTATGATTACATGTAAGACAATAAAAATTAAAATTCTTGAGCCAACAATGAGGCTTACTCTCAGCTAATCTCAGCTACTTGGGATGCTGAGAACAGGAGGTCACCCTGGGCCAGAAGTTCCTGAAGCTTGATGTCAAACAATAGCGGGGCAGTGGGCAGTGGTATATGTCTGTTATCTCACCTACACAAACAGCTCAGATCAGGGGAGCCACCGTTCTAGGACAACTGGTCAAAGAATGCTTATAATAAACCATCTCAGCAGAACAAGCTGTGTATGGTAGTGGATTATTGTCATCCCTGCCACAGTAGCAATCTTAAAATAGAGTGATTTTTGGTTCAGGCATGAGTCAGGCCAAAAACGGAGCCCTATCTCAAAATGGTTAGTGCATAAATTGGCTGGGCCTGTGGCTCAAAAGTAAACTCTCAAGCATAAATAAAGACCCAAGTTCAAAGCCTGAGTTAAAAGAATGAAAATTCTCAATCAAGACATTCTTATTTAGAGTGAGTTTCACTTATAAAGACAAGACAATGAAAGTTCATAACTGGCAGCTGAATGTAGCTATTTGGGCTTGTTTTCCTAGGAGCCCTTGGGGAATTGATTTCAAATACTAAATGGGAATTTGTGAGTAGTCACTAAAAATTTACAATGGACAAAGAAGATGTGACCTCTTCCAGAGAACAAAATAAAAAATTCTTGTAGTAGTGTCAGGGGGTCAGACTTCCTTTTCAGCTCAGCAGTAACCTTTCCAGTCCCTTTCTCCATTGACTGATAAATAGTAAGAAGAAAAAAAATTAGTTCAGGTCTGCAAGGCAGAAACTCTGAGAACATTCCAAGGAAACCAGAGAGTGGTTCAGAAAGAGCAACACAATTATCATAGGCATCTGTTGACCTGATGGCTTGTGACCAACTTCTCCAAGAAGAAACATCACATAAAAACGAAGTAAAAATTGAGAAGTTTAAAAAAAACAAATATATTCATCATAGAATATAAAACCATGAAGTGAATCCACATAAGGTGCTAAACAACAGAAGTATTAAATACATCGAAATTTATTAGCTTCTTCTATATATTGTCTGTGTGGTGATGGCTCATGGTGAATGTGGATGTTTTGCTAGGTAAATTAGGGTTTTTTTCTTTATTCCTTTAGAGAAAATATTGATTTAGTTTTCAAATTGATTTTTATTCAATACACTACATATTAATATCTTTAAAGAGATACTGTTATTTTGGAAAATTATATAATTTACATTTTTCTGTGTTCACAGTAGAGAATGTTAAAAGTAGCATATGAATAGAATAAAAATCTGGAGATTCCAGAAGTGTGAATACATTGCCCATTTTCTTCTCTTTCTTGTTCATATACTCTTGTGTGATGTCTGGTTGCTAGAAAAATTTGGTGACCATAGCCAACTTAGTTTTACCATATATAACAAGAATTTTTTCACTAGAAACGTATAGGATGGACTAATATCAATAATAATAAAAAACAATGTGTGAGATGTTCTGCCTGAGCATTTCACAAGTAGTTGAATCAGACATAACATCTTAAACTACAGATATCATACACCCATTGTGAAGATGAGACAAGTTAAATTTAAACAGGGTAAGTGACCTGTTAAATATTCCAGGAGCAAAAAGAATCTGCAGTATCTTAGGAATCTGTGTCAAACTGAATCCTGGGAATATTTTCCATACACGTTATTTCCCCTTGCAATGTGCATGCAGTAAAATACTTTATGGTTTCTATACTGTTTAATCCTGTCAAATTTCCACGTGAACATTATTTTGAAATTTCCTCTTTTAGATCTGTTTTTATAACATCTGTTGGTGTTTGTGGCTAGGAAAAGAAACACAAGGACAAAGTGAAGAAAAATTAATTTTATTATCTGTTCACTGTCAAAAAGACCATGAGGAATCTGGTTTTGCTACCCAATATGAGAACCACAGATTAAGATGGTGCTTGATCAATACTCTGAGGTATACACAGAGTAAGCCTGTACTATGACTGCCTATAGAAGCACTCATTTTTTCATATCTCACATGTTCATGTATAGACGCTCTGATGGTACTACTTGCTCCAACAACTTTGTTTTTAATAGAATTCCCTTTACCATGCTTCACTGCATGCAACATTCTCTTGCAACCTGCAGCCACAGAATACATCTGTAACACAATTACAGTTACCTTCAAAATTCTGTTTGCTTTAGCTACAAAATTGTACAAGAACTTCTGGACTTTTTCAAGCGTGGTCATTTGAAGAATTACTAATATGGGAGATTTTAGGCAGAAACATTGTCTATTCATAAATGAATGGCCATCTTTACTTTTCTTGTTTTTTTGTTATTGTAGTTGATATGCAGAGGGGTTACAGCTCCAAAATCAGGTAGTGAGTGCAATTCTTTATGAATTATGTCTCCTCTTCCTCACTTCCAGTCCCACCTCTGCCCTGTCCCACCGCACAATGTACAGTCCACATAATTTCTAGTGAGTACTACTGTTGTATTTGTTCACCCTTGTTCCACCTTATCTGTGCCCCCTCCCTTTCCCTTCCAGATACAAACTAACCAACAAGACAAAAGGAAAAGAAAACAAAAACAGCAACAATAGCAACTAAAAATGTCTCATTTACTTTTTTTAGTTCATTTTATAAAATATTCGTTTATATGATCCTATGCACATAGCTACTGAGCTTTTGCCAACCACTCCCATTCATATCCTCCTTTGGCTCAGTGTGTGGATGCCTAGAATGCTATATAATTTATTACACCCTAGTGTGAGTGTGTGCATGTGTGTGCGTGTGTGTGTGCATTAATCATTCAGTGTGTTTACTTACGGATTTATAGATACATTCTAGTTACCACAAATGAGGGAAAACATGCAGCCTATGTTTTTTTGGCTCTGGTTTACTTTGTTTAATGGGACCTCTACAGGGAAACTATCTCCATTTTGCTGGTTTTGCCCATTGTTAGATTTTAAATTGATTGCACTGAACTGGTTCATAAATTCAATAATAAAACTTTTCTAAATTCCTCATTGATGATTTCTATAGACTTGTTGTTATCCTCACACTAAGATTAATATAATACCTTGACACATAGTTTTATAGGTACACAATTACATCCTAAAAAGCATTCTTAAGCTATAAGATCTTTCTCTGTCTTATTTTTAAAATCACCTTCTGAGTATTATTCAATTCACACAGAAAAGTTTATCCCATCAGCCTCTCTTACCATGTGCTAGTGTTTACAGATGTTCCCTGTTAATCCTGTTTCTAGGGGATGATGATTTAATGCTTCCCTGTTGGAGGATGATGAGTTTAAATATCATTTGGAAGCTCTCTGATCACTTTATTTGGAGGCTGATTCCAAGCAGGCCTAAGAGACCAGTACCATTTGGTACTGAGCCAGAAACTTCCAGTGTGGCTAGTGCAACCCAGAATTTAGAAAGTAAATGGAAAATATCACTACTCTCATGTCCTTAAGTTTAAAGGTAAAGAATAGATTTAGTTCTTTTAATTCGCTAGCCTAAGCTTTATAGAACTAACTGAAAATGAAAAAAAAATTAAGAAAGGAAAGAGGATTTATTCTATGGATTAGTGCACTGATCCAAATTCAATTGGAATGAGTGTCTCTGTGTGACTTAGGGAAGGAAATGTAGTTCACTCATCATCTCTGCTCACAACATAGAGTACAGGGCCTGGTCCATAGTAAGAAGTTACGATGTATTTTGTAATAAGACAAATGTATCAACTGATTGTAGTTTATAACTTTTAAATTACCATTAGTAATCTACTATTTACATCATTATGATATGATGTCAGTACATCACAATTAGTTTCAAAGCACACATACTTTCAAACTATTTTTCAAGCTTAAAAATAATTCCAAAAATAAAATTTTAAATATTTCTCAGTTATCTCTTTTTTGGTCTAATCTGACGAACCAATCAACAAAAAATATTGAGTCCAAAAAAGATTTATCATATTGCTAGTTTATTGCTAACTCAATATGTTACTATAACACATAAAAAACCCAAATGTATGACTTTTTGTATATACATCTACAAGAGATCCATCCATGTTTCCTGTTGTAAAATATATACAAAGTCATACCAAAAGTACATAGGAAGCTATTAACTTTTCACACCTCAAGTACATTAACTATCAAGTATGACAGAAGTGAACTGACAATGAGCTAATAAAAGTGAAGTAAGCCAGGCCCAAAGAAACACAGGTCCTCTGGTTTCTTATTTGCAACAACTAGAATATGTCTGGGATAAGCAGAAAAGGTCAAAAGCTATGTACTTATGACCAGATAAGATGATGTTAATCTAAATGAACCCCAAGATAGGGACACAGTGTTTTTTTACTTTCTTGTTATTGTTTGTAACTTATTTATAATGTACCATGAGATTTTTTTGTTTCTTTGTATGTTCCTCCCCCAAGGTATAACCCCTGTTTTCACTGTATTTGATGTTGGTGCCCTGCATTTTGTATATACACTTCTCTAGCTTGGGGAAGAGAAGGGAAAAAATAAAATGCTTAAATAGGGATACAGGTTGACCCATTGTAACAATGATATGTACAAGACATTATGTTGAAAAAGGAATTTTACAATTTAGGTTGGGGGGGGAGGAGGGGATGTAGTTGTGCAAGTGGGAGGGAAGGGATGGTAGGGGAAAAACAAAGGAGGAGGTAACAATGCTTGATAGGAAATGTACTCATTACCTTGCTCATGTAACTGTAACCCCTCTGTACAGTACTTTTACAATAAAAATGTATTAAAAATCCTTCCTATTTCTACTACCTCCATAAATCAGAAAGGGAACTCACTTAATTTCTATCTTTTGGAAAAAAGCAAGAATGATAAGAATATCTTACTATATTCTCTCTTATATGACAAAAATACTAGACCTAACAAAGTATAAGTTCTGATAGAGTCTATTACACTTCAGTTAATTCACTTGTAACCTCTTACTTACTACCCAGTGTGTTTATGTGTAGACTTATAGGTACATTGTAGCTACCATAAATGAGGAAACCCATGAAACCTATGTTAATCTGGGTCTGGCTTTCTTACTATAACTTTCTCCAAGTCTTTCCATTTCCTTTCAAGTAGTACAATATCATTTGTACTGATGACTGAGTAGATTTCATCTATATGAACATATCACTTTCTTAATCAGTGTTTTCCGCTGAAGGGCATCTGGGTTAATTCCATATCTTGGCCAGGGTAAACAATGCTGAAGTGAGCATGATTGTCCAGGTAACATTAGTGTGGCATTTTTGTGGTCTATTGAGTATATACTCAGGAATGACATGTGGTAGCTCTATGTTTAGTTTTTTGAGAAACCTCCATGTTGCTTTCCATAGTGGCTAAATAAGTTTACATTCCTACCAACAGTATACCAGAGTTTCCTTTTGGCCACATCTATGCCTCAAACAAAATAACTACCAGGAAATGGCTACTTGCAAGAGGGAAGGTGGGGCCAAGGGGAGAGGGGTGGAAGAAAAGAGGGGATAGGGTAGGAGAATGTAGGCAAGAATTCACTATGTGTACCACAGAATTGAGGAATGTAAGGGAAGGGGCAGGTGGAAGGTGGGTGAAGATGTTGAAGTGGTGACACAGATCAGGATGCATTGTACACCTAAAGTGCTTTGTTAAATTGTGAAAAAAATACATAAACTCAAATTAAGATAAGAAAAGAAAGTGAAGGAATAGGGGGCAAGAATATTGACAGGGATGACATTGATCAAGATGCACTGTATTCATAAACTGCTTTCATGAGCAGCAACACTTTGTATAACTAAAAGATCAAAAAGATAAGTTCTGATAGAAAACAGTTATGTGAGCCAAAGTAAAAACCAATCAAAACACATAAAATGTCCGAAATGTGGTAAACTGAGTAAACTGCTCTATACAAATCTCACCGGACAGCATCAATCAAGAAAACAAGCATTCAAATCTACCTTAACTATGGTACAACCAAAGCTATCCCTGAATATATAAAACTGAATCAAGGCTGAAACATGGGGATATGAGAAGGATGGCAGAACAGATATGCAAAGAATCAGGTGTATCAAATTCTACAGCTGTGCACCAAGAGGTAGAAGCTTTAGTGAGCACCATGCTTGAGTTCATGAGATTAGTTGCAAAATTTTTAAAAATAAAGACACTGAAGAAGTAATCTATTTTTCTTCAAGTACCATTTCTGACTGCAGAGATCATCCCGTCTTGAGAGTGTGTTACATCTACCTTTGAGGAAGGTTATCCTGAGAAAGTGGAGTCCAGAAGTGCTGCTTCAGCCCCTCTGTTTTACACATTTCCTAGGAGCCCCATGTTGCCTAAATTTTTCCTCGCAAATTTCACTGTTCAAATAATGATCTGATGGGTTAAATTAATGGATAAAGTCAGGAGAATGCTTTATTTCCCTAGCTCCATTTATTAAGTTAAACAAGTCTATAAAATGTTGCCAAAATGCGTATTGACATCAGTTAATGAATATTTTTGTTTGCTTGTTTGGTTTTTGGTGGAGACATAGTCCTTCACTCCTTAAATTGAGTAAAACTAATTTGTGAGACAATCACACACTTTATTGAAATAACCCTTTTTGTAACAGGAGTAATCCACTGATGTGTACTTGACAGTCACATGAATTTCCTGTGCTTTGGTCTTAATATAAAAACTGGAAAAAGAGATGTTTTCAGCATATTTCTCAGAGGTACTCAAGATTATAATGAGATACTGTCTTTAGAGCACTTGGCACACCCCAAGGAGAGGCACAATATAAACTCAAATTACTAGTCCATTATGATTTATCTTGGCTTTCTACAAACAGTTTACTGTGAGCAGCATTTTCCTTGTGGAATATTTTTTTATTGCTGAATAGTATTAGCTACGATGTTTATTCCTCCTACCTGCTCATAAAACATCTAAGGCTACATAGTAGAGTCCTCAACTGCTCTAGGAACAACTCTTGTCTTTGAGGACTATTTGGTGCTTTCTTAAGTGACTTTTGTACAACCAGCAGCTCAGAAATTATAAGCAAGAGCTCCTGAGAGGCAGGTGAAATGCAGCACACAATACCAGGAAAGCTATTTACCAGTTCTCACGAAAGCAAAGGTAGATGGAATCCACTAGCATTGTAAAAAGCAAACAGAAAACATATAGACAAACAGACTACTTTCTTAGCCTTGGCTTAAGTGACAGGACAACTTTGCTTTCTGTCCTTGGGTCAGCCCTCAGGGAGCTACCCTCCTTGCTGTCATCTGATCTGTACCATTCAGTCTTTTTTCTTTGTCTTTTTCTTTTGTGTGTGTGTGAAAATACTGTACAGAGGGGTTAAAATTGCATGAGCAAGATAACGAGTACATTTCTTATCAAGCATTGTGGCCTCCTCCTTTGTTTCCCCTTCCCATCCTTTCCCATCTCCACTTCCCCCCATCTCCCCCTCCCCCTCGCCAAAGTTGTAAAGTTCGTTTTTTTGACATATCGCCAAAGTTGTAAAGTTAGTTTTTTTGACATAAAGTCTTGTACACCTCATTTTTGCAATGTGTCCACCTATATCCCTATTTAAACAAATTGTTTTTTCCCTTCCCTTCCACATTTGAATCCTTATCTTGGGGTTCATCTCACCTAAGATCAACTATCTGACTGCTTCTGCTTATCTCAGATATATTCTAGTTATTGTAAATATGGGAAACCATGGGACCTGTGTTTCTTTGGGCCTGGCTTACATAGGAAATGGAAAGACTTGAAAAAAATTACCATTCAGTCTTTACACTGATCAGAATAAAGATCTGTTCATCTCTTCTAGGAAACAAATGCCATGCACTGGTTTGCCCTTCTTATGTTGCCTTTCCTTTCCCACAGTATTCTGTCTGCCAGCACAGGGTGCCCCCTTGTACTAAATCTAGACTTTGCTTCAAACTCTGCAAGGAAAATTGTGTCTCAGATAGATTCCCTCACCTAAGTGTTAGGATCTTTTGTAATTTAAGCCATTGCAAAATATCAGTTACAAAGACTGAGTTGAAGGCCTAAAGATCTGACTTTAAATCTTTTATGGATTTTTCACAAGCTGTGGGATTCTTGTTGATTCTTGAAGTCTCTCCTCAAAGGAGAAATATGTAAATTCCCTCTCAGGATCTTTGTTGGGAACAGAGAAGCTGAGATTAAAGTACTGTTCACAAAGGCTATGAATGAATCTATAAGAAAGAGCAATTATTGAGTTCATTTTAATAAGCTCCCAGTGACTAGGAATGTAATAGTACATACAGTATACATCTATCTATCTATCTATCTATCTATCTATCTATCTATCTATCTATCTATCTATCTATCTATCTATCTATGGAGTATCAACTTATCTAAATTTTTTCATTTACAAAATTGGTTTTGATTGAGTCTTAATCTATGTGCCAACAGGGTAGTAGGGCTAAACTACCACTGCAACTCAAATTCCGACTTGAAAAGATAATAGTCAAAGGGAAGGGAGAAAAGAAAGGAGAGGAGAGGAGAAGAGAGGAAAGGAGAAGAGAGCAGAGGAGAGAAGAGAGAAGATAGCAGAGGAGAGGAGAAGACAGGAGAGGAGGCGAGGGAAAGGGAAGAGGAGAGGAGAAGAGAAGGGAGGTTAGGAGGGGAAGGGAGAGGGGGGGAGAAGGAAGGAGAGGGGAGGGAAAAAGAGGGGAAGGGGAAAGAACTCTGAGAGGTAAAAACTCCTCGAATGTCTGAAAACAGTTACTACTTGATCTATAAAGAAGTTTTTATGTCCATTATTATATAAGACATTTGGAGAGCTTAAATATTTCATTAAAAAATTCGTTAAGTGTCATTACTAAGTAGAGCTCTTAATATCCTGCAATTACCTCTTACAGTTTCTTTAAAATATCCTAGTATTTTCCTTCATCAGATAACTTCCTTGAAGCTCTGTACTGTGCTAAACACTTTCTTCACTCATCCCTTGTGATTACAGTCTTCAAATATGTCCAGGCACATGTGAATGTTACCCATTAATCAACATTTGTGAATGTTAGGCGAAATTGAGTGTTTCTTTCTCAATTCTTAATAGTGGTGATACCTTGCTCATTAGAAATTGCAATGCGATCGCTTCTCGGCCTTTTGGCTAAGATCAAGTGTAGAAATTGCAATGCATTATTATTATTTATTAACATATCTAAAGACATCTGCCTTCTAGAGTAAAAATTATTCAATGTTTAGATCTTTTGGGGAAGCCTTTCTGATTTTCAAACAAATTATTAAATATAAAGGTATATTTATTGCAAAACCCCTTCCCAAATATTGAAGTTATTTGAATCACTTTTTTTTTTTTGTCAGTCATGGGGCTTGAACTCTAGACCTGGTTGCTGTCCCACTAGCTCAAGGCTAGTGGCTCTAACACTTGAGCCACAGCACCACTTCCGGTTTTCTAGTGGTTAATTGGAGATGAGAATCTCAGGGATGTTCCCTGCCTGGGCTGGCTTTGAACCATGATCCTCAGTTCTCAGCCTCCTGAGTAGCTAGGATTACAGGCATGAGCCACTGGTGCCTGGCTTGAATCACTTTTAAGTTAGAACTAAGCAGATAGATATTGTTATTAGAGATATTAGAATAAAAGCAGAAATTGGACTTTTGGAAACTACAATTCTCTAAAAAATGTTACATGAAGTCAACATCAGTTTCTTATTCCCTGGAATCTATCTTCACAGATTTGTGATCTTATCTTAATCTTGCATAAGGAAGAAGCACACAACTCTAAGAAGGGTAACTTATTAAAAATATATCTGTGTAGAAAACAGATATGAGTCAGCTTAAAAGTAGATGATGTAGCTGTTCATCAATGCTTTGAGTTATATGCCACTTCTCATTTGGACTAATCAAGGATTGTCGTCAATCTTCTGCCTCAGATTCTATAATAGGGAAATAGTATAAGAAATTTGTTCAAATTGTTTCATTCATGATAAAACCTTCTTCTTCATAAGGGAAGAGGTAAACATTGGGGAATGAAACTTGAATTATTTGACTTAACCTCAGCTAACTAGAAAGGGCTTTGAGCCTCTTCCTGCATTGATGAAATAGGTGGTTAGCTCTCCTAGTAAATGTGAAACCATCATTGCTAACCTTCAGAAAACACAGCATTTTGCCTGGGGGAAAAATTGCTAGTATCACTAAGTTGCTGTAATTATTGGAAAAGGTTTGAAGGGAAACAAAGGAATCTGGCTGTCATCTCAAAGTGATTATATCCATTAGAAAAATAGGAACAGTTACAAGTGAGATGAAAAGAGAATCAATATGTCCCACATAAAGCCAAAGAAATGAACAGTAAATAAGAAGGGATGTCCAAACTTACTATTGACAAAGTAAAAGAGGAGTGAGCTGGGGCAGTAATCAGAATGGGAAAGGAAAAACTGTTGCCACTTCATAATAATAAAAGTATGAAGAAAGGACATTTTTCAAACATCTTTTTTCTACATTGATTTTAAACTGACAGATAAAATCATATGTATTTGCCATCGATAACACGGTGCTTTGAAGTACACATACATTTTGCAGTGGTTAAATCTAGCATTTATTGGGGGAGAAAATTGATACATTTTTTCTAGCACATTTTATACACATTGCTAATAGCAATGTGTATAAAAATTTCATGTGTGCATGCAATTTTGATACAGCTTAACTAAAGTCACATATGCTTAGAAATTTAACTTGAAGAAATAATTGTTAAAAGCACAATGCCTTTAGTTCAGCAATGCTCATCAAATTAATTTTCATACTAATAGAAAAGTCTAAGTCACTAAAATCTTCAGAAATAGAAATTGTTTAAAAATGACTACATTCATTAGGTTGGAGCAGAATATCAATACAATATATGAGTCTCTCTCTCTCTCTCTCTCTCTATATATATATATATATATACTATATTCACAGACCATGAGGACCTCCCAAGTAAAAGAATATGTGTATATAAAAATGTATAAAGATTATATAATACAGCTCAATTTCTCTAAAGTAAAACTGTCCATATGTAGTATAACATTTTTGTGAAATTTAAATCATAGTGATAATTGGCATTTTAAATAAAATAAAAATAGATTTAAGCAATATTTCTTTTTTCCTGTATATTATTTTGCTCTGAATGTATCAGCAGACAGCATATATGTATGGACACTCTAAAAGCAGACATGTATTATTTATATTTAAAATTTTAGAGATTTCTATGTGTGTTAATCTTAAAACACTTCAGTCAATAGCATACCTCTATGGACTTCATGTTGACTACAGAGCTATGCTAGGTGGATTCATATTTTCCTTCTCTCAACTACTTCCTTAGAGATCCAGCTATTACAGAAACAGCTGGGATTTATATAAAAATCAAAATTGAGTGCAAAGACATACTCTGACCTGTACTTCTGAAAGTACTGTGTAACTTTCCCAAGAAGGAAACATTCTGACCATTGAGGTACTTTCAGTATATTTTCTTCACAGCCTCAGAGATTTTCACTTAAAATAACTCTGTCTTGAACACAATAACATCAAGAAATACTGTTTTGGGATTTGTGCTCTTCCAATGTTGTAGGATGAAAAATAGTTGGTAAATAAACCAGAAACCAAACACCACCACTCTCAATTATTTTCACTTTCATAGTTTTTTGAAGAACTGTTTTCAGAATTTTTAGAAAGCTCCTGAAAAATCAATATCAGTGTTTACCTCTCTTTTCTAGCTCTTCCCAAAATGAATTATATTTGAAGTAAACCATTACCGTGTCACAATCTGTATTTGAGCTGAAGGATGTTTTGCCATTGGTTCATTTATAAGCTGTTCTACTTTGCAGAGATGACTCAACAATGGGAATCTCCATTACCATTATCAAAGTTGCTTGTCTTTAGAGGCTGTTTTGCATTTTGCAAAACCCTTTTTTATATATTGCATCACTTACATTTTATGTTCCAACATCCTTGTGAGGTAAGGAGAACAGGTACCTTTTTCCTATTAAAACTCTGAGTTAAAAGCTATCTTTGTGAGATTGACTTACCATGTGTGTTCTCAGTATTGTAATAGTACATTATGGCCTTCCTGTGAAATCTCAAAGTCTACAGTATGCAAAAGAGAAATTGCTTAATTTCAAGATTTTTCTACTTGAGAAACCTACAGAAGGGTGTTTTTGAGTCTTGTGTTCTAAGTAACAAAGAAGCACAAAAAGAAAATCAAACTTCATTTAAAATTCTGTTGAAATCATAAGTAAATATTTCTAAAATAAACATCAATTCTTTTCCAGATAACCCTAATATAACCTTTATGTTGTACTATTGTGAGGTCCATTAGCTGGGCTCACATTTTCCTTGTCTTGATGATTTCCTTAGAGGTCCTGCTATTGAAGAAACATCCGGGATTCTACTCCTTTTGACAAGAATTAGTCCCAAACTTTATTTGTAAGACAATAGAGATAGTAAATTAAAAATGCAGTAATGTCTATGGAGAAGACTTTGTTTCTTGACTGGAGGTTAATACTTTCCTTTAAACTTTTTTTAACATTAAGCAACTGCACAAAGGAATTTCATTGTAATATTTACATACAAGCATACACACATCCACATACATTTGGATGGTACTAGCATTAGTTCATTCACTTGGGCTTCTTTTTTCTTTGGCTTTTTAACTGAGCTTATCTTGGAAATTCTCCTACACACACACACACACACACACACACACACACACACACATAACATATAGAGGGACAGAGAAAGAAAGATATAGGAGATATTATAAAAGGTGAATTACTGAGGGTTTCTCAATTCTCTCCTACAAACATCCATTTTCTTAAAGAATCCATAATCACACGAATGTCAGTGTTCATTTTTTTTGCCTAAAAACATAAAATATTTTCCATATAATATAGTTTGTCTATAATCACCATTATGTTTTATTTTAATTAATTAATTTATTTTTGTCGGTCGTGGGGCTTGAACTCTGGGCCTGCGTGCTGTCACTCAGCTCTTCAGCTTAAAGCTAGCACTCTACCGTTTGAGCCACAGCACCACTTCCGGTTTTCTAGTGGTTTATTGGAGATAGGAGTCTCACTGACTTTCCTGCCCAGGCAGGCTTTGAACCGCGATCCTCAGATCTCAGCCTCCTGAGTAGCTCGGATTACAGGTGTGAACTACAGGTGCCTGACATGTTTTATTTATTTTAAATCATTTCAGGTTATGAAGCTTCACTCTACCACCCCAAAGTTAACTGTTCATTTCAGTTCCTCAATTCAAGGATGTACTCAGACCCTGAGTGTGATTTCTATGTTGTTCTATAATAAACCTATTAATCACCAGGACATATATTAGGACATATACATTTATATATGTTATATATATATATGTTATTTATATATGTTATTTATATATGTTATATATATACATATATAACATATATATATGTTATATATATACATATATATATATAATCGAAGTATTACATATTATTATATATTAGAAACATGTGTTAGAAGTATCACTCATTACATTGGAAAGAATTAAAATGTATCTTTTAAGTAACCAAAAAGTTCACTCAATTACATTTTTTAAATTTCATATAATTTTAAATGTAATCATTTTAACATTTTTATTTTTAAATTTAAAAATTTAGTGAAAACTTATTGTCTGGCTTTTCCCATCATTTATCAAATGTGATGAATACTTGATAGTGAGCGATATTGGTTAACTAAGACTATTAAGGTACTTTGAGATGAAACATCAAATATAGCGATGCATGTTGGTACAAATTACACTTTTAACTATGAAATGAAAGAGGACAACAAAAGAAAACACTTAAAGTCAGTTTAAGAATAACTCATTTGGGGGGCTGGGAAGGTGGCTCAGTGGTAGAGTGCTTGCCTTGTATACATGAAGCCCTGGGTTTGATTCCTCAGCATAATATAAGCAGGAAAAAAAGCCAGAAGTGGTGCTGTGGCTCAAGTGGTAGAGCGTTAGCCTTGAGCTGAAGAGCTGAGGAACAGTACCCAGGCCCAGAGTTCAGGCCTCAAGACCAAAACAAAAAACAAAAACAAAAGAATAACCCATTTTGATAGACTATATGCATATAACATACACACATATAACATGTTTATAGCAGTATTTATATCTACTTGATACAATGCAATTTATTCACAAAACTACTTCAAAAGTTGAATTATGTATGTTTACAATAATTTTGTGTGCCACTAAGCACTACAAATATTTTTTACATTATATTGATACTATTCACAGAGTGATAGCCAGAGTCCCCCAAATCAAGCTTGCTGTCAGGCCCCAGTTAAGCCTTAGAGAATAAGAAGAAAACCAACTGAATTCCTTGAGCTCTTGATGCTGACACTCCAAGAAAGAACTGGAAAGAATTAAGTTCTATGAAGTTTTCAACTTAAAGAAATTGAAAGTCAACCATGATTACAAAATTGGTGGTCATGCAGAAATAAAAATCACAGTACTACACAGTGATTCCTGGCATTTCCTGCCCAGGTAGATCAAAATACAACAAATAAACAAAAATACTTGAATGAGAGCAAAATCCTATTGAGCTGAACCTAGATCCAACATTTTTCCCAAAAACCTTGAAGTAATCAAGGACTTGAGCAAAGAAGTAGACAATTAGAAATGACAAACTGGATACATTTTGTACTTAGTCTTAAATAGAGCCACAAATCTTTGCAGGGAAATCTCTGAAACCCCTCAATTATTTCAAACCTTGCCTACAGTCCACATTATAAAATTAATACCCACTTTTGTATAATTTCTCATCATATAAGTATTTAAGACAAATTTCTTTCCCCACTGTCTTAACTTTTCTCATCTCCAAATGAAGGATGATTAGATTTCCCCAGAGTTGTTATGTGTATAAAAATTACATATGTGAAGTGTTGGACACAATTACTAACATTATTCTGTAATTGCTATTCTAGTCCACCCCTTGCCTAGAAAAATCTCCTTATTCCTGCCTGGGCTATATGCTTCCCTGAAAAGGTTAGCAGTGAGCTTCTCCCCTGCAATATTTCTCCCATTGTGTGGCCTTGTTTTCCTATCACCATGCCCAATTCTTCCTTGGTGGGTGAGGGTAACTTATAATGGGAAAGGAAATAGAGTATTTCTTTGTGTGACTGCCTGGGCACCTTACACTGATGCTCTTTAATTACAGAAGTGGTAAAATTTAGGATGCCCTTGGGATTAGATTATTTTGTTTGCTCATACTTTTAACCTAGTGAACCAGAGGCAATATCTGCTCCTGTGTGAATACAAGTCTGAAGGGATTGGTGTCTCAGAACTCCATGACATACTCCCCATCTTTCTCTTGCTATGCTTTTGTGTTAAAAATGGAGGCTTACGTTAATATGTCTACAAAATTTTATGGGTTTGTAGGGACAAACATGCCAAACTGCCAGAGTACTTGGGAACAATTCCTACTCTGCCAATTACTATTTTTATGACCACTGCCAATTTTACTCTATGTCATAATTTCTTACTTTGGAAGTGGGAAAATATTAATATTTACCTTAAGGTTGCCATGATAATTTGAGGAAGAAATATGTTATTATACATTTTTACATAGAATTAATAATGAATAGTTTCAGGATATCATTGATGCTACATAATCCATGCCTCTGTAATATATCTGAGCAGTAAGGGACATCTTGCCTGAGGCAGAGCAATTGTCAATGGATCCTACATATTAATTAGGGCTTTTATCTAATATTAATAGCACAACTTTTCATGAAAGCTGGATGTCTTGAGTTTTATGGTATACCTAGCTTCCTACTTACTAGGATGATGTAGTACTGTTTAAGTTGTAACTCTAAGCCTTGTTGCTCTGGGTATTTTTGAGATACAGTAGCCCATATTGTAGCTTAGAATGGAATTCATCTATTTGTACTTCCTAATGCAACTAGAAAACAGACAAGTGCCATCACTCCTGGCTACTGGTTATGTTGAGGTCTTATCAGATTTTATGCCGGCTGTCCTTATACCAAGATTTTCTAGATTTTAGCCTCTTGAGTAGCTAGGATTGCAGGCAAGAATCAATACCATACAGCAAACGGTGGTGCAATTTTTCTTGGACAAAGCTAAATAAATTCAAATTCATCTCATTGAGTTTGTGTTTTGTTCATTTATTTTTGATTTTGGCAGTAAATGATGTTTTTAAGTGTTTTTGGTAGGAGGTTAATATACATGAAACCTGGCGCATTATCATTTTAAGATGGTTATTTTCCTACTTGTGAGATCGCAACTGTGTCTTGTTAAGAGAATTAAATAAAGTCTGGTAATCCTGTACTATTCTTCTTGCTTTCCTTTCTGTCAGAAGGAAAAGATACTAAACAACCCACTGGAGAATAAATTTTGCTAGCAAGATGTGATATTGGATAAAGAAACAAAACAAACTGCAGAGGGAAAAATCAACAAAATATGAGTATTTTAAATAATAAAATTTTAATTGGTTTTTATGCATTAGTGGTTTACCCTGCTAAGATGGTGCAGTAGGACTAGCCAGTCCTGTCCGAATAGTCTTTGATTACAGGAATAGCACAGCCAGGTGCTGTCTTTCATTTTTCCTATGCTAATTTTCAGTTTTCATCATTGGAATTCCCTAGACCAGACACATGCTTATGACTTATAGAAGACATGTGAAGTACAGAGAAGATAAACTAAGCATATCAAAGTCAGAGATGACAGACTTTAGGGTGAGGAATTTTGTGATTATTGGTTTGTTTTTACTACAAAAGAATTGTAAAAGAAAAATAAATTGATATATCAGTGCCTTATAATCCACAGGTAAAGTTCAGCTTAGTGAAAGAACTTCTGAGTTTTATCAACTGACCAGGAGTGATAAGACAAAATATCATTTTTACCTTGAAGTTAATAATACTTCCTTCATCATTTGCTTCAGTTTAAAAAATACCAATGGTTACCACAATGCTCTGGAAAGATAGGGATGTGATTTTTTTTTCCTAAAGAGAGGTTTAGGTCAGGAACCAATAATTGTCAGTGTCTCTAGATAATTCCAATATGCATGAAGTACAGAAAAATATGATTATTAATAGCAAAGTTTCTACTTGTCACATAAGATCACATATGCTCACATTCTCCTCTAATGGCTGGACCATAAAAAGCAAGCAAAAGGCCCTTACCCTCTTCCAATGAATTCATCCTGAGGATTGTGATTCAATTGATAGAACTAGCTTCTATAGTCAAAAAGTTGATGCATGAAAGAAATCTTTGACAGCAAGATAACTGGGGATTGATCACAGAATTCACCACAGTCAAACTTTCTTTGATACCAGATTTGTTATCACCATCAGCAGCACTGTCATCATCTTCTCTATTAGCACCACCCTTATTTAACCCTTTTGACCTCTACCTGTGGAAAAGTCCAGCATGGCAAATGCAGAATATTTCAAGATTATAAACCAAGAAATTTAGCAGTGAAATTTTATAACTTTTCCCCAATACAATCTTCTGCAGCCTCATGTTTTTGTAAAAACTTAAAATAATGATAAAAATAAATATTTTTGCTAGTATGCATTGGGATGGAATTTCCAGGAAAGGGACAAGCAAACCTAATTTCATAACATTAATACAATGAGAATTGTAGCACTTTATATTATGCCATTTTTTTAATGAAAGATAATCAACATACTGCCTTGTAAAACCCAGAAGATGTTATTTTATTATATTTACTCAACAATGCACACTACTAAAGTTGGCCAGGTAATATTTCTTCTGAAATTTCTGAGAGAAGATGGATCTTGTAAGAGGAACAATTATTTAACTTTTTATTTCCTATGTGCAAATGAATTTCAATGGTTTGGAAAGTATAGAGATTATGATACTAATTAATTAAACATCTGTAATACTTAGAGCAATGCTCAAAGAATATAGAAGAACCTAGTATTTAATTTCTCTAGTTATTTGAGCTATAAATAAATACTACATAAAATTGTAGGATTAAGTATTTATCATGTGTTGGCATTCAAAAACAAACCATCAAAGAGCTAAGTTTCATGTATATATGGAAGGACCTTAACCAGCTTCTCCTTGGTCTAAGATAAATTATTTATTGATGGATTCCACTTTGCTGTTTACAAATGCACAAACCTTATTCCTGGCATTTTTTCTATTGTATATCAAGTATATTGGATGATCAAACATCTCTTGATGGCTGGAACATTTTCTATTATTTATTAAGCATAGTTGAAAGAAGACAAAATATTCCTGATCAACCTTGAGAATGTATGTACTCAAATTGTGAAAAGTTTTCCAGAATTTACAGTTCCAAAGTACCATTTTATATTTATGCACGAACTATGAAAGAAAGCATAGTGCTTACAAGTTTTCAAAGCTTAATTTTTCAACAGTCACATCAGTTATAAATATGAGAACTTGAATAAGAAAATTTTCATTGCCAAAGCACTTTATGTTTAATATACCTATGAGTTAGTCAATACTGCATCAACATTACAGCTATAAATCACCACAATTTAAATCTTTCAGAGAAAATTACCTGAACTTACCAAACTGAGTAAAATGTTAAGTAATACCTTTGCTTTGTTTCATTTTGTCTTAAACCGTGGCGGGAAAAAGTCTTTCAAAGGTACAGCCAAGTAGTAACTCAATCATACTAATTAAATCCAACAAAATAATAAATAATAATAATAAATAATAATCCAATAAAATATACTCCTTTTAAAAACACAAATTTAGAAAATGCATTTGTTTGAATAATATTCGATTTGTAAGACAACTATGAGAATTATACTTGCTTACTTTAGCCCATCTGCTCTCACACTATATTTTTCTCTGTAAATGATACATGGTGCCTGATTGGTTTCTATGAAGCCATAGAGTTCTATTGCTGGCTGACAAATTAACACAATGTAAATAGTGATAACTTAAAATAACATCAACCAATTCTGTGCCTTTAAGAGGCAAGAGTAGGAAATCAGTATCACTAGAGCAAAATCAAATTGCCCTCTAGTTCTATTGAAGCCTTTATCCCTTGTTTGTCCCAGCTTCTGACAGCTGCTAGGACTCCTTGATTTATGGAACATCACCCTAAGTTTCAAGACCCATATCTTAATTCTTTCTAGACTCCATCACCTCCTGTCTCTCTTCTTCCTCCAACACACACACACACACACAAATGTTTGAAATTAGAGACCATCCTGATACACAGAGTATCTCCATCTCAATACCCTATATTTGGCTGTATTTGAAAATTCTTCCCCATATGAGGTATTATTTATATGCTACAGGGATTTGGTTCCAATACCTTTCAGAATATTATTCAGCTTATTGTGTAGTGCACTATAGAATTTAGTCTATTCAAGTCATTTTAATAAACCTCATTAACAATCATGAGTTTATTTCACAGAATAAGGAAGGTAAAGAAATAGGTTAGTAAATATAGTCAGAATAAAGACCACAAGCTTTCTTGAAAATTATACTTCTATAAACTCTCCCAAATTGTGAGAAAGACATTTTTTTCTCTAGGAAAGAAGCTGATTATGAAACTCTTAAAGTAAATTTAGTTTATTTCATTTTTGCATGCAAAAAAGTAATTTCACATATTTGTAAGCATCATAAAAACTGAAAATAATTTGTCTGAACTTTTTAGGAGCTAGATATGAAAAGGTAGATTCACTCTTTTAAGGGTTTTTCATTTAAAGTAGAGGATGCAGAATGCTCAATTATAAGGAAAAGACCTTGTATTCCTAGGGATTTCAGCTCAGCCAGTAATAGAAGATTTTATATGTATGTCATAAATCATACATATATCAGGGATCATTTTGAGCCAGAGATAGTTCAGATATCTTTCTTCAGTAGTCATGGTCTTTTTTTTCTATTTCCAATAAAAACCTTGTCTATGTGTAGTTAATGATTACAAATAGGACTGGCTTTCATAAGTCCAAAGTTTCCCTGAAGAAACTTGAGGTCTTTAGAGTGACAAACTCTACAAAGAACTACCATTTCATACTTAAGATTGTGATACAGTTTTCCTAGAGTTTTATCATTGCTTATAGTTTCCTATATGTATTTAATTAAATGTCACTCTAAGTAGATAGCCCTGGAAGCTCAGGGAGAGATAATACAACTACTCTATTCTCTAATCAGAACAATAGATGTTTAGAAAATTATACAAGCTGGGTGCTGGTGGCTCATGCCTGTAATCCTAGCTACTCAGGAGGCTGAGATCTGAGGATCGCAGCTCAAAGCCAGCCCAGGCAGGAAAGTAAGACTTTTATCTCCAATAAACCACCAGAAAAACACTGTGGTGCTGTGGCTCAAGTGGTAGAGCGCTCACCTTGAGCTGAAGAGCTGAGGGACAGCACCCAGGCCCAGAGTTCAAGCCCCACAATTGACCAAAAAAAAAAAAGAGAAATTAAATACATTTCAAAAATTTTTCAATCTGATATTTGTATAAGTCAAGACCAATAAAAATGATTTAGTAGTTCTTTTCCTAAGAATTTTCTCACTGGAGCTAGAAAATATAAAAAAATCTGCTTATATTAATAGTAAGGAGTTTTATAGCTTATTTATGTGTGTTTGTGTTTCACTTCAACATAAATATTAGAATAAAGTATCTCTAACAACAAATTATAATCTTACAATATATTTAAGGTCATTTAACTTTTGTTTGTCATGATGCTTTATTTAGATATCAAAATCTTATGAGTCTTAAAACAATTTTATACTAACAATGTAAGTTATTTTCTCAAACATAATAAATTTATGGGATATGACATTTTCAGGAAGAATAAAATTTGGAAAGAAAAATTATGCAATAAACGAAATATTCATTTCTATTCTTGTAACTAAATGAATGTAAAAAGCAATATTATTTTTTGAGACAGTATAGTTATTAGTGATTCAAATTTTATGGAAACAATAAATAAAATTTAGAACAAAAAGATCACTTGATTGAGTTTGATGTTGTTATTAGACTATTATGTATATGTGCCAGAGGTGATGGCATGTCTAATTCTGGGTACTTGGAAAGTGGAGGGAAAAGGATTTCACATTCTTCTCACACCTGAACCAAGAATAATAAGAGGTATGTTTTGAGGACAGAAGATTTTAAATGAAGGTAAAACTTTTATGAAAAATTATATCCCTTTTTCGTTTTTTGGGGAGTGACTGTTTTAGTTTTAGTATAAATTCTGATTCCTTTATACATCTTTTCCATTTCAAAGTAACCTGTAACACATTTTTCAAAGTGTGGTATTTACTTTCCAAGAGATAGGATTATATTTTTACAGGAATAAATTTTCAATACTTCAACGTTCACATGTAGTACTCCTTAAAATATCTCCTTGAAAATGCATCTAAGACCAACAAACCTTACCCTTCTTCTCTATTGCCTTAACTGGTCTCCCTCTGTGCACAATATAGCAATAAGCTTATCTATGTACTAGCTTAATATAAAACATCTCCCCACAGAGGAAAAACCTGTAGGACACCAAAAAACAAATTCAAAACACTAATTTCATTGAATCCTCCTAAAAATACCAGCCTGTAGTAAATGCTTTCTAAAAATTCTCTTATTGGGTGGAAGAATAACATTTCAGAAGTTAATTCTTTCTAAGCCAGACACCATGCTTGTGATTCCAGCTTCTCAGGAGGCTGAGGTCTAAGGATGGAATTTACAAATCAGCCCAAACAGAATTATCTGTGGGACTTCACCTCCAGTTATGCAGAAAAAAATTCAAGCTAGTGGTATAACTCAAGTAGTAGAGTACCAGTCAAGAGCAAGAAATCCATATTGGAGTGTGGCTCTCCCAGAGTTCAAACCTCAGTTCCAACATAAAAAGAGAATGGACAGGGTATGGGAAGGAAAAGAAGGGAGAAGATGGCAAGGGAAGGGAGAAGAGGAGAAGGAAGGGGAGGGAAAGGAAGAAGAAGAGAGTTACGTTTTTTATCTTGGGGGTCTCAACACTGTTGAGTGACTGTCAAGACAATGGAAATTTTCACTTGAATGCTTTTCCAACCTGGAATCATGTGTTAAACAATGCTCCTGGTGGAAAGTTCATTGTTTTCTATTATGTCATTCTTTCCATCTCTCTGTTTTAAGCAGAATCCAATCAATTACATTTCCAAATTCCTTAGACAACTACATTCTGGTGGCATTTCTGTCATTAGAAGGAGTTGAAGAAAAAAGGAAATTAAGAAAGAAGATATTCTTTCCAGTCATAATAGACAAGATAAACCTCAATATTCAAAGCTTTGTTGAAATTCTAGAAATTATCATTGTAATGCTTTCCTAGGCCCTGTGAGAATTCCTAACACTTCCAAGTATTTGCCATCTCTGATCGTTGTCTCTATGAAACTCTGGTTTCCCCAGCCTTGTGGGTGATTATACACTTAGATAGTTAAAATATGGGATGGTTTCTTTTCTGGTTTTGAGCCTTTACAACTCGGTAATCAATTGCTTGCATTCAGATGTCTATTCCACACAGGACAAAACAAAGAGAGTTTTAATAAGAAGGGAACCAATGGATTTTGGTCAAGGAACAAACTTATACCTCAAAACTATCATTTATGCATTTATTATATGACATTTACAAAATATTTTTACTAGGAAATGTAAACTTCCTATGAATGGTCATCACTGTATTGCATTCTTCAAGTGATGAGAATACAACTGATATGTCTGCAAGTGAATTGTATTTCAAATTTATCTGCATGTTTTCCATGGATTTAAGAATTAAAATTTTCCACACGTGAACTCTAATAAATAAATGCTAAATTTTAATGAAAACATATTGGCTCTAATTAAATGTTTTGTTGAATATTCAGGGAAAAAAGCAATATTTTATTAGACTATTGGATACTATGAGTGAATTTCCATTTATTGGACATCAGTTCAAATGTGAAGTGTCCTTTCTTTCTTTGGTTACTTATCTGCTCATTTATTAGCTTTGTAACAAGAAAATGCCCCTGTTGAACTAAGAATTAATTCTTGAACTTAGGCTTAAGTGCAAATTCCTTTATTAGAATTACTACTCCTTCTTTTTTCTCCCACTATCCCTCCCCCACACCTCCCCCCAAAGTTGTAAAGTTCATTTCCAACATAGTGTCTTATGAATATCACTGTTGCATTGGTTCACCCTTTGTCCTTGTTTTGTTATTCCCCTTCTTTTCCCCAAATCAGATAAATGCATATACAAAATGCAGGGTACCAGAATCAAAAACAGTGACTACTGGGTATTAACCAAAGGGAAAAATCAAAAATGAAAGAAAGAACTTGATACAGTACATTGAGGTAAACAAGGTTAACAACAACAACAACAACAAAAACCCTCTTGTTTCCACATCTTGGAGTTAATTGATGTATATGTATGTATACATATATATATATATGTATATAGAAGACTCTATCTATCTATCTATCTATCTATCTATCTATCTATCTATCTATCTATATCTATCTATCTATCTATCTACCTACCTACCTATCTATCTATATTCTAACTTTGACATAGTCTTCTGTTCTGATTGACTTTCATTTATTCACTTTCCTAAAGAACCTTTATAAAACACATCTTTAAGTTTTGCTCAGTTTTGAAAATGAGCATCTCTGGTCTCTTTTGTTAGACTTCAGTTTGATGAGTCTATTTTTGTTTTCTTCCAGTCTTTGTCTAAAGAGAATTTTTATTGCCACTGAATAAGTCATTTGACTCACTTTTAACTCATGCATACCTTGAAATTAAATATATTATATGGTGACTCTTTTCAAACTCTGTTCTAGCTCCTAAATGGATAAAAAGATAAAGATATACATTTGTCTTTGAGGATCCTACGAATTTAGTATAGTAAGCAAATGAACCAACCAGTGACTCCAGCATTACAGTAATGCAAAAACTATGGCACTGTCTAAGGGAAGTGACCAGTAAAATTAAATCAAAGAGTAAATGGCAAAACTCAATGGTACCTGGGCTTAAATAATTACATTGTATCTTTGTTTCTGTTCTTTTTCATGTACTTATAATGTACTGTGGTTTTTTTTTGTTTATTTTGTATGTTCTTCCCCCATGGTATAACCCCTATTTATAACAATAACAAAATGTTAAAATAAGGATACATTGTAACAATGAGATGTATCAGACACTATGTTGAAAACCAACTTTACAGCTTGTGGGGAGGGAAGAGTTGGGGAGGTTGGGAGGGAAGGGATGGTAGGGGAAAAACAAAGGAGGCAGTAACAATGCTCCATAGGAAATGTATTCATTACCTTATTCATGTAACTATAACTCCTTTGTACAGTATCTTTACAATAAAAATATTTTTAAAAAAGAACTACATTGTAGCTGAATTCTTCCTGAGAGATAGTCAGAGTTTATTGTTAGCAGAAGCATGTCAAAGAAAGCAACCCACATTAGCAAAGGGTGTGGTATATCTATACAATGGAATTCTATGTCTCCATCAGAAAGAATGACATTGTCCTACTTGTTAGGAAATGGAAAGACTTGGAAAATTTTATATTAAGTGAAGTAAGCCAGGCCCAAAGAAACATAGGTCCCATGGTTTCTCTTATTTGCAATAAGTAGTACATGTGTAGGACAAGCAGAAAAGGCCAAAAGTTATGTACACATGACCATATAAGATGATGTTAAACAAAATTAACCCCAAGATACGGACACAAATATCTTTTTTCTTTCTTGCTATTGTTTCTAATGTGTACATAATGTACCACGTGATTTTTTTGTTGTTGTTGCTTTGTATATTCCTCCCCCCCAGTATAACCCCTATTATCATTGTATTTGATGTTGGTGCCCTGCATCTTGTATATACACTTCTCTAATTCGGGGAGGGGAAGGGAAAAAACAAAATGCTTACATAAGGATACAGGTTGACCCATTGTAGCAATGAGATTTACAAAACACTATGTTGAAAATAAACTTTATAACTTCAGCAAGGAGGTGGGAGGGTTTTGTGGAGGTGGGAAGGAAGGGATGGTAGGAGGAAAACAAAGAAGGAGGCAGCAATGCTCAAAGGAAATGTGCTCATTACCTTGCTCATGTAACTGTAACCCCTCTGTACAGCATTTTACAACAAAAACTTACAAAAAAGAATTAAGTGTCATATAAAATTTAATATAACTCTAATAAGGCATTTGTGCTATTTCGAATAACAGGCAGTTCTTTACTATGGGGCGATAATTTCATTCTTAATTGTAAGCCAACATAACAATCAGACAATAAAATATAAGCATCATGTTTTCAATTAAAATAGCTTGGCGTATTTTAAAGAAGCATGCTATTGAATCATTTGTTGTGATCGAAGTGTTTTCCCAGTAATTACACCTAATACATGATTTATTCCAGTTCTGTTACTAGATTAGAAATTTCTTCCTTTTATTGATGCTCTCTCACTAATTTTTCCAAATATGATTTACTTCATGCTTATGAATAGATTATAACTATTAGTTAGATCTTTTTCTCCAATATTAATAGCACAACATTAATAGCATGAAAGCTCTTATTAAATATATATTCCATATAAACCTAACAGCAATTCATGAACTAATTTTCTCCTCTCCTTCCAGTATTTTCAAACAATAGATCTCATCTTTGTAGCTTGCCCTTTGTATAAGTTAACCTTTCTAACTTTTGACCTATTGCTAACCAATTTTTGTAAGCTGTTGATTCTCAGCTATTTCTTCCCTTTTCCCTTATTTCAAACTTAACCCCTTACACTCGTCTTCTATTTCTTCTACAGACATTTTTTTAAAGGTCATCATTGACTTTGATCTCACCAAACCCAGCAATAACTATTTCCTTTGGCACCTAGTAATAACAGTTTCCTTCTGTGGCATTAAATGGGCTAGCAGGTACCATTGGCTCAGTAATATAATCCTAGCTACTCAGGAGGCTGACATCTGAGGCACAAGGTCCAAAACCAACTGTGGCAGGAAAGCCTATGAGACTTTTATCCAATTAACCACCAAAAAAGCCAGAAGAGTAGCTGTAGCTCAAGTGGTAAGGCATTAGCCTTGGGCAAAGAAGCTCAGAGACAGTATTCAGAACACACACACACACACACACACACACACACACACACACACACACACATGCAAAAAAAAGTGTCCATAGACTATTATTGCCAGTCCAAAGAAGATCATTTTTTCAGAGAAGACTGAGTAAATAAAATGAACCTATTCTAGAATAGGTTCAGAGAGGTTAACAGTGAGGTTGTTCACAGCCAGGCTCTGAGAACTATATTAAACTATTCTACCATTATTTCATAGACTTGAAATGCAGTTGATGGCCTGCCTCAACATCAACTTGTCCAGTCCTTCTCTTCTAATTGAGACTGCTATGAAATAGCATGTTCCACGAATGAAACAGTACTGTGTTTTTCTCTGAGATGAAAACCCTCTTTCTGTAGAAGCTGGCAGAAAAAAATCATAACTGATTGAAAGAGTAAAATCTCAAACTCTTAATCTCACATTATAAATACCCATATTTTAAAATTTATTATAGGATACAATGTCTTTCCCTTGTCAATGGTTTCTGTCTGTTCCACTGTTTTATAGAACTTCTTTCTCTTTCTTCTGCTCACTAGGCTCCCTTTTCCAATCCCTGTGCCTGTTGGCAGTCGCTGAAAACTGAGATGTTACCTACATTTCCTTGTCTAGCTTCACGGTTGGTGTTTCCCTCTTCAGTGTTATTAAGAGAGTTTCTGAGAAGGATTTGTTCTTTCTATATATCAATTCCCAAACCAAATTCAGTCCACAGGTTCACTTCCATGCTACTTAGTAATAACAGAGAGCTTTTGGAAGCTGTTTTAAGCCTTCTTGTCTGTTCTGTACAGGTCATCTCCTAGACCTAGAATTCCCTTCTCTTAAACACCAAGATAGGGACACAAATATCTTTTTTCTTTCTTGCTATTGTTTCTAATGTGTATATAATGTACCTTGTGATTTGACTTTGTACCAAGGGATTTGACTTTGCTCCACCTGCCCAGCTTCATGAGCCAAAGGGGGAGTAGGTATACTTTCTTCCTCCCTAAGCAACCTAGCCCTCACACAACACACTGCTTCTCTTTAATCGAAAGGGTGACTTGTTTACATGACACCAAGAGAAGGGACAATTTGCCTGTTCACCTGCATCTTCCTCATCTGCAACTACTACCTCTCAAGAAGAGTCAAAATAGAAATAACATTATTGCAGGGAGTATCAGTGACAAACTGGAAGGCTGCAAGCTTAGCTTTTATGCATCACTCACTTCATCAAAGATGCCCACATGCATGCAAGCAACTGTCAATCTATCACGCAATAGTGTGTAGTGTAAAATAAATTTATATGAAAGTTCTATACTTCATCTAGTGTAATATAAATTTATATGGAAGGTCTATACTTCATCAACGCATTCTCAAATTAATACACATTAAGATAATAATGGTTATCAAGACAGAATGTTTAAATAGTGTGTTTTTTAGCATCAAAAGAGAATCAGGGAAAGTAAAATAGGCTCTGTTAGTCTGGAGTGAATACTAGCAGAAGAGGTAGGGTGAACAAGAAGAGTGAATGAGAATAACCATAGAAAAAAGTATTTTGAATGTATGAAAATAGAATAGTAAAACCCAATGGAATTGTTTCAGGAAGGAGAGACAAGAGCACAGCAGGACATAATTATAAAAGAGGTAAAATGGCTTGAAATATATTTTAAACTTGTGTGGAAGGTCAAACTCCTGCGCTTCCTATATTACTAATACATACTCATTTTTTGAAACATATCATAACCTACTACACTACTGAAATATAAACTAATTTATAAATTTAAATATTGTGTCAATTACACTAATTATACATATTGAAATGGTTTACTGATTAACTAATATTTAACACTCTCAGGCTAACTATATACTTGAATTTTTCTATCATTTTCTTTTAAGTTCTATTTAAGAGCTCTGTCTCCCAGTGCTGTAGCTTCATCTCCACCTGGGCTTTGTTCCTCGAGTTCCAGGCCTGCATTTACAACTCTCATTAAACATTTCAACTGTCTTCCAAATTCAAATAGCTTTCATATGCACACATCTTCCAGATGTGTACAGCTCCAACATAAACATGTTACCTCTAAATTTCTGGTGTTCTCCTACTGTAAAACTTTTCTCTGAACTCTTTAGTTCTTTCTTCCTATGCAACTAATTCTGTGTTCGTCTTCTAAATTGTATTGCCTACTTATCTTTTACTCAGAGGTAACTCTAACCACCATCCAAGTTTGGTCATTTTGAAATTTCAAGTATAACCTTCTCTCTTGTCTTCCTAGCTTCAGGTGCTCTTGTTAGAAATAATGGGGTTTATTAAAGTATGACTATTTTTCTGATTTAATTTAACATCATTGGGACTTTGGTGCTGGAGATTGAACTCATCTTTGTGAGGCAAGCATTCTATCAATTGGGCTAAAGTCCCAGTTCTTCTGCTTTTAGTTTGTTTTTTACATCGATTCTTGTGTCTTTCCTGATTCAGCCTTGGACCTTATACTCCTATTGCCTTCATTTCCAGAACGGCATGAAGATTTAAAATAAATTTAAATTGTAGTACCAGTTCTTTATTCAGCATTCTAATAGATAAATGACAAACCACTTACTCCAACTTCCTGATTTTTACTGTATAAAAACTGTGACTAAACTGTGCTTCATGCTCATTATCTCATTCTGATTCTCAGCTTCTCTTACAAATCTTGCTTTGAATGCATCTTTAAAAAGAAATATATTCTTAGGCATTTTTAAAGACGAAGTATCACTTCTCTGTCTTCTACATGCAACATTGAGTTATATAAAGTCTATACACTGTGATTTATTTAAATTAAGTTTTATTGAAACACTTCAAAGTATGGAGGGATCATAATACACAATACTAAAGTAGTCATGACTAATTCTATCGTATACATACTGTTTCACAATCTTTTCAAGTAGAAATAGCTGTTTTAAAAATATAACATTCCACGGATTGGTTCATAATAATTCCTGTGCTTCTAGTGTCTATTAACTAAGAAAACATAAATTTAGAAGAATCAAGCTATATTGTACCAATATTTGAAATCCCCTCTGAATTCATATATTTAACAAACTTCCCTTCCTGTAGGTGCTGAGCTTGATATTAATCACTGAGTCTAAATCAAGGACTAAGACAAACACTTTGCCTGGCCTATGTAACTTACATTTCATTTAAAAAACACTTTTAATAGATTTGTAACATTTGCATAAGTTAAATGTTTAAAGAAAATAATTTTTACTTCCTTGTCTTTATGTTAAATAAATTACTATTGATTTTTATGAAATAAAATTCTCTGTACTTTTTCATGGAAATAGAATTATTTGTTCTTTTTATAAGTGATATACTTCTTTGTTCTTAGAATTGAAAAGTAATTTTTGTCAATAGATCTGCATTTATATTATGAAGAGGGTAACTAGTTGTGTATCATTAAAATCATACTAAGTTTGTCAAACAGAAAATATTGCTTTGAGAGTTTTATATTTATAAATGGCAACATGATTGTAACTATATGTAAAATGTGCAAAAATATTCACTTCTATCAGTAGTAGACTGACCAGCCTTGCCAAGTAGGCGATAGGCACCCCATGCAAATGGCTCAAAGCTAAGTGTGCCTGCTTCCATACCTTCTGTATATCATAAATACCAATGATTGAGCTTTGCTGCAGTGATCACAAGGAAATGAATTGCCTTTGAATCCATTTCCATGCATTAAAACTAACACTACAAGATTTTATGCTGAAATTGCATTTCCTTGTATGTTCTATTAGTGTTTTAGCTTGAAACAGATAAAAGTATAATAGATGGATCCCCCCCTCCCCTGCCCTGTGGGTGAATTTATATCAGTCATTTAATGTTTTCTAATGGAACTGAGAAGACAAATGTACATAATCTTGAAAATACTTTAGTAATATGACGATATCTTATTGCTATTTTTACCAAGAGGAAATCTGTTAGTAAAATAGTGCTTGGTACATTAGGTGGTATTAATGGAAATATGGTATATTGAAGGAAGACCTCAGAGAGTGAAATTCATCCCAAAGGGAAAGTCAAAGTTCAGCAAAATAAAATATGAGAAAATAGGCATTCCAAAGGGGCGGGGTAAGGTCAAGCTGAAAGGGATAGACAAATAAAGAGGAGACAAGGAGGCGTATATAGTCAAGAATTCATTTTATATCCCATAAAAATTTAGGAGAGTGAGGAAATGGGTGGGAAGGGATGGATGGGTGAGAATACTGGAAGGGTGATATTAATCAAGATGCATGTTATTCATACATTTCCTTGTTAAATGGTAATTCCTTTGTATAACTCCTTCAAGATAATTAAAATAATGATGGAAATTAAAAAACAGTGCTTAAAACACTTGTTTAAATGTAAGGTTATTTAAAAGAACCTTGTTATAATTCAGGATCTCTGTCTTTCTCTCTGTGTCTGTCTCTTTCACTCTCTGTCTCTTTCTCTTTGTTTTTCTGATGTATCATGTGATCTAATACCTAAAGATTAAAAGCTTCTCCCAATGAAAGATGGGTAAGTCTCCCTTCTTTTAAATTTTATTTTATTGAAAAGATGTGTACACAGGGGGGTTATAATTACATGAGTAAGGCAATGAATACATCTCTTGTCAAACATTGTTACCCACTCCTTTGTTTTTCTCCCACTATCCCTTCCCCCTCATTCCTGTCCCCTCCCCACAAAGTTGTAAAGTTCATTTCAATGATACTCTTGTGTCATTGTTGCATTGGGTAATCCTTTGTCCTTGTTTCAACATTTTGTTATTCCCCTTCCTTTCCCCAAATCAGACAACTGTATACACAAGACTCAGGGTATCAAAATCAAAGACAGTGATTGCCATGATTGCCAGAGATAAACCAATGGCAAAAGCAAAATGAAATTAAGCAAAAACAGGATATGGAACCAACCCAGATGCCACTCAATAGAAGAATGGATCAAAATAATGTGGTATATATACAAAATGGAATTCTATGCTTTTATCAGAAAGGATGACATCACCCCATTCGTAAGGAAATTGAAAGACGTGGAAAAAAATCATATTAAGTGAAGTAAACCAGACCCAAAGAAACGTAGGTCCCATGGTTTCCCTCATTTGTAATAATTAGTATATGTGTAAGAAAGTCCTAGCAGAGGATCACAATAGCTCAATAACTATGTACATATGACCATATAAAATGATGCTAATTGAAATGAACTCCAAGACAAGGGAGCAGCAGATCTTTTTGTGGTGGTTGACCTTGTTGTCATCAATGTTCTATATCTAGTTCTTTCTTTTTACTTCATTTTGCTTTTGCCATTGGGTAAAGCTCATTTTATGCAGTGCTCTGGGGGTGAGCAGAAGAGGTTTGCCATTGGTACAAACCAGACTTCACTGTTGTCTGGACATTTTACCTGGGTAGCGTTTGCTCTGCCTTTCAGAAACAGAATCTTATTTTTGCAAATCCCTAATACTTCTTTTTTTATATATTTTTTATTTTTTTATTGTGAAAATACTGCACAGACGGGTTAAAATTACATGGGCAAGATAATGAGTATGTTTCTTATCAAACATTGTAGCCTCCTCCTTTGTTTTCCCTTCCCATCCCTTCCCATTCTCCTGCCCCCCCATCCAAATATCCCTCCAACCCCTCTGTGTCGCACTAAAGTTGTAAAGTTCGTTTTCGACATAACGACTTGTACATCTCATTGTGGCAATGAGTCCAACTGTATCCCTATATAAACGAATTGTTTTCCCCCTTCCCCTCCACAAATTATACTGACATCAAATTCAGTGAAATCAGGGGTTATATCATGGAGGGACATACAAAGCAACAAAGAAAAAATCTTATAAATGTGTTAGAAACAATCACATGAAAGAAAAAAATATTTGAATACATATCTTAGGGTTCATTTCCCTAACATCATCTTATCTGAACTTTTCTGCTTGACTCAGACATATACTAGATATTGCAAATAAGGGAAATCATGGGATGTATGTTTCTTTAGGCCTGGTTTACTTCACTTAATATAATTTTTTCCAAGACTTTCCATTTCCTAAAAAATTGGGCAATGCCATTCTTTCTGATGGAGGCATAAAATTCCATTGTGTATATATACCACATTTTCTTTTCTTTTTATTTTATTCGCAATCTTTTTTTATTGTGAAAATACTGTACAGAGGGGTTACAATTACATAAGATAAAGAGTACATTTCTTATCAAGCATTGTAGCCTCCTCCTTTGTTCATATTTTCTTGATCCACTCATCTACTGAGGGGCATCTGGGTTGGTTCCATATCTTAGCTATAGTAAATAATGCTGCAATAAACATAGTCATGCTGGTAGCTTTAGTGTGGTCTTGTTTGTAAACATT